>NC_137905.1:5849671-6261814 GCF_963455335.1 Martes martes
GATTGTAGTGATTATGAGGTTTATCTCTTCGCGTTTGCTGTTTGTTTTCAATCTATAATGACTACCTTACACAGAACTCAGGGGTAATAGTTGTCCACAATTAGAATTGCCATGACTTTGACGTCTGGATTCACGTTTCCCCTCTCTGGTTCAGGGAGGACAAATTTCTTAGACAACTGTCAAGCCAAGGATACAGTAAAGTTACTGTTCACGGCTCCCAGATTTTACAAACTTTGTCTTGGAGGGCCAAGTGTGGAAATGTGTTTAGCAATTACTCTATTAAGTTCAGTATCTGTGAAAAATAATTATCGTATTTGACACTAGTGAAAAAATGCCAGCATTCTAAGTAAAAAGAGCCGAAGGGTTACTAGATCCAAATTCCCAGAACTGCCTGAATGCTTTCAGTAATTTGGAAAACTCAGTCAACACACTGTTGCATGAAAAAAAAAAAAAAAAAGAAATTGTGGTGAGCATTTCAATTAGTTGTTTTTCTGGTTATTTTAAATTAAATGCTAAATGGCAGAACAACTTGTAGTGGTTTTGTTCAACTTTCTAGACACCTCACCCCAGACTCCCTTCTGGTGTGTTATAAAGTAAAGAGACAATAATTTGTAAACCAAAATGACTGTTTTCCCCTTCGAAGTAGATGTCTAGTGTTGTGACTCACTTATTTCTAACCAGATTTATTTGCCAACATTGTTTTGGTTTCCTCCTGTGAGGACTGTGTTCAGAGGAGACGACACCAGCCCACTGGATAAGCTTTTGGAAGGAAAATCTCTGCTCATGGAAAGCGGAGATGATTTCTAGAACCAGTCTTGCTTTGAATAAGCTGAGTGAAGCCAGAGCGGGGGTGTGCACACCCACCTGTGCTGCGCACACAGGAGAAAATTCTATATAGCATCCGAACAGCTCGTTCTTCTCGAGGGTTTTCTGCTCTGCCGCTGTTCTGAGCACTACATGTGCGTTAACTCCTTATTCTTCCTGACTACCTTAGCAGGAAGCAATATCATCGTCCCCATTTCACAGGTATAGAAACTGAAGCACGAAAAGGTTAGTCAACTTGTGTAAGATCACAGAGCTCTGAGTGGTGGTGACAGTGAGCAGTCAAACCTTACTGAGTGACCGCAGCGCTCTCTGAGGCTTACTCTCCTCATCGGCAGGATAGGGAGGACGAGGGGTGAGCACTGTCTGAGGTCAGAGTAAAGCTTGGAGAAGCATTCATACACACAGGGGCTCAGACTCCTGCTGGCCCATGAGAGGGACCTGCTATTTCTAAATCACCTCATTCTTGAGTGGGTTGCGATTTTGCTGGATCATATGGAAACTGAAAATGTGGCCTGTTCTTCAACCAAAGCCACAAGACTAAGTGTAAGCCGTGGTCTGCTCAACGCCTTGATCACTGGTATTCACAACCACAGCACACAGTTCTCGGGAACACGGATCACTCTTGTTTCTACTAGGATGGTATTTTCTGATCCAAAATGATAGTAAGTGTCGGATAAGTACATGGACAGTTAGAGCTACGAGGGGGGCGTCTACTTGACATGTGGATTCATGTGGACAATGCAAGGCATACGACCAAGGAAATTTAATATTTTCAACATGTGCTGAGTTCCTACTAGACTAAATACAGGGGAATCTAGGACAAAATCAGAACAGTCCTTGAGTCTTAGTCTTAGCGAGGGGCCCGGAGCTCTAGGACAGAATTTTCCAAAGTATGTTCTTTATTCTCCTACTATAAAGGCCCCGTGAGATTAAAAAATAAAAGGCTTGGGGAAATGCTGAGTGCCACAAAACCTGCTTCCTTCTTGCAGGACCTGTTTGATATCCAGGAAATTGAGAGTCTCCAAGAGAGAGGTAGAGGACCCAAATTTTCCAAATAAGCAGGAAACTCGCTTCCCTCAGAGCCTCCAGTAGGGATAGAGTTCAGTGAAAGCCACGCTAGACGCTGTTGCTCTGGGGGCTGACGCAGCATGAAGCGAGTTCCAAGATACTACGAGAATCAAATAAGAACAACAGAAACATATAAAAAGCCTTCCTCTGTGATGTAACATCACAGTCGCTTAAACGTTCTGGGCCCCAGGTTCCTAGCTCCAAATGGAGATAAGAACCTTGGGCCTGTCGGATTTACGGTTCCTGTGCAGACAAAGTAGGGCAATGAACGCGAGCGTACCTTACCAGCCCCACTTTAAAATGCCATTTATCTAACTCTGTGAAGAGCATTTCTCCTATTGGTGACTCCATGGCTGGGACCTCAGAATCCACTGAGGAATCTGACCACCTCGGTTAGGTCTTCAAGTCTAGCGAAGAACCCATAAAGAAAAGGCCATTAAGTCCTGGGCCTCTTTCCAAGCAGCTGAAGCTGGCAGTGTCCTCGCTGGAGCGTCTTTCTGGGCCTTCCACTCCCGTGCAAATGACTGTCCCAGACAGCTGCAGCTCCGGATGGCCCTTGGTCAAGATCTCCTGCCCTGAGCATCCTTTTTGGACCAGGCTGTCAGGTCATTAATTACCCTTGCTAGTCATGATCCTTCTTTGTCGATCAACCTTCATGAAGATTCTGTGAAAGGACCCCTGTGCCTAAAACCAGCATCCAGTGATCAGTGTCTCAGAACCATGAAGGCTGGGGTGACTTATGGGATATGCACTGAGATGCAAATGCTCTGTGTTTGGGAGCCAGCTTAATTAGATACAGCACTGGGCCCATGGAGCGTTAAGATATTAAAAAATAAAAACAAAACAAAACAAAACAGCACACCGGGAGGCCGTATCCAAAACGGCGCTGATTTTTTAAATACATTCCCTATGGAAATCTGTGGCCCGTACCACTTCCCAAAGAAGAGTCTTCACTTTCTTGGATGACCCTCTGTGAATTCCATGAATAGTCTTCCTACTAGAAAAACCCCCCTTGAATTCATCAGACCCTTCAGATACAGACGACCTAGCTGCTCTCTGTCTTTTAATTTGGAAGAAAAAGGCTTTTAGATTGAACTATTAAAAAAAAAAGACACACCAGATTTTCTGTTTGTTTTGTCTAAAGCAACATTTAAAGGTAATGCAGACAGAGGCAACTCTATCAGATGGGCCTCTATGTCCGAACCCACAGTAGAAAAGTCTGTCAGGTCTTAACACCAAAGAAATAGCAGCATGATTTGAGCAATGCTTTTAACCCATGGATACTGTGAACCGAAGACCTGGAGAAATTTTCCTCTTTGCTTTGGCTGTTAATAAGCAAACTGACAGACCACGCCTAATGTCTGTACATGACAGACAGAATGGGTGCCAGACTGCCTCCGACTTTACCCTAATTTTCTGCTTGCGTTTTGTCTGCACTCTGCTCCCCTGAAAGTGAGTTAGCTTAATTCATTGATGAAGCCCAAAACACTGAAAGAGAGAGAGGCAGAGAGAGAGAGAGATGGACAGACAGATCAAGCACAGGTTTCCCTCATCAAGGGTACTGTGGTTAATTTCACATATGAATCAATTCAAAATTATTCGGGATTGAAAGGATGATGGCATCTCAATACTTGAGGGTTTTTTTTTTTTTTTTTGACTCAAAGAAAAGAAGATTTTCTGTGGGAATTATTTTCTGTGATTGAAAACAGGTTAAGGAGAATAACCACCCAAAGAGTGACTCTTGTTCATAGGAAGATGTTTCGCAGAAGCAGCTTATCAAAACAGTCAGCCACGGTATTGGGCACAGCCCAGGGGAATAAATAAGGCAAACTACTAGCTCAGGAAATCTGTTAGAGGCACAGGATCTTATCGCATCCCTGGCGATGAAACAGTAACAGACCTGGGTGGTTGGAAAGTAGCCCGCATCTGCCCAGCTTAGTCAAGGCAGACATTCCATAACAGACCACGGGAGAGAAAATGAACAACTATTGCACCTAGAACACAGAGGGGAATCGCAAAAGTCTATCCATTCGGCAGCGGTTGCATTTCAAGGGGCTTAATCACACTGAGGGGCACTGAGGGGCAGCTAACTGGACAAGGTGTCAGCACCACGGCTGTCCAAAGCAACAAATAATCCCGCGGAACGTGGATGAGTTCCACACGGGCTGAGAGTCACAGACGTCCGTGGCACAGGGGGCTTCGGGACCGTCCCCCGCAGGGTGGGCACGGCCAGCTAGAGCAGGCCCACGTGAGGAAGGCTTTCTCTTCTGGTAACAGGGAAGAACGCAGAGGTGGCACCCCAGTGCCTGGGGGAGGCACGGAGGCCAGAGCAACAGACCTGCCCCACGCGCTCCGTTCCGTTTCTCGTCCAAGACCCTCATCTGACAGGGGAGGAAACAGACGTACTGAAAAGGAGGGATCTGATCAGTCACATGGATCCCCTGACCCCCAGTCCGCTCTCTTCCTAATAGTCCCTGCCACAACCAGATTAAACGTTGTGACTTTATTCTTCGAGACTGCACAAAGCTTCCGAGCAAGACAGGCTGTAATGAGGCACCGACTTGATTTCCCTTTGCATGACAGGGCCGTGAGAATACCGACAGGCAGGGTCGGCGAGCACACACGCTGTTTTACAAAAGGTTGTTATGGAGCTCCAGTCTCGGAAAAATAATGCCTTAGGTGGCTAACCAGAGAGACGGAAACAAAAACAAACAAAACCCATCAAGATTATCCAGTGAAATACCTGACATAGAGCTCTTTCAGCTAAAATCATCTTTTTTTCTGGATTAATGTTGAGTCCAAACTGTTGAGATTTAGAAATGTATTTCAGGGGCCAGACCCCCACTGCCCCATGTATTTTGTCCCCTGGAGTGGGGACTCGCCATGCTTTCAAGCCACCCCTGGCTTTAGGATGTGGCAGGTGGCTGGGGTCTCCCCGTCGACATGCTCCTCCCTTTCTTTTCTTCCTCTGCCCAGGTGTTTTCTAGCTGGGTCCTCCTCTCCAAGCCGGATTCTCTCAGAACCCGGGGTTAGGAAAGGAAGCCCTCCAGGGAATTCTCGACCTCCTCAGGCCCATAGCCACGGCAGGGCTGAAGGCACTTCCTCGCTAAGAGCTACGAGCTGCAGCATATCCCTCACCCACGTCATTCCCTGTGCCATTCCACTCTCTTACTTAGACCACTAGAGGCGAACTATCACCCAGAGACCAGACTGGACCTCTGCCTGTTTCCGTACGTAAAATTTCACTGGAAGTCAGCCGCACACGTTCATGCCCTGTCATCCGCTGCCTTTGTGCTCGGTGGCAACACAGCCCATGCGGCCTGCAAAGCTGAAAATATGTGTTCTCTGACCCTTTACAGAAGAGTCTGCCGACTTCTGCACTAGACCATTAGTGAGGATGAATCTCTGGGCACAAGATCTAAAGGGTTACTCTTTGCATATTAAAGGGAAGTCTTTGGGGAGCTTCTTCACTGTATTTAAAGGGAGGCTTCTGGGGTGAGGAACCTGCCCAGATGTCATTGCATGATGACCTGTCTAACAAGCATCAGCTGAAAAAGAAGCCCAAAGAAGGAGGAGAATGCAGCCAAGGAGAGACATGTGGTGGCCAGAATAAAAGGAGTGGGCACCTGGATGGCTCAGTGGGTTAAAGCCTCTGCCTTCAGCTCAGGTCATGGTCTCAGGGTCCTGGGATCCAGCCCTGTGTCGGGCTCTCTGCTCAGCAAGGAGCCTGCTTCCTCCTCTCTCTCTGCCTGCCGCTCTGCCTACTTGTGATCTCTGTCTGTCAAACAAATAAATAAAATTTAAAAAAAAATAAAAGGAGTGGGGAGCTACTGTTGTTACCCAGTATTTTTCTTCAATGAGCAGAATGAACTTGAAATTTAGAAGGACCAGGAAAACATCACAGGAGTGAAATGAGACCCACTAAAAGGTGGGGTGGTGAGAAGTCTCCAGGGCACTTAGAAATGTGTTCAAGTCCGACAGCACTTGGCTGACTACAGCACTGGCTGAAGGAACACTGTAAACAGTAGGCACTCGCAGCAAACACGGGGAAGATTCAGAACACCGCGGATAGCTGTGCTCAGTTTTTGTAAATTGGAGAAGAGTAAATTCCAAAGCCTTCCCATTAGAAAGTCAAATTTTAAACTCTGGCACAGTTGTTAAGAACAAAAAAAACTCAATGGGAAAATGCACAAATATTATTAGGTTGACAATTTTAAGAAATAGAAATAAATAGGGTCAAAAGACGTATGGCAAAGTTCAACTTTGCTGGTAATTAAATAAAAATGAGTAATAAAATAGCAATGAGAGCCTATGTTTTGTCTACTGGAATGGCAAATGTTTGTAGAGATAACACAGAAGGCTGGCAAGAGCGTAGAAAATCAGGCCGTCGCATCCATATGGAAATGCAGAGTGGTGCAGAGTTTTTGGTGGGCACGGTGGCAATATCGTTAAGTTTTAAAATATGTACAACATATAACCAGTGATTTCACTTCTAGGAATTTAGTGTAAGGAAATAACTGAACAGGGATGTTCATCACAGCGTTACTTATAATCACAAAAATTTGATACGTTCTAAATGAATAGCTGTAACACTTTGGTTATGAATATGCATATCACGGAATATTTACAGTCATCAAAATAGCATTTAGAGTGAGTTTATGGAACAGATATCAATAACACAAGCAAAATACACATCTGTGTATTTATTAGTGCATTTATAATTATAAAACCTAGACCCTGAATTAAGTATTCTTTATACGTTTTCTTATCAGAGCTCAGTAACTCTATTAAACAAGTCAGAGTAATACTAATGATAAGGATAGCTAGTAGTTATTGACAACCTCCTTGTCAGGCACTTTGTCAATCATCTTCTATGGGTTATATCATTAAATCATGACACAATGTATGAGGAGGTCCTATTATTAATGTCATTTTATAAGGGAGGAAAAGAAACCATAAAAACTTGTCCAAGGTTATTTAGAAAGTGCTTGGGACAGCCAGCGTTTGAATGCACAAAGCAAGTCACTGCAGAGCCTGTATTTATGACCACTACACCATTCTCTGAAGGTATATTGTTGGTTCATTGGATAAGTGAAAGTGTGAAGAGTTGAGTCGATGGAAAGATGAATATATAGATACATGGAAAGGTGGGTGGATGGACAGAAGGGTTGATAGATGAATAAATGGAAAGATAGATAAATGGAAAAAAACCATAAAACTAGTTATTTCTTAGTGGCTCTTTTATGGTTTTATTTCCTTCTTTGTGCTTCTTCAGGAATAACCAAATTTTCTACAATGTATTGACTCTGTAACCAAACTATGGAAATACATTTTATATTAAAATGAATTCCAGGGGCACCTGGGTGGCTCAGTCTTTAAGCATCTGCCTTCGACTCAGGTCAGGATCCTAGGGTCCTGGGATCAAGCCCCGCATCGGGGCTGCTCAACGGGAAGCCTGCTTCTCCCTCTCCCACTCCCCCTGCTTGTGTCCCCTCTCTCGCTGTGTCTCTCTCGGTCAAATAAATAAATAAAATCTTTAATAAAATAAAATAAAATGAATTATAATGCAAAGCAAAAAATTGTTCTCAAAATGTTATGGTCTTTGTGTCTTGCAAAAGGGTGAGTGAGCTCTAGGTTGAGAAGGAGCTGAACAACACCCCCCTTCTACCGCTATATATAGTCCCAGAAGAAAAATTCCAACACACAGCCAAAATACAAGGCAGCCTCCGGAATATCACCCAAGAATCTGTGGGTAAGTCCAGCCAACCAAGAGAAAATGTACAAATGGGATTTTCTCCCTAAAAGAGAGAGCTTTAGACTAAAGCCCTAGTTGGCTAGAAAATAAAGGCATGAAGGAACTTCGGTTTTGTTTTGTTTTGTTTTTCCCATAGCTTCTGTTTTATGTTTTAAGTCAATGACTGGGGAGAAAATGGCATGGCCGCTGAAGTATCCAAATGAAGGAATTTCATCCAAAAATTGGACAAGCCTGAACAATCTGAGAAGACAAAGTGGCCTAAGTCTAACTGTTGGCTGAGAAAAACTTGGAGATGCCTTGTAAGTGTGAGCTGTTTCCAGTTTGGTTGCCTAACAGGTAAACTGAGGCAGTCAGAGTTTAAATCTAATGCATTATTCAGTGATGACATTTCTTTTTTTATTTTTTAAAGATTTTATTTATTTATTTGACAGAGAGATCACAAGTAGGCAGAGAGGCAGGCGTGGGGGGTGGGGGGGAGCAGGCTCCCTGCCGAGCAGAGAGCCCAATCCGGGGCTCGATCCCAGGACCCTGGGATCATGACCTGAGCCGAAGGCAGACACCTAGCCCACTGAGCCACCCAGGCGCCCCAGTGACGACATTTCTGAGCAAATATTCAATTCGTGTTAACTTTTGGGGAGTCAGATACTACAAAAAGGAACATGGGAAACAGATAGCCCCTGACTTCTCTTACTTCCCTCCTCCAACCCTCTGCTTTAGCCGGGCAACATAACGCGCCTCCGCGGACTTGAGAATTCCAGGCAGCAGGTTGCTGCCATTAACTAAGTATCTTGCCTTGTCTGCTGCGTCAGACAACCGAGGGAGCCTCATTTTGTTCCTGTCAGCTCTCCCACTTAGAAGGCCTGAATCCAGCTCTCTCTTCTAACGCCACTGCCCAGGAAGCCTCCCTTCCTCAGCGGCACGCCTCTGCTGACTGCCAAACCCACGGAATACCTACAGATTTCCTTCCCCCAGGCACAGAGGCTCTGAGAAGTGGTCTCTACGTTAGAAGTCTGCCAGCTACTAGAACACAGTGCATTATGTTGGAAATAAAGAGGGAAGAGGAAAGCAACCAACATGTGTACACGCATGAATTTGATCAACAACGCCAGTATTTATCTATTTAACACGTGTCTGACACTCTACGATTGGCCTGACACTGTTCTAAGAGTATTTTTTTTAAGACTTTATTTATTTGTTTGACAGAGAGAGAGATCACAAGTAGGCAGAGAGGCAGGCGGGGGTGGGGGGAAGCAGGCTCCCCGCTGAGCAGAGAGCCCGATGCGGGGCTCGATCCCAGGACCCGGAGATCATGACCTGAGCCGAAGGCAGAGGCCCAACCCAATGAGCCACCCAGGGGCCCCTGTTCTAAGAGACTTATAGTAATTTTTAAATATCCCAAAGACCCTAAAATGTGGTAATTATCATTATGTCTATTCTACAGAAGAGTAGGTGAGGCACCAGGAGGTTAAATAATTTCCCCAAGGTTAAACTGAAGAGTCGAGATTTCGACCCAAAGCAGTTGGGCTCCAGGCAGCGAGCTCTTCCAGCCGTATGCTGTGTTCACTGAGCAGCAACACCACCCCAGGCACAGAGCACGGGCTGGAGGCCTGCGTGTCCTAGAGGATCAGCACGGTGGCCACGCCTCCCCCTGCTGTCTACGGACAACACGAAGAATGTTAGAGGCTGTCCTGCCCGGCGCGTGCCCTTACGCCGTCCTCACAGCAGCTCTGTGAGCAGAGTGTGGACTTACAATCCCCCCATACAGATGAGGAAAGACCACATACGGTGCCCCAGAGGTGATGGAAAGATGCACAGTGTCTAGATGAAGGGGTGGCAAAGCACACATAGACTTAGCATTCGTGTTTCTCAGTGTACCCCTCGTTCCCCCGGCCTCAGAATCAACGGAGAGGTTTGGCAAGGATGCAGATTTCCAGGCTCCACCCCAGGCCCCAGTCCATACTCAGTCTGAGCTGAGCATGAGGCCAGGCGTGAGCAGGAGGCCAGGCAACCTCGATTTTGCATACACATTCCCCCCGGTCTGTGATTCCGACACACACTCAAGTCCGAGAACCTTACGGACACCATCCTGCCTGCACTTTTTCCTGCTACGGAACATAACCGCAGGGATACAATGATGATGGGAATAATAATTAAGAGGAAATTAATTATTCATGGAAACAGTTCACATGCAGTGGCAGGGATCATGAGTGGGCATTCTGTGATTTTATGCCTCGTAGCTGCTCAGTGGGTCATATGTGTCTCGATGAAACTAGCATGTCTTTTAAGCCCTCTCGTTTCTTATCTTTCCTCTTCTGCTTTCTGGATTTAATGGTGTGAAACCCCATTGTCATAGCCTCAGGTGACAGTATTCTATAAAATCCTGTCTCTCCCACCCACAGAAGGTGATAATAAAACTCAGATAATTGAAATTAGTGAACTCTCTCGTAGGACAGATCTCCTAGACTTCTAGACATTAGAGGAAAAGTCTAGGATTGATTGAACCCTTCCATTAAAAACGTCAGGCTGACACATCCATCCCTCACTTAAATGGTTTCATTTAAACAAATCAAAACATTGCATTTCCTTCTAATGTCCTAAGGAAGAGACCAGGCACTATTCATATCAGAAAGAGTAAACAGAAAACACACGGCTTGGTAAAAATCCTACTACGAGTATGAACAGATTTTTAAAAACTAAATACCAGATCTGGTATGCCCTTTTGGTTTGTGTTTTCCAAAAAGGAAGAGGGAAAGGAGTGAGGAGGGAAGTAAGGGAGAGGGAGCAGGAGAGAAGGAGGAGGAAAGAGAAAGACGGCTGGAAGGTGGGAAAGAAGCCAAGGAAAATAGGAATCACCCTTAGCCCCCGTGCACATTTTCTCCTGCATGATCAGGAAGTGAGAGGACACTGGGGATCCTCCAGCCACATCCTGCAGAGGTGACCGCTGGGGGCAGCTCACTGGCTAAGCCGCAGCTGGACGGGTTTGCTTGACACGTGTGCGCTGGTCAGAGACAGTGTGTGACCTTAGGAAGTCAGTGACCCTGTGCCTGGTCTCCACATCTGCCAGATGGGGACGATATTAGTACCCGCCCCACAGGGGGCTGAGACCACTCATGGGATGGCACCTGGACCTTGCGTGCCCCTGGTAATAGTCTACCAGTAAAGATGAGCACTTATCATACGCTGTTAATACGGTTGTAACGCTAGGGTACCTTACTTCACACCATGGCAATAACTTGTGAAAACAGAAGTGTGAAAAGAATCATAATTTACATGCACTGGAAATCCCTGCTAATTATTTTTTTAAAAGTACCTGTATGAATCTTGTGCAAGGAAAAAAAAAAGTAAGTGTGTGTGTGTGTGTGTGTGTGTGTGTGTGTGTGTGTGTATTTAGGTTTTTCTGAATCAAGTGTGCTGAACTTAAGGTATTTTGCTATAGCTTATTGTTAGGGGATTTTTTTTTTAAGTGACATCATTTTTTATAAAATAAAAATAATATAGCTTCACTGTAAAAAAGGGTAGGGGGAGAAAATCAAAGGAAAAAGTGAATATTGCCAGTAATCCAACCACCCAGAAATAACCTCTGCTCATATTTTGACACATTGATTTCCAGCCTTCTATATATTTTTAATATATATGATGTTATTTTTGTGGAGAAAATGCTAAAACATCAATCCAGAATGCGTATCTAGAAAATTCCGTCAGCTAGGACAACATTCTGGAATCTGATTTTCAATCACTAACGTCCGTCGCCTCTGGGATAAAACGCAAGTTACATAATAGTCAAATTTAACATTGAAATCTGAATAACAAAATGTTAACCTGTTTATATTCTACAGCTCTTTACTTTTGTCAAATGTTCCTCCCAAAACAGAGCACAGCTGCCTCCCACTCCTCCAAAGTCTGCTTTTAAGGAGAGCACGGGCTAGACTAGACACCATGCAGAAATGCAACAGGGGAAAAAAAAAAAAAAGCAGGAGAAAGGGAGACTTGCTCTGCGACTTTGTGTTTGTAGCTAAATGATGCCCCACGTCCTGTGAGCCTCAGCTCCTCCTGGGTCTGACGCCGGCGTGGAGCAGGGAAGAGGCTAGAAATGCTTTTGGTCATTTTTTTCTTGCCTCTAGTTAATCCCTTCTTGTCTTCAAAACACGTGGAGGGATCACTAATAACAACAGCGCTTACGGTGATCCCAGCAAACACTGGTTGTGTGCTTACTCTGGGCCCCTTACTGTGCTCTGCGCTTTATGCCTGACTTCATTTAATCTACAGAAGACGAGTAGAAACGGGTATGATTACTGTGCCCATCTGACAGATGAGAAAACTGAGGTTCAGAGAAGTTACAGGTAATTTGCCTGTGGTCACACCGTCAGCAGTAGGATAGTATGGATTGGCCCAGAATTGTCAGCCCTGCGGCACTGCCTCCCTGAGGGGGGTCCACCCTACAGGGGCTGCCAACAGTGGAGAGGACAGAAAGGAGGGGACGGAAAGGAGGATGAGCAAATACCCAGGCTGTGGAAGTTGGTGATGGAAATACATTTTGGTTTGCTTTTACTTTCAAAAATAAACATTTTGTGAAGAAAATTGGTACATGATATACCTTCATGTACTCATGAGCCTACAAAAAAGTAAAATATTTAACTAAATAACATTTAATAAAGAGACCTAATATTAATGTTGAAGAATTTACACGGGAGTCTATTCTAGCAGGCTTTTTAAAAAGAAATACAGCATTTCCGATCTAATTGGTTTTACGTTTATATTGTGTTGCATTCCGCTTTTCTTGCTTAGCATTCAATCATGACATTTTCTCTCGCCTTCAAATATTTTTCAGAAATGTATTTTCAGGGCTACATAATACTCAATCATCTGGGTGTTATCAGAATTTATGTCATTTCCATGAGTTGTTTCTGAATTTTCCCTATAATGAATTATGCTCTGAGTAACCTAGTTGTACGTAAAAAAAAAAAAATGTATCTATTTTTTAAATTCTGGACGTTTTAAATGCAGAGTGTATCTGTAGAACACACAATCAAACGCGGTCAAAGAAAGCAAAGCAAACCTACAGGAGAGCATGCATTGTCCTTAAGTGACTTCATAAATCAATCACCACCGACACAGACATTGATTACATGATAGGTCTTTCTGGAGAAGTCTTTCTCAACGCGAGCATTTACTCTCTCTAGAGAGTGCAGAGTGGATATGTAACACCAGAGCAGAGGGAAGAGCACAGGAGCAGGGGTAAAGTTTGTTAGCGTGGCCCAAAGCATCCGGCCCCTCCTCTCAGGACCGCTGAGGATGGTCAGCCCAACACACCCTCAAACATCACTGTTCCAGCAATGCCCACAGTTAATTTCCACTTTCAAATTCCTGAGATGGATTCTGCCTTCGCTCTCAAGAGTTTGGAGGGACGGGTCAAGAGAACGGTTTTCATGACCCTGGCATTTTCTTTATCATACTCCTTTAGAAAACTGTAGTCTGTCTTCATTCGATTTCTAAAAATCACTAAAAATGGTAGGTCTGTCTTCTGCTTAGAAAAATATTTATATTTTTACACATTAAAACTCATCTGCTTGAGGAGGAGTCAAGATGGCGGAGAAGTAGCAGCTGAGACGACATCGGGTAGCAGGAGATCAGCTAGACAGTTTATCTAACCATTGTGAACACCTACAAATCCAACGGGAAATCGAAGAGAAGAAGAGCAACAATTCTATAAACAGAGAATCGATCACTTTCTGAAAGGTAGGACCTGCGGAGAAGTGAATCCAAAGCGACGGGAAGATAGACCCCGGGGGGAGGGGCCGGCACCCGGCAAGCGGCGGAGCGACGGAGCACAAAATCGGGACTTTTAAAAGTCGGCTCCACTGGGAGACATCGCTCCAGAGGCTAAACCAGGGGGAAACCCAGGCGCGGTCAGCATAACCCCAGGTTCCGCGGAGTCACAGAAGGACTGGGGGTGTCTGAGTGCTGCAGAGCTCGCAGGTATTAGAGCGGGGAAGCCGGCTACAGCGACAGAGCCGAGGACTGAGCTCTCAGCCCGGGGTTACCTTGTGCGGGTCGCAGGCTGGGTGGGCTCGGAGCGCGGGCGGAGGCCACGGAGACGAAAGCAACCCTGCGCTTTTCTCCAGCTCCAGCAATTGACTGCTTTCCTCAAGGCGCGACCGCAGGCCAGGGAGGCGGGGCGGTTGGGCGCTTTGCTCTGAGAGCGCACTGAGGAGCGGAACCCCGAGCTCTCGGCTCCTCCGGGCCGGAGACTGGGAGGCCGCCATCTTCATTCCCGTCCTCCGGACTCTACGGAAAGCGCTCAGGGAACAAAAGCTCCCGAAAGCAAACCCGAGCGGATGACTTAGCCCGGCCCCTGGCAAGGGCGGTGCAATTCCACCTGCGGCAAAGACACTTGAGAATCACTACAACAGGCCCCTCCCCCAGAAGATCAACAAGAAACCCAGCCAAAACCAACTTCAGTCACCAAGAACATCGGAATTCCACAGCAGGAGAAAGCAAATCTTATCTGGACAAAATGACAAGGCGGAAAAACTCACCTCAAAAAAAAAGAACAAGAGGCCGTACCGAAGGCTGGAGACCTAATCAATATGGACATTGGTAACATGACAGATCTAGAGTTCAGAATGATGATTCTCAAGGTTCTAGCCGGGCTCGAAAAAGGCATAGAAGATATTAGAGAAACCCTCTCCGGAGAGATAAAAGCCCTTTCTGGAGAAATAAAAGAACTAAAATCTAACCAAGTTGAAATCAAAAAAGCTATTAATGAGGTGCAATCAAAAATGGAAGCTCTCACTGCTAGGATAAATGAGGCAGAAGAAAGAATTAGTGACATAGAAGACCAAATGACAGAGAATAAAGAAGCTGAGCAAAAGAGAGACAAACAAATACTGGACCATGAGGAGAGAATTCGAGAGATAAGCGACACCATAAGACGACACAACATTAGAATAATTGGGATTCCAGAAGAAGAAGAAAGAGAGAGGGGAGCAGAAGGTATATTGGAGACAATTATTGGAGAGAATTTCCCTAATATGGCAAAGGGAACAAACATCAAAATCCAGGAGATGCTAAGAACACCCCTCAAAATCAATAAAAATAGGTCCACACCTTGTCACCTGATAGTAAAATTTACAAGTCTTAGCGACAAAGAGAAAATCCTGAAAGCAGCCCGGGAAAAGAAGTCTGTAACATACAAGGGTAAAAACATTAGATTGGCAGCGGACCTATCCACAGAGACCTGGCAGGCCAGAAAGAACTGGCATGATATATACAGAGCACTAAACGAGAAAAACATGCAGCCAAGAATACTATATCCGGCTAGGCTATCATTGAAAATAGAAGGAGAGATAAAGAGCTTCCAGGACAAACAAAAGCTGAAAGAATTTGCAAACACCAAACCAGCTCTACAGGAAATATTGAAAGGGGTCCTCTAAGCAAAGAGAGACCCTAAAAGGAGTAGATCAGAAAGAAACAGAGACAATATACAGTAACAGTCACCTTACAGGCAATACAATGGCACTAAATTCATATCTCTCAATAGTTATTCTGAATGTTAATGGGCTCAATGCCCCAATCAAAAGACACAGGGTATCAGAATGGATAAAAAAACAAAACCCATCAATATGCTGCCTAGAAGAAACTCATTTTAGACCCGAAGACACCTCCAGATTTAAAGTGAGGGGGTGGAAAACAATGTACCATGCTAATGGACATCAGAAGAAAGCTGGGGTGGCAATCCTTATATCAGATCAATTAGATTTTAAGCCAAAGACTATAATAAGAGATGAGGAAGGACACTATATCATACTCAAAGGGTCTGTCCAACAAGAAGACCTAACAATCTTAAATATCTATGCCCCTAACGTGGGAGCAGCCAACTATATAAACCAATTAATAACAAAACCAAAGAAATACATCGACAGTAATACAATAATAGCAGGGGACTTTAACACTTCCCTCACTGAAATGGACAGATCATCCAAGCAAAAGATCAATAAGGAAATAAAGGCCTTAAATGACACACTGGACCAGATGGACATCACAGATATACTCAGAACATTCCATCCCAAAGCAACTGAATATACATTCTTCTCTAGTGCACATGGAACATTCTCCAGAATAGACCACATCCTGGGTCATAAATCAGGTCTCAATCGGTACCAAAAGATTGAGATCATTCCCTGCATATTTTCAGACCACAGTGCTCTGAAGCTCGAACTCAATCACAAGAGGAAATTTGGAAACAATGCAAATACATGGAGACTAAACAGCATCCTTCTAAAAAATGAATGGGTCAACCAGGAAATTAAAGAAGAATTGAAAAAAATCATGGAAACAAATGATAATGAAAACACAACAGTTCAAAATCTGTGGGACACAACAAAGGCAGTCCTGAGAGGAAAATATATAGCGGTGCAAGCCTTTCTCAAGAAACAAGAAAGGTCTCAAATACACAACATAACCCTACACCTAAAGGAGCTAGAGAGAGAACAACAAAGAAAGCCTAAACCCAGCAGGAGAAGAGAAATCATAAAGATCAGGGCAGAAATCAATGAAATAGAAACTAAAAAAACAATAGAACAAATCAACAAAACTAGGAGCTGGTTCTTTGAAAGAATTAATAAGATTGATAAGCCCCTGGCCAGACTTATCAAAAAGAAAAGAGAAAGGACGCAAATAAATAAAATCATGAATGAAAGAGGAGAGATCACAACCAACACCAAAGAAATACAAACAATTATAAGAACATACTACGAGCAACTCTACGCCAACAAATTTGACAATCTGGAAGAAATGGACACATTTCTAGAGACGTATAAACTACCACAATTGAACCAGGAAGAAATAGATAACCTGAACAGACCCATAACCAGTAAGGAGATTGAAACAGTCATCAAAAATCTCCATAACAAACAAAAGTCCAGGACCAGACGGCTTCCCAGGGGAATTCTACCAAGTATTTAAAGAAGAATTAATTCCTATTCTCCTGAAACTGTTCCAAAAAATAGAAATGGAAGGAAAACTTCCAAACTCATTCTATGAGGCCAGCATCACCTTGATCCCAAAACCAGACAAGGATCCCACCAAAAAAGAGAATTACAGACCAATATCCTTGATGAACACAGATGCGAAAATTCTCACCAAAATACTGGCCAATAGGATCCAACAGTACATTAAAAGGATTATTCACCACGACCAAGTGGGATTTATTCCAGGGATGCAAGGTTGGTTCAACATCCGCAAATCCATCAATGTGATACAATACATTAATAAAAGAAAGAGTAAGAACCATATGATACTCTCAATAGATGCTGAAAAAGCGTTTGACAAAGTGCAGCATCCCTTCCTGATTAAAACTCTTCAAAGTGTAGGGATAGAAGGCACATACCTCAATATTATCAAAGCCATCTATGAAAAACCCACCGCAAATATCATTCTCAATGGAGAAAAACTGAAAGCTTTTCCGCTAAGGTCAGGAACACGGCAGGGATGTCCGTTATCACCACTGCTGTTCAACATAGTACTAGAAGTCCTAGCCTCAGCAATCAGACAACAAAAAGAAATTAAAGGCATCCAAATTGGCAAAGAAGAAGTCAAACTCTCACTCTTTGCAGATGATATGATACTATATGTGGAAAACCCAAAAGGCTCCACTCCAAAACTGCTAGAACTTATACAGGAATTCAGTAAAGTGTCAGGATATAAAGTCAATGCACAGAAATCAGTCGCATTTCTTTACACTAACAACAAGACAGAAGAAAGAGAAATTGAGGAGTCAGTCCCATTTACAATCGCACCCAAAACCATAAGATACCTAGGAATAAATCTAACCAAAGAGGCAAAGAATCTATACTCAGAAAACTATAAAGTACTCATGAAAGAAATTGAGGAAGACACAAAGACATGGAAAAATATTCCATGCTCATGGATTGGAAGAACAAATATTGTGAAAATGTCTATTCTACCTAAAGCAATCTACACATTTAATGTAATTCCTATCAAAATACCATCAACTTTTTTCAAAGAAATAGAACAAATAATCCTAAAATTTATATGGAACCAGAAAAGACCTCGAATAGCCAAAGGAATATTGAAAAAGAAAGCCAAAGTCGGTGGCATCACAATTCCAGACTTCAAGCTCTATTACAAAGCTGTCATCATCAAGACAGTATGGTACTGGCACAAAAACAGACATATAGACCAATGGAACAGAATAGAGAGCCCAGAAATAGACCCTCAACCCTATGGTCAACTAATCTTCGACAAAGCAGGAAAGAATATCCAATGGAAAAAAGACAGCCTCTTCAACAAATGGTGCTGGGAAAATTGGACAGCCACATGCAGAAAAATGAAATTGGACCATTTCCTTACACCACACACGAAAATAGACTCAAAATGGATGAAGGACCTCAATGTGAGAAAGGAATCTATCAAAATCCTTGAGGAGAATGCAGGCAGCAACCTCTTTGACCTCAACCGCAGCAACTTCTTCCTAGGAACATCGCCAAAGGCAACAGAAGCAAGGGCAAAAATGAACTATTGGGATTTCATCAAGATCAAAAGCTTTCGCACAGCAAAGGAAATAGTGAATAAAACCAAAAGACAACTGACAGAATGGGAGAAGATATTTGCAAACGACATATCAGATAAAGGGCTAGTATCCAAAATCTATAAAGAGCTTATCAAACTCAATACCCAAAGAACAAATAATCCAGTCAAGAAATGGGCAGAGGACATGAACAGACATTTCTGCAAAGAAGACATCCAGATGGCCAACAGACACATGAAAAAATGCTCCACATCACTCGGTATCAGGGAAATACAAATCAAAACCACAATGAGATACCACCTCACACCAGTCAGAATGGCTAAAATTAACAAGTCAAGAAATGACAGATGCTGGCAAGGATGCGGAGAGAGGGGACCCCTCCTACACTGCTGGTGGGAATGCAAGCTGGTGCAACCACTCTGGAAAACAGTGTGCAGGTTCCTCAAAAAACTGAAATTAGAGCTACCCTATGACCCAGCAATTGCACTACTGGGTATATATCCTAAAGATACAAACGTGGTGCTCCGAAGAGGCACGTGCACCCAAATGTTTATAGCAGCAATGTCCACAATAGCCAAACTGTGGAAAGAGCCTAGATGTCCATCAACAGATGAATGGATAAAGAAGATGTGGTATATATACACAACGGAATACTATGCAGCCATCAAAAGACATGAAATCTTGCCATTTGCGACGACGTGGATGGAACTAGAGGGTATCATGCTTAGCGAAATAAGTCAATCGGAGAAAGACAACTATCATATGATCTCTTTGATATGAGGAAGTGGAGATGCAAGGCGGGGGGGTGGGTTGGAGAGAGGTAGGAAAAGAAAAAATGAAAAGATGGGATTGGGAGGGAGACAAACCATAAAAGACTCAATCTCAAGAAACAGACTGAGGGTTGCGGGGGGGAGGGGGGACGGGAGAGGGTGGTGGGAGGAAATGGACATTGGGGAGGGTATGGGCTATGATGAGTGCTGTGAAATGTGTAAACCTAGCGATTCACAGACCTGTACCCCTGGGGATAAAAATACATTATATGTTTATTAAAATAAAAAAAAATAAAATAAAACTCATCTGCTTTATAATATGATAAAGAGGGACGCCTGGGTGGCTCCGTTGGTTAAGCGGCTGCCTTCGGCTCAGGTCATGATCCCAGCGTCCTGGGATCGAGTCCCACATTGGGTTCCTTGCTCACCAGGAAGCCTGCTTCTCCCTCTGCCTCTGCCTGCCATTCTGTCTGCCTGTGCTCTCTCTCTCTCTCTGACAAATAAATAAATAAATAATATTATAATACAATAAAGACTTCTATTCAAGAAGGTGAATGCCCTTGAGAACTCACATACACCCAGTCAACACAAACATGGATGCCGAAGAAGACACATGCGCCTAAATAATCACACATAAAGGTTAATAATAGGATAACTGAAAGGTAAAACTCCTGAAGGATAGAAAGTAGATGGGATTACAGATTAAAAAAAGAAAAGAAAGAAAAGCAAGAAATCACAGTGAGTGCAGCTTCAGACGTTGGGGTGGATACAGGGCACCGCCATGCTCAGGAGGGATAGATGCTAGGAAGACGGGGGTATGGGGGCCACAAACCGGTGAGCAGCTACATGACACGGGGGAAGCAGTCAGTCCTCAGCCTCTTCCCTATCACTTGCCAGGTCGAAACACTAAGAGGTGGGTGTCTGTCTCCAAGGGCAGCAGTAACTATTGGGAGCTAGACCAGCAGGTACCAGATGGCTTTGTTTTCTACCAAACTGGAGTGGATGCTGCAATGCACCTGTCAGATTTCTCTCCAGGACTGAAGGATTTATTTTCCCAGCCTTTGGGGACAACCTTCAGCTGTCAGCTCCTCTACAGAATCTCTTTGGCTCAGGACAGTCTTCTCCCCTAAGGTCACATTTCTTTCCTGTGGCCCACACGGTTCCAGATCACCACTGAGCTATAAAGGCCTGGCTCTCTCACCAAATTCAAGACACTCTGAAGGGCTGTGGTGGCTGCAGAGTTCCCCAGAAACTAGATGAGTGTTTGGTGAGACGGCATCAGAGCCCTGTTTCTCCTCTACCCGGTCCTGCTCGCTTTCCCTCCCTTCTGCACGTGACGACCCCCAAAGCACTCCCTAATAACCTTCCTGCACACCACTCTCCATCTCTGAGTCAGCTTACGAGAGACCCCAACCAATAACACCACCCAAAGTTCAGGCTTAGACCCCTGCAAGACACAGAGACACAGACGGAAACCTTAATAAACCCAAACACTTCCATACTTCAGAGAGAAGCCCAGCCACTGAGTCACCGCTGGCCACGGGCCTTCTCCAAACATACTACACAAGAATAAAAACAACAAAAAAACACTGGACGCTGATGTTGGATATAGTAAGGCAATCCCATACTCCATGTGAGAGAGTTGACATAAACAGAGAGGGAAAGCCTTCCTAAAGAGGGTAATGCTTCAAGTCTTTAAAAATGCTGTCAAAGACTTCATCTCATTGGATTTTCATGGTCCCAGGAGCTGGGAATTATTCAGCCTTTTCACGGACGTAGAGACTGAGGTTCAGAGGGTGGCCTCCTACACTCGAGCCCAGGAGTTGTGTCTAACTCTCCTCAAGGACATAATAAAAGTAGAGTTGACCTTGGTGTCAATGTTAGTATTGAAGGGCTGATCGGCTTGTGAAATACAGCATCATATTGATATATAACAGAAAAGTTATTAATTTGTAGTTAGAAGATGCTTTTCGCTGCGGTGAGCATGACACGCTTGCTAATGGGCACCCATGGCCATTGATTTAGGCTATTAGAATAGCAGCTGGCCTTCCTCAATCAACCAAGCAAGTGTTATCCATAACCAGGATGGACCTGGCAAAGGTCCAAAAACAAAGCAATTTGCTACTTTCCATTTCCCTAAATCCATCACCAAAATAACAGAGCAAACGCTCCCATTCAAATCACTTTTATATACGCTCAGGCTGAACTAGATGAAGGCCCTTGGCAGGCAAAACGTTCAGTATCCACTTTAGTACTGTCGATACATGAAGCAATCAAGCCAGGCCGGTATCATGTAAATGGAACGGCAAACATTTTAATAATAAACTAAAAACATTTGGACCCCTCGACCAGACACCTGTGCCCGAGCCAGGTTTGGGAGCCCATCACTGAGCAACATTAATTGATATCAATAACCACCATTTACCAACCAGTAGTGTACGTCAGCCTTAGATCGACCTTCAGCTCCTCATTGGACGCTTGCCTTTTAGAAGAAACAGGAGCCCGGAGAAGTTAAGTTACTTCTCCCGGGTCACAGAGCTACCAAGGGTGAGAGCTGGCATTGAAATCCAAGTGCCCAGATCCCAGAGCCTGGGTGTTTGCCGGTCATAGATGCTCTGAGGACCAGGGCTGCGGTGGTTAAAACCGCGTGCCCGGCCTGTTCAGCTTCCGACAATGCTGGCTCCTCTCCCTGGAACGGTACAAAGCTGGCGGGAGCTGAGGAGGTAGAACATATATTTCGCTGCCTTTTTAAAATCCTCGGTGAAACAGACATGACCTTCTTTTAAATGTCTCCATCCCAGATACTCAGGTGACATATAGAAGGGCATAAATGCTGAAGAGGGAGTCTTGGTGCTTTGGACTAATAAAGACAAAAACATGAAGCGTTTTGTGCTCAGTTCACCAATAACTTCCCAGAGGTTTGTAAATTCCCATGTCTCCGGGCTCCCTGCCAATGGCCAGCCTCGATGCCTCTACCTCCACTCCAACCTACCCGATCCTTTAAAAAAATTCTGACCAAGACAGGCAAGATGTCTGAAGCCACCAAACCACAGGAGGGGTTCCAGAATCAATCTCTGTTCCTAACTCCTGGGTGGTTACACAGTGGCTTCCTGCCATCTTGTAAGCCCGGATCTGTGCCCCAAGCAAGAGGGACCGTCCTATTGAAATTTACCAGCGGAGTGCCTTTCTTTGCAGATTTTCCTAGTTGACCTCCCCTGCTCTTTTGCCAGAGGCATCTTTTGCCTGAGGGAGGATGAAGATGTTGAATCAGGAATGCAAAGGGAGTCAAAGATTTAATATTCAGCGTAAGGACTTAAGCAAAACAAGAGTCTTGAAAACCAGACTTGACTGAGAGAGGGAAAGGCTTTCTACTTTGCAAACGTGGTCCTGGAAGCCTTAGGTAGAGCTAAATCAGGGTTTTATGGAGGAGAGGTTTCCTCCCACCCTGAGACCTTTTAACCTGCACGAAGGAGACAGGGAAACTGCTGGAGAGGCAGACAGATGGGAAGGTTCCCTGGGTCTCCGAGAGTCTGGCTTCTGAGCTTGACTCCACAGCCGTTACACAACAGAACTTATTTTAAATGTATGCTGATTTCTAAGCATGTTACTCTACTTTGTTTCCTATGAGCTCAGCAGAATGAGAAACCAAAAAAGAAAAAAATATTTCCACGGTTCCCCCTCCTCAAGAAGAAAGGCAAGGTTTGGGTCTCAGAGGGTCAGGTCTTCCGTAACCGCCTGTTGAGAATGGAAAGGCAGCCTGTTTCTGGGGTGCAGGGAGGCTCTGTAGCTCGGGGAGGACGGGATGAGCTCTTTTTGGACCGGGAAGGGGTTAGGTTCCGAGTCTTGTCTGAGTCTTGTCTGAATGTCCACATTCACTATGCACTTTTCATACTTTAAAGGTCTGAGAGGGCCTTTAGTCACCAAATAAACAAACAAAACCCCGGCATTCCCCACTTAGCTAACTCAAAATATTTTCCGCATTGTGTATTCCTATTACCGTTCTGTAGAACTGCCTAGCAGAGACACGAGTTTAGGAAATGCCAACTTAAGAGCACACACAAACGACCAGGGACTGAGAACAGAAACCACCCACATCAACACGGCACAGCCGCGCAGAACCAAGAACTAAGACCACCCTGTCTGGATCCCAAAACATTTTTCCGAAGAAGAAGGGTGAGACTGAACTAGTGAAAACCTTCACTGATCGTTTCAAGGCCTAACAGTCTGCCCTCTAGGGCATTTATCAAAAACAACTTAGAGGACTTAATTCACGACATAGCTAAAAACCTTGTCACGCCTACCGGTACTACATCAGCACGTCGTGAACTTTACCAGACGTCAGTTTCCGACCTTCAACCCTGAGAGCCTGGACCCTCCCCGCAAACGCTGTAATATTTTCATTCTGACTTCCACCTTCTGAAACGTGGCTAAGAGTTATCGAGACGATGTTCCCTATAAAAATAAGCTTTATTAAATGTACCTGTGCCTTATTAACGGAGTCACCTGGTGATAGTTTAGGAGGTTGTACCTTGAGCTGTAGGACACCTGTCTGAAAAGCTAAATGTGGGAGCCCAAATGATGTTCCAGCACCGTGGCTCGTAGACACCTTTTCCTTGGCCAAAACCCAGCACTGTCCCCATCCCTTGCTTGCTTGGGCGACAGCTCTCAGAACTCGGGAACTATGTGACCGCCCCTGATCTTTGTTTGCGTAGAGCCCTTTCCTTAGGTAATGGGCCTCTAATTAGTAGACCTATCTCCCAGATCCCAGAGGGGGCTCTCCACCCAATTGCTGAGTCTATCCTGGGGCTTCTCTTCCCAAAATTTGAATGAAAACACCCCAAACTGGAAGGTGAATGGAGCTGTGCTAGTCCTATAGAGTATGCAAAAGTGAAAGCGTGGTCCCCATGCCCTAAACTCTTGAAAAGGGCCCGTGACAAGATAAGCTCAGCAACTAAAAGCAATTTCACAGAGTACTATTACGCTTATTTCGTCTAGTTTTAAAGTTTGCGTTTTGTATGTCTTTGCTTTCTTTTCTTTTTTTTTTTTAAGATTTTGTTTATTTACTTGAGAGTGAGTGAGCAGATGAGAGAGAGAGCCCCGAAGGAGTGGAGAAGCAGACTCCCTGCTGAGCAGAGAGCCCAAAGCAGGACCTGATCCAGAGGACCCTGAGGTCAGGACCTGAGCGGAAGGAGGATGCTTAGCCGACTAAGCCACCAAGGAACCCACTTTATTTCCATTTTCAGAGCAAACATTCTTATTATATCATTAAGAAAAATTGTTTAGAACTTGAAAGTAAAGCAAAATGTGGGTTTGGGGGCGGCGATGTGCTTTCAATGTCACATACAGGCCTTACCCAACACGTCCCTCATGGATTATCTGATCACCTAGGAAAATGGAATTCATGTTCCTAATGGAATTAAGAGAGAAACCGCGCTAACCGAGTCAAGGGGTTCAATAGGGGAAGCTCTCAGACCCTACCCTGTGTGGCTAATCGCAGACCCAACAGGAAGAGAGCTCAATCAAGGACACCCTACTATGTCCTCGGGGGAGAGAGACTCCCCACTCCCCAACAGCCCAGCCAATGAGAGATAGTCAGACTCGGCCAATGAACAGCCACCATGATTCGGACTCCCAGTGTACCCCAATGTTTTTTGGTTTACAACAACCTTCCCAACTCCCCCCTGCCCCCCCGCCGCCCCGTACCCTACCCCATGAAAGAGTGGTCCTCTCCTTTGTGCTGTGGACTTGCCTAGGGTTTTTTCCCAGGTCACTTGTCCTGGGTTCCAGTTCTCTGCTATTATTGGTCCCCCCCCCCTTTTTTTTCCCTGGCAAAATAACTAGTAGTTTAATTTTTAAGGTTAACATTCTTGTTGTTCACTATGTACTGAAGGTTGCAGACGTAGTGAAATTACATGTTGATTTGTAGCTCTCTTTATACTGGAGCTGCCAGGAACGTTCTGCAGAAAGGATAACTCTGAAGGTTACAGTGACCGGACCCCATGCCCTTCCCTGAAGGCCGTGGCTCAGCCATCCCTCCTGATTATGGCAACGGCCTCGTTCTAGTCCTCTTCACTGTGCCCCTCTTGACACAGGGAATGACCACTGGGCCACATACCCATAGGGATCCACCTGTCAATCCCAGTCGTATCCCTGTTTCAGTCCCCCTATCCATAGTCTTGTCCCTTTCCTTAGTGCCTAGAACGTGATGCTGACTCCCTCTCCCAGCCTGGTTTATCCCCACTCACCCTCGCTTTCTGTTTTTAATCCGGCAAACTTCCTTCCACTGAAAAATGCAAAGCTAACCATATTCCTTGGAGGTTTTGACTCATATTTTGAACTGTTTTTCAAGCCCTAATTATTTCTTTCATGTTATTCAGAATCAATGTTCCTTATTTGGAAATTCTCCCACCCCTGTGGATTTAATGTATACATATGAAAATTAAAACCACTTTTAGCTAAAAATAGATCCTCGGGGAGGGCTCAAGAATCAGCTGACACGCACAGTTAGGAGGAAACTGGATGGCTGACAACTGTTTTGGCTTCGAATGGGAATGAAACGGGCTGGTGCAGCGGTTGGCCACTTTTCCAGGGTGGCCTGCCAAGACATCATTTACTAAGTTGCTCACAAGTAGGAGTGGATTGTGGGGGGGGGGGGCTAGAACCCGGAGTCGGAGGCACTACCACACTCTGCTGCCCCCAGAAGCAGCTGGCATGTGAAGAGGCCAGCTGAATGTTTTAGCACAACTGAGGTCTGCAACTTTTCAAGGGTCTCTTCTCCTACGGAGTGCAGTCTGCCATTCTCAAATCTAAGAGGTTCGGCATACCCGAAGTGGAACTCATTTGGCACAACACCCAACCAGAACTGATGTGGTGATCCTTATTTATCCTACTTAGGGTAAATATCCATCTGTTTTCCTGCAAAAATATCTGTTTTATTACACAGGGTTGCCCCATACACCCCTGGTGGAGTTGTGTAATATGGAGCATATGCACGTTAATAGCTCCCTAACTTGCAAAACATGCCCAATCTTAGGCTGGGGAGACTCCCTTCTTTTCAAAGAGCATCCTTTTAACATGTAGCCCAAAGAGACCCAATCGTGAGTGATGTGTGTGTGTGTGTGTGTGTGTGTGTGTGTGTGTTGGGGGGTTGGTGGGATGGCCGGTCCCCCTAGAACATGGGAGTACCTATAAGGGAGACCTGAAGGGAGTAGGAAGAACTTGTGTTCTTTTTCAGAGGAGACAAGCTTTGCCTCTGTGCCTCCTTTGGTAGACGCCGGCGCTGCCTGTTCCAATAGCATCGTTCTGCGGACATCCCCCTCCCTAACGCTTTCAAATCATGAAACATACCGACCTTTATCTAGAGCTTGCATGTGGCTGGCAGTGTCCTAACACATTCGCTTGTGTTTTCTTGATTAACCCACGAAACATCGCCACCATGTTACAGATAAGGAAACTGAGGAGCTAGGGGTTGGCTGAAAATGTCACCATGGTAAGTGATGAAAACAGGCAGTCCAACTCAGGCGCCCACGCCATCAGCCCTGTGAGGCCCTCAGGGACACCCCAATCTGTTCTCACTAAGAACAGGAGTGCTTCTGTGGGAGGAAATTGGATATGGCTTTTCATATGGAGAGTGCTCACAGGGTCGGGAGGTCACAGTGTGTTTTTCACCATTGGCCCTTCTTCTGAGATGTTGGATCCTTTAATCAACCTTCATGCTGTCAGCTGTAAAATGGGATTTACAATCCCATCTTACAGAGCAGTTGATCTGATTAAGCAGATAAAAGGGTAGCCCCTTTCCTGGATCAGAGAATCTCAAAATGAAAGACCTATTCTCATCGTAGGGGTCGGGCATTATGTGGTCCCTCGCCCTGAATGTTCACCAACCCAATCTTCATGGGGGGACCCCGGCTCGTAATACCGTCCTCAGCATCTCAGAGAAAACTTCTTGGTGGCTCATTCTGTAGCAGCTCTCCAGAAATCTCCATCATATGACTCTGTCTTATTTCCTTCCTAGTATTTTCATCAGATTTTCATGTCTTGTTTTCCTGTACTCTTAGGTGTTTATTCTTTTTTGTTATTATTATGTTATATTAGTCCCCATAGAGTACATCATTAGTTTTTGATGTAGCGTTCCATGATTCATTGTTAACATATAACACCCAGTGCTCCATGCAATACGTGCCCTCCTTAATAACAATCAGCAGGCTCACCTCCTCCCCTCTGCAAACCTCAGGTTGTTTCTCAGAGTCCATAGTCTCTTTTGGTTCGTCTCCCTCTCTGATTCCCCGCTCCTTCAGTTTTCCCTTCTTTCTCCTAATGTCCTCCATGCTATTCCTTATGCTCCACAAATAAGTGAAACCATATGATAATTGTCTTGCTCTGTTTCACTTATTTCACTCAACATAATCTCCAGTCCCGTCCATGTCGATGAAAATGGTGGGCATTCATCCTTTCTGATGGCTGCGTAATATTCCATTGTATATATGGACCACATCTTCTTTATCCGTTCGTCTGTTGAAGGGCATCTCTGCCCCTTCCACAGTTTGGCTATTGTGAACATTGCTACATGAACATTGGGGTGTATATACCCCTTATTTTCACTACATCTGTATCTTTGTTGTAAATACCCAGTAGTGCAATTGCTGGGTCACAGGGTAGCTCTATTTTTAACTTTTTGAGGAATCTCCACACTGTTTTCCAAAGCGGCTCTACCAACTTGCATTTCCTCCCACAATGCAAGAGGGTTCCCCTTTCTCCACATCCTCTCCAACATTCGTTGCTTCCTGCCTTGTCAATTTTTGCCCTTCTAACTGGTAAGAGGTGGTATCTCACTGTGGTTTTGATTTGCATTTCCCTGATGGCTAATGATGTTGGACATGTTTTCATGTGTCTGTTAACCATTCCCATCATGTCTGTCTCTCTCTCCACAAGAATGAAAAGTTACAACACAGGAGGCAATTTACGGGTTGTGCACTTAGTGCAGGGCATGACATAAGGCAGGTGACCATTCTGTATTTCTTAATTGATTAACTAAACAGATATTGAGAATCCATGTCATTTCCTTTCCTATATCCTATTTTTGTCTCCAGAAGGAGAATATGAGTTTGGCTAAATAAAACAATTGGGGATATTTTGATGGCAAGTATTTGCACCTCTCGCCCTTTTGCTTTCAAGCCAACAAAAATTTCATGAAAATTAAGATGAAAGGGACAGACAGAGGGCACCACAATTATAAGAACGGGTATAGATTTGGTCTGTTACAGGATAATAAGATCTTCTGCCTTCTCAAACTATTTAAAGCCATGCTTCATCTTTCCTACTTTATGTTTTGATGCCTTACTCATTAAGCAGCTCAGTTCCTGTGGTTCTAATACCTTAAATTAGGAGGTGCTCCTGTAACATCCGTATGTTCCTCTATTCTTACTCTCGAAGAAAAACAGAAATAAAAGAGATTTATACCCGTTACAGAACTGTGTGAGCAAAGATATACTCAACAGGTTGAAGAGTGGGGCCATATGGCATCACTTCGAGTTTCATAGTCTTAATTAGGCAACCTGCTCACCGGCATCACCAGTGAGAAACCCGGGATGACGGCTGTCCTCATCCCCCGTCACCTAAGACCCATTTCCATTTGTGTGAGTGCTGGGTTCTAAAAATCCTTATGCATGGAGCACAGCCTGCAGTCAGGGGATGCTGGAACGGAAAGGGGCCTTAGCAGCAGGGCACAACACCTGCACAGTGCACTCCTGTTTCTGCCAGCCCGGCATCACTCCCTTCCTTCAGAGAACAGCATCTCCACATCCCCAGGCCCAGCCAACAGAAATACCACATCTTCTTGGACACTGAGATTGGTTCGGGAATAGGCACGTGAGCCAAACCTGACCAAAAGGGTTATCCATGAGAAGCTTGCCAGAACACTTGGAAAAGAGATGCTCTGGGTTGTGAAGTTGGAAGAATAAACGTCTGGGGCTGCTGGTGATCCTTTCGGAGGGAAGCCCTCTGAGAGCAGGGGGTACCGACACTCCAGAAAGCAGAACCGAGGAATGAGAGGTGATCCTGAGGACATCATCAGAGGGTCTAGATCCTGGTGTTCCTGAAGCCAGTTCAAGCCTCAAAAACTTCGGTCATGTAAGCTGATAATTTTATATGTTTTTGCTAATGCCAGGTGGAGTTGGGTTATTTTGGATTGGATCACAACGCAAACAGCTCTGGTGTAAGGAGACTAATATACCCTTATTATACAAACGGGGAAACGGAAGTCCGGAGAGTAAACAGGGTCATACAAGTCAGTGAACCGGGAGAGACTCCTGTGATTATACATGTCTTTTAGAAAACTTCTAGATGTCTTCTCTAATCTAGACCTTTGGATTTCCCTGGGGCTGTGCTCGCACCTTTATTTCCTATCCAGGTGCCCCTCAATCACACTGCCACCTTTCCTGCCACCTGTCCTCTGATTTACCTCCCAATCATCCCTATCTCCAAACTTCTCACATGACTCCATGCCCGCCCCAGCCCTCCCCACGCTTCCCTCTCACCCATCTCCTAGTCTGAACTTCTGGAAGGCTGGCACACCAGCTAATCGCGTGGCCCCTCTTTCACACATTACACGCATTAACTATTCAAAACACTGAAAACAGATTTCAAAGTCTTCGTTGGCGGCAGCCCGCCCATAGCCCCCCATGTCTCAGCCCCGCTCTCTGCTTCCTTGACCGCCGAGGACAGCTACTGTCAGTAACAGCAGTGGTCTGATAGCAACAGTACATGCGGTTGGTCTCTTGTGGCGTATCGTTCGACCCACGCACCAGTCTCGGGAGCCACGGTGACTTCATGGCGTGAAGTTAGATGCTTGTGAGGGGCAGGCAGCCGGAATGAGGAAGCCAACTGGATGGAGGAAGACAGTAGAGACTGAAGGGCCACAGGGAAGCCCCCAGCTATTATTACTGATACACTAACTTCTGGCAGCTCACATTCTAGAGTTTTCCATAGACCAACTACTCTTCAGAGCCCTTTCTATGGATTCACATTTAATTCTCAGAGCAACCCAATGAGGTTACTGCCATTATAATATTCATTTTACACACGAGGGAACTGAGCATTGAGGCATAGTGAGGTTTTTGTGTTCCTCTAACTTTCCGAAAGTAGATAGTTGATAATGGGCAAACCTTGGATTTGAACCCAGGCAGTCTGCCTCTGGGGTCTATGTTTCGGAGGTCTAATCTTCCCAGAAGTTATGAATTTTGGAAAGTGAAATTCTCAATGTTGACAGCAAATTCTCTTCGTTAAAACTTTTTCATTAAATTCTTCCACACGGATCAGCCTAGACAGGACATATCTGTGGGGCAAATTTAGCCCAAGGTCTGACAGTGTGATTTCTCTGGTCTATTTATTTCTCCCATTCTGCTGATAAGAAAACATAGGCCACAGGAGCCCCATCTACATTCCTCACCTTCTCAGGTCCTCTTCCTCCACTACTTTATCTGCTTCCCCCTCTTGGAAGCATGACAGAGCCCCCAAGTCCAATGGAGGGTCTCTAAGAACTTCGTCACATCCCTCTCCAATATGCGTCTGTGTTTTTTCTATTCTGTAGTTATTTACTATATCACCTTACATTTAGGAAATAAGGTGGTTAATATCATGGATTTTTGAAGATTCTAATAATGTGAATTGACTGGATTATTAGATTGTTACAAATACGATGGTGGGGTAGAAGGGCAAACTTGTCAAAATACTACATTTCTGCAGGGCTCTATTTAAAGATAGGAAAAAGTCTCATTAATGTAAATAGGGGTCCACATTCTGAGCCAAAGTATAATAATCACCCTCATAAGGTGGAGTGAATTAAGTGACATCAGAGTAACGTTCCTTGGCGTATCGCAACAGTTTAAGTCAACATACCACTTGAAACTCTACCCATACTCAGATCTAGGCAGATTGCAATACAGGTGATGTTAAATCATTTCATTAATCATTTAATCAATTTCCCAACTTGAGGGCAAATACAAGTTAGTAGTGCAAAGTACAATCATAAAATGGAAAATAAATTATTGTTTTTTTTAAATCACTACAATGAAAAACAAAAATAAAAGGACTTGGCAAGTGTTCAAGGATAGAGAACACAGACAGACAAAAGCCCAAGTGAGCTTAAACTCAGGAAACGGGCATTTTTCCACCTGCCAGTTGGAAAGTTCATCCATTTATTACCATCCGAATGAAATCTTTTCAGTGGGGTCAAAAGGGCCTTTGTTTTGACATTTAATTCACTGGCGATGTATTTCCTATGTTAGGATGCAAAACACCTCTCACACTGCTTTCTCATTAATTGCCTTCATTTTTCAAGTTCCCTGTTTGATTTATAGTCAATTAAAAACACCCTCGAAAGCCATGACTCATGTATGTTAAGTACAAATATGATTAATGCAAAACCACGCACTCCATGGATGGCCTGACCACTGGCCAAAGTCATGGTCAAGGTGGAGTGACCCACCGGTGTCCTGGTGAGAGAAACCCATGGGGAAGGTGAGAAGCCAGGAGTACAGGTCATGAGCAATCTTGCACCAACTGGATCTATTTGAAACAAGGAAAAGGAGGTACTTTTCCTGTATTTTTTTAACATTACAGAGGAAGAATAAAACTTGGTTGTGAAGAGAAAACAAAATAGAATGCATTTGAAATCCTCTCTCACATCCAGGTTGATGAAAGTAGACAGGAAAATGGAGTGGCACATCTCCTTGCTGTGTCACCACTGATCTCAACAAAAACAAGACACTAGACTAAAGAACTCTAGATAAGACCCAGGGGACTAGAATCCTGGGTTCAAATCTTGATGCTGCCAAATATGAGTGACACGACCTTGGGTAAATTGCTTTGCCTTGCCCAACCTTAGTTCCTCACCTGTAAAATGGGCGTATGAGAGAATCGTAACCCCTAAGGTCTGTTATGAGGTTGAAGGGGGCCCCCCACACTGACAGTGTGCCCAGTAAATGCCAGCTGTGCAGGTTATGGATGTCACACTGCTCAACAGTTGTGGTGCATTTTAGAAATCCCAACATCTATTCCCAAGGTATCACGCTTCTTCCATTTTCCAGAAATGCTCTCTCTCTTCTTGCCGTCAGCGTGGGCATATCGCCCATCACGAGGAAATCTCTTAAGACTTGTCCCCGCCTGCCTCTCTAGAAAATGAACAGACTGAAACTTGAGAAGAGTATCGGGAAAGTCAACAGCAGAAAAAGTAATTTCAGCCTAATGCATTTGATATGTGATTTCTCGCTAAAATGAGGTAAATAAGAACACTTGGCACATTATTTTACAAAACAAAATCGACTCAAATGAAAGAAGTGCCTTCTCTGCTGTAATTAGTCCATTTTCCTGTTTCATTTGTTTTTTGGTGCCAAACGATCTTTTACATATTTTTTTTTAATTTGTATTTTTTGCCAAATGACCTCTTAAAAGAAAATTCTAACCAAAGTAAACGGTCGTATTCTCCCTCCATCTCATCTATTTGCTTGGGTTTTTCTGTTTTGTTTTTCATATCCAGGCTTAGAAAAATGTTTAAAAAATACAATCTCATCAATCCAAGATTAAAAAAAAAAAATCTACTGGTCCACGAAGTTCAAATCCTAAAATCACTCATTTCTTCATGTTTTTAATGCCCATGATGTATCTTCTATAAAGCCTGGCTTAGATGGCCATTGTAGGGACATTGAGCCCATGTCAGGTCTAGGGATAGCAGGACTAACAAGAACAGGAGCAGCAGCAGTACTGACAGTCGTAAGAGCGGCTTTCATTCACTCATCATGGGGCTGAGCATGTTTCCATCAATCAGCATCAACTCTGAAAGTAAGGACTGCCATTATCATTTTTAGATGAGATAATCCAAACTCGGAGGATTTGAAGAACTTGCTCACTCACGGCCACACAGCCAACGTGACTGGTGAATAGAATATGTGCAGAAACTACATACTATATACATCGTTTTTGAGCTAAAGTGGTTAAACGTCTGGGATATCTTGCCCACACCTCTTCTTGTCCCCAGCACAGTGACATGAGAATGACTAGAAGGCCCAAGATGGCAAGACCAAGTTGGAAGTAGCCCGAGTCCTCAAGTTCCTGCATGGAGAGCCCCCACTTGGAGTCTAACTACCCAAGAGAGTAGCCTGGCCAGCATCCTCATGACCGGAATGAGAAGTAAACTTTTATTCTGTTAGGTCACTGGGACTGTTTGATACCAAGGCTTTTCTAACTAGTCCAAGTGTGTTATTGAAAGTGTAATTCTATAGGTTGTACGAGTCAGAAAATGACAGGTGTTGGCGAAGATGCGGAGAAAGGGGAACCCTCTTACACTGTTGGTGGGAATGCAAGCTGGTGCAGCCACTCTGGAAAACAGCATGGAAGTTCCTCAAAAAGTTGAAAATAGAGCTACCCTATGACCAGCAATTACACTACTGGGTATTTACCCTAAAGATACCAATGTAATGATCCAAAGGGAAACCTGTACCTGAATGTTTATAGCAGCAGTGTCCACAATAGCCAAACTATGGAAAGAACCTAGATGTCCATCGACAGATGAATGGATAAAGAAGATGTGGTATATATAGGCAATGGAATACTATGCAGCCATCAAAAAATTAAATCTTGCCATTTGCAACAATGTGGATAGAACTAGAAGGTATTATGCTAAGCAAAATAAGTCAATCAGAGAAAGACAATTATCATACGATCTCACTCATATGTGGAATTTAAGAAACAAAACAGAGGATCACAGGGGAAGAGAGGAAAAAATAAAACAAGACAAAAGCAGAGAGGGAGACAACCATAAGAGACTCTTAATCATAGGAAACAAACTGAGGGTTTCTGGAGGGGGGCACTGGGTGATGGACATTAAGGAGGGCACGTGATGTAATAAGCACTGGGTATTACATAAGACTGAGGAATCACTGACCTCTACCTCTGAAACTAATAATACACCATATGTTAATTAATTGAATTTAAATTTAAAAAATGAAAGTATGATTATACAAGCTTTATGTTAGGTGAACTCAGGTACAGCAGTGTGTGTTTATGTGTGTGTGTGTGTATGTGTGTGTTTCACAAAGAGTAATTCAGGAAGGATAAACAGAGACAGAAAAGTGCTGTTCTAATAATGCTTAGATGGCCAATGGGGTGTCCTTTCTGGACTCTTGAAGTTGGAGCTATTTCCCATTAATAGAAGCTGGAGGGTCATGAGTATCATTCCCCCTAGCTAACGCGATCCTAGATCTCGCCACAAGGCTAGGAAGATGTGTTTGAGCTGATGTGGCCAGGGCAGGATGGTCTGTTCTATAATTTTGCCAAACATAGAGAGTCAGTGCCTTATCACCTGGTCCTTTTCCACCTCAGCTGGGTGGCTGCTCAGTTTTCCAGACCATGTATTCCTCTGAAGCCTGCGTGTCAGCTGGGAGAGTGTAACCAGAATCAGTATTCAAATCTCATGGGGCCAAGATGATGGGTACCAGAATCCCATGATTTTCATATTACAAAAGAAGCAACAGTACTAACCCATTAAGAGAATTCTGGGTGTGGGAGGCATCTAGGGACCCCCTACCTTGAGGAAACCCCTCCAGGATTCCTCCCTGAGTCCAAAGGCCTTGAATGGATATCTCCTGAGTTTCTGCCTTCCAAGCTGTCTGCCCCTTTCTTCTTGCACTTCTCATACCAAAAAAATGGGAATAAGCACATCTTCCCAGCTCATTTTTCAAGACTGAGATGAAGGCAGGAAACTTTTGTCCAAGTTATCATGAGTTGGGGGCTTTGCATCACACTGTGAGAGGTACCATGAAAGAGCTCCCCTGGTTACATTAGAAGAATAGTGAGATACCCTGTTTTGATCCTGGAAGCTTGTTGAAAAATGGCCTTTTAAAGACGAAAGCAAGTCTAGTTAGTGGAAAGGAGAGTAGAATAAAGAGTTATTTGGATGTGAAGAAAATAAAAGGCTTTAGAACAACTGAAGGAAAGATGTATTGGAGTGAACAGTGAATAAAATATTAGGGAAATAAAAGGAGTGGAGGTGACCATTAGTAACAGTTAAAGTGGAAAAAGATAAGTCATTGAGAATTGAGGAGAAAGATGAAAAAGGATAAAAGGAAATATTACCGTCTGAACAAAGAGAGAGGAAGCCATGGACAGAATAAACATTTTCTATGGCCTGCTAAAAGCTGAACCCAAAATTGGTTGACTATAAGTCTGAGGGTATGGGCAGATATATTGTGTCTGTCAGGCAAAGAGACACCACTTTCGGACAACCTCAGAGAATGGTAAAAAGGGTAGACATCTACTGATTGATTATGCTGTGTTTACACCTTCCGCAAGACAAAACTTTACAATGATTGGAAACCGGAGCTCTTAAATATTGCAAAGATAAAGCCAAACTGGAAAGTACAAACACCGTAAATGGAGTCCGAGAGATGTTACTAGTCTAGTGTCTTGTAACCTCTTTTAGTACCTGCAACTTCAGCTTCTACGTATATGTTGCTAAAATAATCCTAACCATGTCCCACATCTAGGCATGCAACCTCAAGTATCTAAGTATTTTAAAACTTTCTGGTTCTGTTTGACTCTTTTCCATTTTCATGCAGACATTAGCTTTGTGTCCATATGGCTTTCATCCTGAGAGCACCCACCACTGCAACTGTTCCTTGTTAATCTCGTTTTCAGAGATAGAAGGGTCTTGTGTTGAACCCTAGGGGAATGCATGGGAGAAACAGAGAAAGAGAGGGAGGGAGAGAGCTGGAGGAATGTTCATGGCCCGGGGGGAAGGTTCATCAATACTCAAGTCTCCAGGCTTTTGCTTTCCTCTGGAATAGAGCAGGACATTGTTATTTCTTCTGGAAATCCAGATTTTCCCAAACAATATTCAGCAGGCACTCTCAAGTCTATGGAAACTTTCTTCTTCATTTAGGCGCAATTAACCTCATTTGCAGGGTCTAACTCATAACAACTTATGTTCGTTGCTTTGAGAGGAACTCAAAAGCACCAGACCAGATGTACTCTTTGTATTTTCTTTTTAACCCTAATAATACATATGAACCTACCGTTTCACTGAGAGGGGGCTCGTCAGATTTTGCTGATCCAACAATTCACATACAAATTCATATCTAAAACTTTAAATATCTTCAATTCCCCTATCACTGACTTTTCCTGAACGTGCTATCGTTGATAATCAAGCCAGTCCCATTTAGCATTTACTAGCTTACACAGAACCAACAACCATAACCCGCTTAATTACTTAGGGGATTAAAAAAAAAACACAGACACACACAAAACTGTGATATTGGAATGTACAGTACGGTCTAGTTTAAATTAAAAAGATCCCCCAAAGTATGATTGTTTCCAGCTTCTCAGCGGTGAATTAAAAGCTGTTTGGTGTCGTGAAAATTACAGAAGCAATCACATTTATGGGCCTGCTTTGCATACCAACTCTATTAATTTCCATACTCAGGGTGGCTTCACATTTCCACCCATGTTAATATAGATGCCATTTGGGATAATTGCTTGCAAAAAAAAAAAAAAGAAAGAAAGAAAGAAGAAAGAGAAGAAAGAAAGGGGAGACAGAGAGAGAGGGAAGGAGGAGAAGCAAGGAGATGAAACAAACAGATGAGAGGGGAGAAGAACCAGGAAAAAAAAAATGGTTCTCTTAAGCAAAGTTCCCTTTGAAATTCCTCGATTCTGATAAATAGAAGAATCAAAAGACAAAGGTTCCCAATGACCTGACCCAGGAGTCACACTCAGGGATCAAATTAACCTGAAATCACACATTGTAATTCACTTATTGTGCCAGTCCTGCACCTTGTCATCGCCGACTCTAATTGCTGAAATGATTTCATTCGTATAATTACATCGAGATGTTCACGGACTTCACCTTGGGTACCTCCCTCGATGCTCGGCATTGCATCTTCATTACTGTGCTCCTTTCAACTCTCCAGATGCGTTCCAGCCTTACAGAACCATCCAATCAAGCAGGCTGGTTTTATTTTGTTTTGTTTTGTCTTGTTTTCCTTTTCTTTGAACGCCCCAGCCACAGAGCACGGGAACAGAGGAGCGCGGTTAGTGTGGAAGGCGAGCCTGAGACCGTAAGGGCAAATGCGCAATGATCTTCCCTAAGGGACCTTGGAGCGTCTGACCAAATTAGACCATTGTTTTCACATTCTGCAATCCCAAATGTTAAAGAATGGTGCTCCAGATAAATAATTTTATCGTTATTTGTCTACCATCAATTTTAGATTCTATTGTGCTAAAACGATGCTTGCTCTGCACTTGACAATGCACTCCATGCCCTCATAAAGATAAAACAATATGATCCCGGTATTAAAAATAGAAAGAGATTACAACCTGAAGAGAGCATATTTTAATTGGAATTTGGGGGGATTTGAGTTTAGTCCACAAAAGAGCCAGTAGAGGTTTTGAATCTCTCCGAAGACCCTTTTACTAGCCTTCAGAATAGGAGTTTTGAATTCCTCTGACCAAAAATTCCCAGAAGCCAACATCCTGCTCTCACCATTGTTTTGATCTAACATGGGGCAATAGAAATCCTGGAAAAACAGCACATCCTTGGGAAGGCGTTGGTTTTGCTCTCGGGGACCTACCCAGAGGAAATGGATTTAATGTCCTTTGCGTGGAGTAGCACTCCGGCTGGAGGCTGGCGATCTCCTTTTCCGGGAGCAGTGGGCAAGTGCTCACCAGTGATAAAATACTCAAGAGATACACAACCATTTTCTTCACCTCTCAGCCGACAGGGCTCTAATTCAAGTGCTCCCACCCTGGATTAGGCAGTGACACATAAGGAAAATGATCAGAAAACACTTCGCTTAGGGAATACCGCATCCTGAGACACATTCTTAGACTTTGGTGAATTCAAATATGAGAACAGACCCAAAGAATCACCGAGTGATGTTGCTTACAGTTTAGAATCGCCTGGTCCTCAATGAACTGAGCGGGCTGGTTGATACGGAACACTTTCTGCTGAAATCCAGGCGTGCAGTCCAAGCCTTCTGCAGATGTTAGCAGCAGCACCTGAGAAAAACCGAAGCCATCAATATTTTAACAGCGGCTTATGTGTTTGCCCCACTAACTTCAACCAAATCTGTGACTTTTAGAAATGAGCTGAGGTTTTAATTTCATTTCCCAAATAAAGAGGTAAGTTGATACTTCTCCGGTGACTGCCAACAATTCGCTTTGGCAATGAGATTTGGAAAACACGCAAATGGGAACAGCTGCTGTAGTTTCCATCAAGTTGCTGTTAAAGAAATAACTTTGTCAGATTTTTACACCTGCTAAGAATCTCACCATGGTTTCTATGTGTGAAATTTCATTACAAAAACGTCAATTTCATAGGATGCCCAGGCTAAAACCAACTTCACAGTCATAGATGCAAAGGAGCAGCGCCATCTTTAAGGAGGCAGAAAGCAGAATATTCCACTGGAAATTATTTCCCGAAGGAATTCAGGGCCCACTAGACCTTCACGATCCAATACGGTGGCCATAAGCCACACTCGGCTCCTGAGCACGTGAAGTTGTAGCTGGGCTGAAGTCGTCAGTATAAAAGACATGTTGGATTTTGAAGACTGAGTACCAAAAAGAAAAATGGTGTAAAATACCCAATTTAATCATCTGTATATGGATTACGTGTTGAAACAATAATATTTTACAGGACTAAATAGGTACGTTATTAAAGTCAATGTCACCACTTTCTTTTTACTCTTATAAGTTTGGCTGCTAGAAAAATCTAAAACTTACAATTGCTTCTAAAAGCTCAGTTTTTTTCTTTACAAATCCTTGGGGTGCTTCATCCCAGGGTCAAAAATTTAGGCTGCATGTTTTGGAATATACAAGTTTGTGACACACTCTTGGACAAGGGGTGATTTAGGAAGGTAAGAAATAGTTTGGGGTTTAGTAGGCAAAGACTACAAGCCCTGTGAAGATGGGAGGGACCTCTTTTTCCCCAACTTTGATACCAAGCACCTACTGCATTTACTGGCCCAGAGAAGATGCTCCATATTACTTAACACATAAGTGCTAACGTTTTCCATCTCTCCTATATGGCGAGCACTACGCTAAGTTTGTTATATGCATCATCTCCTTGGATCTCTACCACAGCCTATGATGTATTTAATATTTCATAGGACAAGGGGCCTCACATTCTAGAGATGCTGATACTTTGCTCAGGATGGTGCAGTTAGGAGGACGGGGGCCAGGATCTGAAGCCAGGCTTACGCGTCCTCTCATCTGAATGACTGTCAGAGCTCCTCCCAAGCCACCGTACATAGGCTTTCCATGTGTCGGGGTGGAATTTTACTTTTTTTTTTTTTCCCCTGAGTTGTTTCTCTGAAACCTGGGGAATGCCGTTTTAACAGAGCATGGTGCCGGCAGAGAGTGTTTGGAAATTCACACTCTCAGCAGAAGCCCTTGACCGTAACGGATGAAAATCGGTGCATAAATACCCCAGCCATCTCACCCCCCAGGAGAGAGATATCAAAGGCAGTGTTCTGTCTCCCTGTCTCCACGTGCAGCTCCAGCTGCCCACAATGGCATCTGGCGAGATAACTCACCTTCCACTCGCTGCCTTTCCTTCCTTGGCTCGTTTCCTCATGAAATGAGAATTTCACGATTCCCGGGGTTGTCTGACACCCCCCTCCAAAAAAAAAAAAAAAACCACTTGCACTCAAATCTTTGATTTACTGCCTGCTTCTTGGGAAACCAAATTTTGATCCTGCGTTGCAAACTCTTAACCACTGTGCACAAGCTGTTGAAGAAAACTCATTATTATTCCCACCAGCAAATTCCAAAGGGTGCACAAAAGGTTGGAATGCTTGGAACCAGGGCTTGTCTCTAAATACCAGCCCACTGAGAGGCACTGAACCCCAAGGAATGAGAGCGAGAATTAATCTTTGGAGGTTCGTGGTGTGGCTGGACCGAGGAACATCAGAGAAATTGAAATGGGTGAGTCATCACCCTGACCGACAACATCTTTCAAAAATCACAGGGGTTAGGATATTATAGTTCCATACTAGAGCAGTTCTGCTTGTGAAACTTTCCCTTGCCTCCAGAGCAGACTCTGGGTAGATTGCTTCCAAGGCAATCATAATGCTGACATCCCAAGTGGCACACACACAGAATGCAGATTCAGGACTCGGAATAATTTGCGGGCAATTTTGCAAGCAGAAAATCTATAACTGGCCAACGCTAATCCAGTTAAACAGCAAACGGTCAAAGGCGGCCTCCAGGCACCCTGTGCCTACAATTATACCTTAACCTTCTAATCAGCTAATTCTGCCCTCAACCCCAGACCAGTAAATCAGTCATCCCCTAGGAACTATGGAGATGCCATTTCTCTAGTGATCCTGAGCATAAGGATCTGGAATGGGTTGAGGGATTGGTTCAGTGGACCACCTGGATCTTGTCTCTCTGGAGCTCCACCTCTGTCCTGACACCTGGGCGGGCTCTGTTCAGGATTCCTCCAGAGTCATAAAGGAAAAATAAACCTTTTCCAACAGCTGACCATCAGGGAGGGTGGGAGTGGTGAGAGGACTCCCAGAGGCTTAGCTTTTATTTGCCAATTCTTGGGTCCTGCCACCCGCCAAACTCATAAGAGAAAAGCATGCAGCACTCCCCTGGGCCATGTGTGACTTTGTGCAGCGAGAACTAGTCCCTCCTCTCTGCATTCATTCATTTACTTATTCCCCCAAACTTGTTCATCTCCCGGGATTCAGCAAGCACTTGGCTAGGTGCTGTTCTGGAGCTTATATAGAAGCATCATAAGGCAGGAATTCGAAGCACAAACTCCAGAGGTTCAAATCCTGGCCCTGTCCTTTACTAACTGACAGTAATGGAAACAGGGAGACTAAGATGTGCATTCAGAGGAGCTGTATGGATTCAGTGGGTGGTGCATGTAAATTACAATAGGGGCGCTCATTCAGTCAGGCGCCCGACCCTCCCACTAGATCTCTCAAGGGTTCTCTCTCACTTTCCCCCCCAAAATTTAAAAATTTGAAAAAAATATAAGAACTAGAATAATGTCCCACAGGGTAAGTGGCCAGCAAGAGTTAACCGTTCACGTGGACTAGAAAAGGTGACAAATTATAATGTAATTAACTAACTAGAATTTTAACTTGAGAGGAAATTGTAGGTGTCTTTGAGAGCCAGGGACGGGGAGTTTAACTTCCTCTAGGGGGACCAGGGAAAGCAAACCCATGGAAGGGACATTTCTGCTTTGATCTCAAAAGACGGGTCAGAATTAGCTGGATAAATGGAAAGGAACATAGGCTTGTCTTTTTCACCAGCACACTCTTTGCTTTTACATAAGTTCCTTGGTGTATGTCTGGGTTTCACGTAACACATCTCCGAAATTAGAAAACTGCATTTAAAAAAGAACCCAGACTAATTTAGGGCTTCCCCAAAGCTGAATGTCTGACTGGGTAGTAGTGGTAGAAAATACTACTGACTGCTAGTGCCCTTGACTTTCTAGCAGAATTTAAGCACAGACTTGCTGTGCCTGAATTGGTCATGGATACCCACTCACCAATTTCAACCATACTGAGTTTGGTGGAAGATTATGAAGAAGCCTCCCTCAGTGGTTATAAGCGAGTGTTTGTACATTACTCCCAAACTAGGTGAAGCCCCTTCTCCAACACCATCGGGTTTCACTCTTATATATACTCTACCTGGACCTACTTTTCTCCAAACCCTCTTTGACATTTCCAGAATATATGCTACGAACATTCTGAATTTATCTTTAATGCCTTAGAAATAATGGTCTTCCTACATGGTTTTGGGTTCATTTATGCATTAGCTTGCACCTCATAAACAAGAGGCAGCCAATACACCTTTGAAAGCTCAGCAGTGATCAAATTTTATGATCACTGAAGGATTTCTATTATTTGAAAATTACAATCAGCCTGCTTGTGAAAGCAGATTCATGTTCAGACAAACTATAAGTACGGGACACAGCCACACTGCTTCTGTGGGAATCCCGGTTTATTAGCTGCCATTTACCAGCTGTGACCTTGGGCAAGTAACCTTCTGTGTCTCAGTTTCCTCACTTGGAAATTAGAACAATCATAGTATCTTAAAATTATTATGAGGACTAAATGAGTTAATTGTCTTAAAGAGCCTTATGTCATTCAGGGCATAGTAGTTGCTCAATAAATGTTTGCTATTATTATTACCATTGTTTCTCTATATTATGTTAAAAACAATAGACACGACTCACTGATACCACATTCCCTAGGGTAGGCATTGACAGATATCATCCAAATATTACTTTTTTTTTTTTTGCTACTATAAAACTGGCCAGTGTATAGACTGTGCTCAGATATATTCAAAGGGAAACAGCAGGGGCCTGAGTCAGGTAGAAGGTGGAGGAGGGTTTGCATTTTGGGGTCAAGCGCACAACGGTAAACATCAGTGCCCATTGTGAGCGGAGTTGTGCTGGTTTTGTGGGACACCAAGTGTCCTTTAAAACAGTAGCTCAGAGCTCCACCCTCTATGTAAGCACCACTCCCCTAACCACACACACCGAGAGCAAAGCCTTACATCACACTCTTTATAACTGCCTCTTATTTTAGCTTCCATTTCTTTGCTGCTGTTCCGAGCTCTCTTTTTTAAAAAGAAAGGGTTTGTGTTTATCCTGACAGGTAGTGATTCACGAACATAGCCAACTTTGGAATTTGCTTCCAGAAAAAATGTTTTTTTTTCTGTCCCAGGCTGTAGGTTGCCAACTGGCAGCAGACGGGATGGACGTGGCCAGCAGATTTGGTTAGTTTAGCCATAGCAGTCTATCATAAAAGTTAAATTATCATGTTATAAAGGGTGCACCTCTCTTGGCTATCCTTGTCTGCACCATTCCCTGTATTATCCCTCCTGCTCGCTTGACTCATTAACACACTTGTCTGGCCCCCGAGGCATTTGAATTTGCAATCCCTCCTCTAGACTTCGGAAATAGGCTTTTCAAGCAAAGAACTCTCCTTGGTAGAGTCTCTACTTACCTATCCTAATTGTATCCACAACTGCGTGCTCCTAGCTCTGTTGCTGTGGGTTTTGCCATGTGACTGAGCTCTGGCCAACACAAGGAAAGTAAAAGGGCTTTTCACCGCTTCTCAACCTGGCCCCTGAACTGTCCTCTCTTCCCCATCTATGAAAACAGAAAGGAAGGACTTCCAAGATGTTGGAGACATCCAGTAGAAAGAGCCCAGTGCACAGACCCTTACGATCTGGGGCTGCGTGCGTGAGCCCGCAGCTCTCCTGGCTGACGACGATATGCTAAATGTGGAAGGGACAGGGACACAGAGGGGCTTCTATACCATGGTGTCACAAATACGTCCCAGAGGTCAGAGAAAAATATCAGGACTGAAGAAAAGCTTAACACAACTGTATCCGAAGTAGCCATAGCTCAAAAGAGAGAAACTTCCTGCCGCAAATGATACTCCCAGCGGGCAGTGAGCAACCTCAGATCTCATCCTCACTTAAGCCAACTCCAAAATGGTATTTTCCAAGTGAACTCACTAGTGTCTCCTGGCCCCTCATTGTTTTCCTCTCACTGACTCACTGCTTTTTGCTATTAGCGTGGATGGACAGTTTCTTTATCCTTGCCATAAAACACCTCTGGTTTACTCGTGTCAAAGTCGGCCTACTGGAGTCTGTTTGGAGGAGCTTAGATTGGCAGGGAAGAAAGGCTGCCGCTCCGACTTGCAGGATATAAAAATGTTACAGCAGTGAATTTTGATTGATTCTTTATCCTGCCAGAGTCCTCGAAGGGTTTATAAAAGCACCCTGCCTACAGGGAAAGCACAGAGAGAAGAGGCGCTTTAAAGACACACACGGACACATCCCTGTACACACAAGCACACATGCACACAGGCACGGACACTTGTGGATACCCTCATGAGAGCGTCAGCTCGTGTCATCCATGCTACCCTCGAATCTGACCTCCTGACCATCTTCCTGGGGACTTATAGCCCCAGAAACATGGAATCCCTGCCATTTTCTTCGCCTTTAATGTAACCGACACTTAGAAATGATTTTGCGATTCTTGGGAAGAAAAAGAGAGAGAGTACTTCTGGTTTGGTGAATCCCTCATACCCAGTTCGAACTGTTGCCTTCACCTATAGTTTGGAACCAACATCTTCATCGCCATCTGAATGCTACTCAGTATCTTGTCTTCAAATTGTTAAAAGCAAAGCCACAGAATTACTGTTGCCCAAGGATGTCCTCAGCCCAATCCCCAGAACCTGTGGATATGTTAGATTAAATGGTCATGGGGAATTAAAGTTGAAAACCAACTGACTTTAAAAGAGAATAATTATTCTGGATTATCCAGGTATAATCACAAGGATCCATGAAAATGGAAGAGAGAAGGGTGAAAAGCTCGAGAAAGGGATGTGACCATGAGAGCCAGGCTGCAGAGATGAGGTGTAAGAAAGCCTCAACCTGCCATTGTCAGCTTTGGAAGTGGACGAAGGGACGCCCAGCCAAGGGGGGCAAGAGGCCTCCAGAAGCTGGAGAAGGAAAAACACAGATTTCTCCTAAACATCTGGAAGGAATACAGCCCTGCTGACACCTTCATTTTAGCCCAGTGAGGCCCGTTTTGGACTGCTGATCTTCTAAACTACATGATAATCCATGTGTGTTGTTTTAGTTCATTTTAGTTAATTTAATTTTTTTAATGTAGCTAATTTCAGTTAATGCTAAGCACATGGCAACTTGTTACAGCAGCTGGAGGAAACTCATACAGTCTACCATGGTGTTGCCCCACAGTAGACCCTCAGAAAATATTGCTTCCCTTTACTTTGTTTTTTTTGAAGATATAAATATAATCCGGGCAAACCCACAGAGAGGGAAGAACAGAGGAAGGAGGAAAGACAGAAAGTGGAGGGAAATGGAGGGAGAGAAGAAAAGAAGGAAGATGAAAACAGACTCATGACTTTGGAATCTTGGACAAGACTGTCAGAGGGTCGTGATGTGGACATTGTTGTCTGAGGGCTTCATTCCTGAACACAAACAGGCACAGCTTCTTCTTTTTTGTCTTAGTAACTGTCCTTGCAAGTGGTAAGGCATTTTGATCTGCTATCATAAAGAGTAGTGGGGTTCATTTTTTTCGTTAATTTCCTTAGTCAAAGTTTAAAATTTCTATTATCTGCCAGACATTTGGATAGATGCCAGAGATGGAGAAATGAATGTAGTCCTTGATAAAATTATTTTCTAGAAGAAAAGGCAGACACGGGACAAATAATAATAATATAATATTATGTTATATTATATTATATTTTCTATATACTGGGAATTAGAAAGTGCCCCAAACAAAGAATCATAAACTAGATTATCCGGGTTCCAATCCTAATTTTACCCCTTAGTTGCTGTGTGACCCTGGGCAAGGTACTTAACTTCTCTGTGCCTTAGTTTTCTCATTTGTACACTATAGCCAGTAAGGTTATCTACCCTCATCAGTTTGTGAGGCCAATGAGTTAACATAAATCAAAAGGTTTAGGACAGGAACTGGCTCATAATAGGTGCTACATGCTAATCAGAATAGGGACCAGGTCACAGATAAAGCCATATTGGAAAAACTGATTGACATTTCTCAAGTAGTAAAGTATAATAAAGAACGTTCCATGCAGAGGTTTGGTAAGTGCAAACACTAGGCATGCCAGCTGAAGAAACAGGAAGCAATTTGGCAGGGATAACAAGCTCTGGGTTGTTTTCAAGATTATTTGAAAGTGTTTTGTCTTAAAGTAGGATTGAGCTGACCGGGCATGTCCTCCTTTAGTCTGGATAAAACAGAGCCAAAAATAATTCACTCAATGAAATCATAATTTCTGTTTAAATAGAATTAACTGTTTACTATTAAGATTTGAGTATGAATCAACTAGACTCAACCAGTAAATTTTAAAAGAAAAACAGTTTTGTAAGAATTTTAGTTAACACGATTAGGAAGATTTGGTTCACTGGCCTTTAGTAGAAGCTAGAGGCTGTACCTGCTCTAGAGTTGGTGAGATTTATGTCTATTTAGGAAATCTTAGTAATTAAATGAGGGGTTTCAAATGCCAGATAAGACCTGCTTCCCTTAAATCAAATAAGGAAGGGAGTCCTTGTATGAAACGCTCCTGGGTGAGACCAACTCTGTGCCAGGCACTGGAAGAGTTGTCTGGTCTGCGTGTAAAACCCCAGCCCCACGGAGACAACAGATAGAACACAACTAGATGAATAGATCCGGGGTGAGGATTCAGTCCAAGAGAAGACAACGCCCCAGTCCGCCACCGCCTCAGCTAGCCTCCCATCTCAGCCACGGCTGCTCTGCACAGTTTCCTAAGAGCTCAGCCTTGTCCCATAGAATGTTCTCAGTCTCTTCACATTCTGCTGTGGGGCTTGCTCCTGTGATGCAGGAACCCGGTGAACGTGAGGTGGAGCAGAGCTGGGAAAGATAGAGGAGCTGCTGCTCCAGGGGAAGCCCTCGTGGCGCCCTCAACACTGGGAAATGGCCGCGGCTTGCGTGTCCTACCTGCCTTCCTCCGGATGTACTCTTCTGAGGAACACTCATGTGCCTTTCAGAGGTCTTGGTGGTTGAGCTCTCGCTGCCCACAGCGGTGACTTCAGTGACATGTCATCATACCGGCTCTCTTTCTCCTCTCCTGCCTCACCCTCTTACCCCTCATTCCCGCTTCCTGGGTCATCTCCCAAAGAAAACAGCCTTTATCTAGCCCGTTGTCTCCAGCTCTGATTCAGGGGAACCCAAAATAAGACATGCCCCATACGCTAGTTCCATATTGCTGCTGTATCAAATTCCCTCCATCTTAGTGGCTTGAGAAGTATTGTATTATCTTAAAGTTCTGGGTATCAGGAGTCTAAAATGGGCTGACAGGGTTGTGTTCCTTCAGCAGGCTTCAAGGGACAATCTGTTTCCTTTGGCTCTCCAGCTCTCATAGGCCAAATCTACCCCTCAGCATGGCATCCTTTCTCTACATATCTTCAAAGCCAGCAGCATAGCATCTTCTTGTCTCTCTCTGTCTCTCTTCTTCCATCATCATGTGGCCTTCTGTTTCCGACTCCTCCTGCATCCTTTTTAGAAGGCCGGTTCTGATTATACGAGGCCCACCTGGGTAATCCAGGTGAAAGCCATGTGTTCTGGAAGTTAGGATGTGGACATGTTCAGGGAACCATTTCTAAGCCTGCTATAACCCATGAATAACTTCTATAAGGGAAGGGGAAGGTGCTATAAATACAGTTTCAGTCCAAATGCCCAAGAAGTATAGAAACAACATAAGTGTCCATCAATGGAAGAGTGGATGGAAAATATGTAAGATACATATTATATATATATTCCATATATAATATGTTCCATATGTCACATCATATATTTCAGTTATGGGATATTCATATACATAATCTATGTAGAAAGAGAATATTATTTAGCCATGAGAAAGAAGGACATCCTGCCATTGGTGACAACATGGACAGGCTTCGAGGGCATTATAGTAGGTGAAATAAGCCAAACAGAGAAAGACAAATCCTACATAATATCACTTACATGTGGAATCTAAAAAAAAAAAAAAAATCAAATTCATAGAAACAGAGAACAGGAAAGAGGTTGCCATGGGCTTGGAAGTAGCGGAAACAGGGACAGGTTGGTAAGAGGATACAAATCTTTAGCTTTAAGAAGAATCAAATTTGAAGATGTTCTGTAAAACATAACGACTACGGTTGGTAGAGTGTGGTATGGTTGATGTTTGCTGGAAGGTTTGGTCATCAAATGTTCTCACCAAAAAAATTAAAAATTAAAAAAGGAAGGGATAGATATGTGGGGTGGTAGGGACACTAACTGACTAGATACCTAGATGGGGGGGGGGTAATCCTCTCACAAGGTACATACATTATATTAAAATTTTGTCAATTATACCTCAATAAATCTGAAACTAAGAAGCAAATAAACAAGCAAACAAACACAACCTCCCAAAATGTCCAAGAGGGAATCATCCCATAATTACCCACATTCCTGACAATATCGACCTGTGAAACCAGGCAGATCTAAGGTGAAGACCCCACTGACCGCCAACAGGCACCTATCCAGGCCCGATGTTGTGTCAACGGAACAACTTGACTATGACCTTTTCTTGACTAGAAATAATTATCAGATCCTGCCCAGCCTTGCTGTGAAGTGGAACATTTTATTCTAACTGCGCAACTCTCAACGCTTTCTTCTCTGCCAGACATTAAGACAAGATGTCAGATTTGTCATCACACCGGAAGGTTTTTATTAATTATCTTTCAGAGGCAAAGTCCTTTTTGTAATTTATTTTTTCACACCAGGAAAATTCTTCTATTGAACTAAATGTCTATCTTGTTAAATTGTTTTTTTCTGCTAACGGTTCTCGCTTTGAGAACTTCCAGAAGAAAAGAAATCAACCCGGCAGAAGTTGGTGTTGAAGTTGAGGAACCGATTATGTTAAGCAGAATGCCACAGAACCTCTCGTGGGATAGAGAGTGATATGCATCCTTTCTTTAAAATCTAACTGCCTAGGGGAAGGCGCCTGTGTGATGCAGTTAGTTAAGACTCTCAGTTTCGGCTCAGGTCATGATCTCCGGTCGTGAGATCAATCCCCACGTTGGTCTCCACGCTCAGTGTGGAGTCCCTTGAGAACTGCTCCCTCTCCCCCTCCCTACTGAGCTCGCACACACTCTCTCTCTAAAATATATAAATAGGGGCGCCTGGGTGGCTCAGTGGGCTAAGCCTCTGCCTTCAGCTCAGGTCATGATCTCAGGGTCCCAGGATGGAGCCCCGCATTGGGCTCTCTGCTCGGCTGGGAGCCTGCTTCCTCCTCTCTCTCTGCCTGCCTCTCTGCCTACTTGTGATCTCTGTCTGTCAAATAAATAAATAAAATCTTGAAAAAAAATCTACATAAATAGATCTTTGAAATCTAACTGCCTAATGTATAGTTAAGATAAAAATTTGTCCAAATGCTTGCTTTCCTGAATCAAAAAGGAATTACAATGACGGCTCTACTTGCCAATTTATCATATTCTTAAGGATTCATTCATCGATGTGAGTATCATTTATTGAGTGGCTACTACCCGTTATTGCCAAGATACACAAAAACAAGTAAGACAAGGCCCCTATCCTTTAGGAACACAAATCACAACAGGAAAGAGTGGTATGTAAATACAAACTTTAAAAACACAATTAAAAGTATAGGAACGGAGTACGCAACTTTGTAGAAATAATAAAAAGGAGAACACCATTCACCCGATGTTAGAACAGTGAGAGTGAGGTCTTGGGCACATCAATTCAGTTGATTTTGCTTGTATGCCCTTACATTTTAAACAAAAGACGGTGTACGGTGAGAAGAACCATGAGCCATGAAGTTCATGATCCCTGAACTGCCTCTTCACGCTGCTACATGTTACTACTCAGAAGGACTCAGGTGTCTCAAGACGGAGCTCCCTGCTGTTGAGAAAAAATTCCTAAAGTATTTGATAACTTTGTTTTTAAAAGGCAAGAATTCTTGAGAAGATGGAAACTAGAAAATAATTTAACTTTTCTTCTGCTTCATATTTCTGGAGGAGGAAGCAAGATAGTAATATTATGTCTAAGTGGAACACGAGGTGGCCCCCAGTTTCAAGGAGGAAATACAGGGAGATCTTCCAGCTGTGAAGAACACCCAGGGGAGTCCTCACAAGTGTTTAACAATTGGCTGTCCAATGACAAAATGCCTTAATTTGTAACTTGTGCTAATTTCCATAGTGCAGACACTCCCATCATGGCCAATTTTGAGTTGCCAACACGGTCACTGCGTACAGAATTGGGAAGAGATACGCACAGTTGGCTCCCATGAGCTAAGCAGTCCCAACGCAGAACTGAGCATGCCAGTTCCTAATTCGGGGTTGTGGGTAAGACCTTGCTAGCATTTTTGCAGGCTCTTTATAAATATGAACCACCAGGACACCAAGGAGAGCTTCCTTCTTTCCCATGATGACACTTTGTAATCAAGGACGGGGCTATAGGACATATGAGTTAAAACAGCCTGGAAAATCCTTCCTAATGGAGCAAAACGGCCCACCATAATTCAGTTTTTTCAGTAAGAGAAAATGCAGTGAATCCCTGACTCATGACCATGCGTTATTTAAATATTGCTTTTGATGTTTTATCCAGAATCCTAGCTCGAATGATCAGAGATAATCCTGCCTTCTGACATAATTAGGGAGCTGCTGCTTTGCTAAGCTGGAGGATAATCAATTTGACCTTGAAAGTTTGTCTGTCGTACTACTAATGTTCAGAACACAGATGGGGCAGCCACACGAGAGCCCCCATCGATAGTCAAACATCAGCTACAGACTTTGTTCCGAGGACAAAGAGGCTCTATCAGAGAAGGTACAGTGTTTTGATGGCCAGCAGATCCCCTTAAGGCCACTGTATCTCTGAGATGGCCTTTCGTTTATGGATTAATTGCTAACGTTTAAATATCAAGGATTTTCACCAAGTTCTTGGGTTTGAGGCAGTGCTGGGATTGCAGTCCAGCATTCTCCGGATGGGCAGAATCTCATCTCCAGATGACCGGAGTCCATGCCCCTCCCTCTTTGTCCCCCAGCAGCAAGTGGCATTTGCCTTTTATTATCTCAGTTGTGCTGTCGGTTTCCTAAATTAAACTTAGAAGAGCTGTTTGGTTTGCCTTCATGTCTTCATATGGATTTCTCTGATACCATGACCTCTTTGTTCGTCTACATCACCCAGCACTCGAGCTTCCATTCTCCATGTACTAGTGTTCCTAGGAAAGGAGTCTCCCTTGACTGGGCTGCAGAGAAGTTGTCTTTTACGGTGAAACCACCCACACCGTGGAAAAGTCTACAGTATTCTCCTCTTGAAACTGCTTTCATATTTACTGTCTCTGGATGCTGGGGAGCTGAGTCAGCCCGCGCCATTACTCAAGTTCATTTTCTGAAAGCATCAGGCCCTTCCTCTCAGCTCATTTGCTCAAAGGCACAAACTTTTTATGGTGATAAAAATGGCTTATTGCTGGTCTCCAAAGACGGAGGATATCCCCTCCCTCAGCTTTACTGCAGTGTCTGATGGACACCAGCCTCTCTACTCTCTACGGCAGGTGGGAAGCCTCTTCAACTCGCTCCTCACTAAAAACAAACAAGAAAGGCATATGTAGATACAAATAGATGAGCTCATGAACCCCTCCCCTTATCATCGCTGCATTATATTTAGGTGTGGATAAACCAGTCTGTTTTCTCCATCGAGCAAATACTGGCCAGGATTTTGAGCTGAGAAGAAAGAAAGCATCCGAGCCAAGACAGTTGGAGGAGGACATTATGTATTTTTTTCCCTCATGTCTGTTTGAGCCCACAAGTTCAATTACCTGAAATTTCATGAGTCAGACCTTGGGATATTTTCATCTCAAGCTGGCTTAATGTAATAGTGAAAGTTTCTGCTAATCCTACTGCTCTTTCAAAGAAAGTTTGATTCTTCTTAGAAAAAAATAGTGTTATCTCTCCCATAGTAAAATTTACAGAAGAGATTTTCTCCAAAAATTATATAGCGTGAAGTACGGTCACGTGAAGGGCCTCTATGCTAGGCTGGGAGGCTACACCGGAGTCTCTCTGGGCAGATGTCAGCTGGAGACTTTGTTCTAGGGGCAAGTAAAGCAGAGAAGGGTACACTGTGAGGTCTATGAGCCCCTTTGGGCCCCTGTATCTGTTTTGTGGCCAGGAAGGTAAGCCTCCAAGTGGGAGGTCTTTAGGTAGGACTAAGGTCACAGAAAAGAGACTGGGGAGGAGGGAGAGTCAGGTCGCAGCTCAAGTTACCAATCATCCCAGGGTTTCTGACAATATCTGGGTTTAGCGCTGAAAATCCCATATCCCAGGAAACTCAGTCCCAGGTACCCTAGCCCCAGAAGGAAATTGGGCCACTGAAGCAGAAAGGGATATAGGAACTAGCAATGTATGGGCAAGGTTGGGGATAAGGGGCACAGGCATAGGACAGCACCCCAGTAACAGTGGGGCACCTTATCTCACCTAAGCCTTAAGGTCCAGGAAGGAAGATGGTTTCCAGACCCAGCATTCGCTGAGAGGAGCTGTGACCCCCAGCAAACAGAGCAGGCTGTGGAAACTTACTCTCCTTCCACCTGAGTTCTGTCCTCGTCCACCACTGGCTCAAGCCTCCAGGCCCAGTCCCACCTACTGCCTGCTTTTGTAAATAAGATTTTATTAGAACACAGCCATGCTCACTGGTTTACATATTGTCTTTGTTTTCACACTACAGTGGCAGGGTTGAGTGTTTTTGTAACAGAGACCTTATGGCGTGCAAAGCCTAAAATATGTATTGCCTGGCCCTTTAGGAAAAAATTTGCAGACCCTTGTGCTAGAGGGCAAGGGAGAAAAGGATAGGGAGCGGGCCAGGAAGGGTCAAAGAAGCTTCTCAGCCACTCCTTGCCTGTGATGCCAGCCAAAAAGATCGAGAACTACCGGAAGAATCTAGGCCAACATGTTGAAAATAGACGTGCCCCACAATTGCCGTGAGTATAAACAAAACCACAGCTTCTTAAGCAGCCTCCTGTGAACCAGCCCTTTTTGAATTAGGCTCCTGCAGAGAAGGTGCAATTGTGGAAAGATGGGATTTAAGAAGCCCAGAGGCACTCAGCCTCCTCATGGTATTTTTTTGGGTCAATTTTCTGTAAGTTCAATATTGACAAGAAAAAAAATTTTTTTTAACTTCCAGAGAAAATAATAAACAGAAAGAACGTGGACGTTTAGTTTTAGTTAAAGAAGAACTAAATGTTTCATAGTAATTAACAATACCCGTGTGACAAATATTAAATGAGCACCTACTAACTGCCAGTTCTGCGTTTGATCCAGGAGATGACGTAATAAGCAAAACATACATTTTTCTGCCCTTAGGGAACTTAATTCCAGTAGAGGGGGTACCAATGAACAAATAAGAAATAAATACAGAGGCTCTTTTCAGAGTGATAGATGTTGAGAAATGAAAACCGAATGATGGGGTAGGGGGAAGGGCATTCAACGGGGAATGGGAAAGGGTCTTTAGTGAGGAGAATGCTGAGTAGTTGGTCGCTCCAGGGTCATGCAAGAGCTTTTGAGTGTGGGAGGCACAGGGAGCAGGAAGCACAAAGGCAAGGCTTCGCTGCGCGGATATGCCCAGCACTGGGAGGAGGGTGGCCGGAGGGCAGCATGGTGGATGAGACCGGAGGTAGGAGAGGCCTTTTGGCCTCTGATGCCGCGCACAAAACAGTTAACCTAGCAGACCTGGGACTGCAGCCTTGCAACAGCATGCTTGCAGCTTTGGCCTTTGACGGACATCTGGGAACACGGATTTTGGGAGGGCCTCCGCTACTCTAACTGATAAGGCTGTCTCACTGTGCCTGAAGTTTTTGCACAAATACTCTGGTTTATGCTGAGCACCTTCTTCCTTCTGGGAGCCTGGATCTTTGCCCCATGCCAGACGGAAGCTATGTGTGTCTGTGACCAGCCCCTAGTGGACCCCTGAGCCCTGAGTCTCTAATGAGCCTTCCTGGCTGACAACATGTCACACATGTAGCCACAGCTCGTGACTGGAGTGATAAAGCATGTCCTCTACTAGGAGAAGAGACTTCTGCCTCGATTTCCCCAGACTGCCCCCCTGCACCTTTTCCCTTTGCTGATTTTTCTCTGCATCTTCTCCCGTAATAAATCTTAGCCACGAGTACAACTACCTCCTGAGTCTTACAGGTTCTCTTTGCAAATCACCGAGCTTGGAGGTGGTCTTGGGGACCCCTGACGCAAATAGCAGATCTGTATTTCGTTTATTTTTTCGGTGCCAAAACCCAGGGGAAGAACTTTCCATGGATGTTCCCAAGTAAGCCTCGCCACGCTCTGAGACTGGCAACTCCCCTTCCCATCATCATCGCCACCATTTTACCGGTGAATTCAACAAGATCCCATTTCCGTACCTCATTTGAGGTTACCTAGCTGAGCCTGATGGAAAATCCAAGTAGACTAACTCCCAAGCCTCTGATTTGCCCTCTGGGCTCACCTACAGCAAATGCCCAGCTGCAGGAAACTCAGGGATATTTCTGCATATTTGTTCGACTGCCACCACAATGAGTTGCCCATTTTAAGGCTTTAAACTCTTTTCTCATGAGATATTCCAGCAAAGCTCATTCAAGTTCCACCTCCTAATCTTGATAGTGAATTTGAGCTTTTGTTGTAAGAAAGACTATTAAGATTTGGCAATAAGATTTTTCAAGGGTGATAAATATCCCTTTAAAGGCACTGCACATCCATTGGCTGAATAACTCTGTCCGAAAAATGAAAGTCACACTTGGAGAATGGAAGGGTGGGTTATGAAAATGCAAATTAGAATGACTTTATTGGTTGAGTTGAATTCAGCTCGTCTCGTCACAAAGAAATATGAGTTGGGGAGGCCCCCCCACCAGTCAGCCAAGTCTGAGGATTATGGAACGCTCGGATTTGACATCAGTGCCCTCATAATAGAGTGTGATGTCTGCTTTTCAAAGTCAGCAGCAGAAAATGCCGAAATGCTATCATTTCCATTATCCTGGAACTTATTTGTATTATTTTGAAAAAAAAAAAAATCTCTTTAGGCCTGAATTCGCTTGTCATCAATATTCCTCAAAGTGGGTTACATATACCACGGTGGTATGAGATAATTTTAGGTGGTATCCTCAGAGGACAGATGAACATTTTTTTTTGTATTTTAATAATTATATCTTTCTTTTAAAGCTTACCTCCTATTCATAGTAAGCAATATTGATTTTCTCTTAGGGTAATGATAGAAAATTTCTTTTCTAAATGTATCAGTGGCAAATAGTAAACTGATCTAAATAAAAGTAAACACTAAAGACAATGTGGTTCCATTAAAAAAAGAATTCTATAAAAGATTTAAGTTGGAGAAAACCCTGAACTGGGTAATTTGTCTGGGAAGGTACACAGACAGGAATTTCAACCAGAGGTAGAGGGAATGGTATGAGGATAGACATAGGTCAAAAACATAAGAAAATAAAGCCACACTGTCTTTTAGATGTGTGGTTCTCAGTATGGTCTCTGACCCAGCACCTTTTGTGTGACCCGGGAGCTTGTTAGAAATGCAGATGCTTGGGTCCCACCTCAGACCCTCTGAGTCGGAATCTGGAAGTGGGACCCGGCCATCTGTGTTCCACGAGCCCTCTGGGTGACGCCAATGTCCAGTCAAGTTTGAGAACCACGGCGTGAAATGATTCGCCATTCAATCGCTCATTTACTCAATAAACACAAATGAAGTATCTTCCCCAGCCAACACTCGTGTCTGTACTCAAAGCCCCAGAAAGGCGCAAAGGAAGAAAACGCTTCCAGCATTTTATTAAAGACGCCTGACATATGCCATGAGTGAATCACGGCAAGCGCGGATGAGCGGGGCCCTGAGCAAATGAGGCTCCGCTCAGGCCTCCGAGCGCGATCTCCCAGAGTGTTTGCGGGGGACACTTCCTGGTGTGACCAAGACATATATTTATCGTCATAGGCTGATAGAGCCGATGAAACTCTGGCCAAGAATTAAATGTCCCCTGTCTGCTGGAGGCAAGCATGCATATAGATTGGTCTTCACAGCAAGGCAGCTCCGGCCTCCTCCTGTGTGTGAGCCGAGACCTTCCCAGCCAGGGGGGAAAGTTCTACCTGGACACCCGGGGTGAGGAGGCCAGCGGTCCGCTCTGCCATGGCACGGCGTTTCCCCGCAATCTGGGAGGCGAGGGTTATACAGAGCCACTGCCCCTTGTGCGTCAGCTACCTAGCAGTGGGAGCAGTAATGATAGAGCAAGAGAAAGGGCAGAAAAGGGATCGTTCTTCTCATGGAGGGGTACGGGGCTGGATTCACCATCCCCGGAAAATCTGTGGTGGCTTTAGAGGCAGCCCCTGCATCTCAAGGTGGGGCAGCTCTGGATTTTAAATCCAGGTGCCATGGGACTTTGTAAAGAGGGAAGAGACTGAAATTTACACGGTGCCAAATTGGTTCAGACTCGCTTGAGTTTGCCGCTGTCCAACACCGAAGCCTGTGGGCCGGTAGGATGTGCCGTAGGTACACAGTGCACCCTGGATCTCAGAGACTCAGTACGAAAACCTGAAATGTGACATATTTTATTTGTAACTTTTATACTGTTCACGTGTTAAAATGATACTACTGTGGATACATCGGGTGAAAGAAAACGTGTTACAACTAATGCTACCTATTGCTTTTTACTTCTATTCATGCCGCTACCAGAAAATGTTCAAGGGTGCATGGGACTCAGATGACGTTCCCCTTGCGGGTGTGTCTCCAGACCCAGGATCCGTTCACTTTTTCTTAAAAGGCCAGGTAATAAATATTTTAGGTTTTGTGGACCAACAGCCAGAATTGAGGACATTATATAGGTACTCACAAAAGGATTTAAAACGGGCCCATTTAAAAAACGGTAAAACTACTCTCAGCCTGTGGCGGTATACAGACATGTGGCAGGCCCGATGTGACCCGCTCCCCGCCCCCCCGCCCCCGCCAGGTCACTGTTTGCTGAGCTCTGCTCCAGAGGATGATGGACCTCAAAACATCTAACGTTCAGCCCCGTGGCCCCAGCAGTCCACTTCTGTGGGGCCGACGGGGTGAGTGCACGTCCACTGGGTGAGCAACAGCCATGAGACCCCAGGCTGGCCAGCTGCAAAGAGGCGAGGTGGGACTTGAAACCAGGGGACTCCGAAGTTCACGTTCTTAATCGCCATGCTTCACTGATGAAAGGTGCCTTTTGATTTTCTTTTCTCTGTGTTTTGGGGAAGCTTTCTCATGTCTGTGCGAGAGTGTCAGACAGCCCTGACACGGTGCGTGGCCCCAAACAGAGGGGCTCTTTGGATGGAGAAACAAAAGGAATGCCTGCGCGGCTCTGGCTTCGCGGTGGTTTTGAAATCTCTCGCTTGCCTCTCTCCTTGGGCACCGCAGACCCAGGACAAACTAACCTCCATCAGGCCTCTGGGGCCGGCCTCTGCTTTTCATGCACGAGGTTCTGCCTTTAAATTCACTTGAAAGCTTTGTGCAGCCCTCCGGGTTGGGGGGAGGGGGCACAAAAAAGGCCCCCAGGGGTCTAGTGGCAAGAATCGCAACCAGTGCGTCACGAGTTAAGCCTCTGATACCAAGGGTTATTAGTATCAGAAGTACAAGGCAGTCATATCCTGCCTTCTGAAAGCAGACCAGCTGGCTAGCGCCGAATTGAGAAAATTATTATTTATTAAAAATGAGATAGTCACGGGCCAGTGACTAATCCCGACGGGGTTCAGAGACAATCCCCCACCCACGAGGTGAGGAGTACATTTTTTGAGAAAGGTGCTTCGTTCAATACAAAATGGCAATAGCGTTGTCATTCATCTGCTCTAGGCTCCAGTGTTGGATCTTTCCACGTTATAATGGCACCAAGTGTGAAAAGACCCTCACCGCGGTCACACCCCATTTTATCTCCTAAGTAGCCCCTGTGTTGTGTGGCTTGCTTGCGCGGAGCTGGGCCTTCCTGGAAGCCTTGCTTCTGGCTCAGGTGTCCCCTGACTATGGGCCTGGGGTGAATGGAAGATAGCTTCTTTTTTTTTTTTGAAGATTTTTATTTATTTGACACAGAGAGAGATCACAAGTAGGCAGCGAGAGAGGGGGAAGCAGGCTCCCCACTGAGCAGAGAGCCCGATGTGGGGCTCGATCCCAGGACCCTAAGATCATGACCTGAGCTGAAGGCAGAGGCTTAACCCACGGAGCCAGCCAGGCTCCTATGAAGGAGATGCCATGGTGTTACACTCTTCCCTGCACACATGGAAGGAGCAGATGGAGTCACTTCCCATCTCCCTCGATTGCAACAGCAACACAAGTCCCTCGAGCGGTTAATAGAAGGCCACTATGTAACTGTTTCCTTATTTTCACTTTTATGCGATGGTAGTAGTTGAAAGAGTATTAGATTCATATGTTTTGCTGTGAATCTTGCACATTACTTACAAATCTAATTATAACTGTGAGTAGTGACAGCAGACTTCACACAGCCCATAGATATATTTAGTAGTCCGCATTTTGTCATTCTCATCTGGATTTTTGTAACCACGTTGAGAGAGCCATGACAAGGAGGAGGAGGAGGAAGAGGAGGTGAAAATTTACACCTAAGTATCTGTTTTCTCTAAAGCACTTGAAACTAGAAGAACGACAATGCATTAATCAGGGTCGAAAATCACACTGTAGATATTGAGAAACCTGTTTTCTAACTGGTTTCATGTTCATAATTAACGGCTAAAATTCTGCCATTTAGGAGGAATTAAAATAAACAGTAGTTTAATGAGATTTCACTAGACCACTTGCAAGCACTCAATCAAATCTTATTTTCAATATGTGAAAAATGTCTCCTTGACTCTTAATGCATTTAGGGTCAACATTAACATCTTCATACATAAAAGATTCCATTCTGCTTTTAAAGAAGAGGTAATTATAAGATAAGGGTCACACAGAAGGTCTAGGTTTTGTGTAACTTCTATTCTAATTAATTTATCATATGTGGGGTTTTGCTTTGGCTTCTGAGTGTTGATCTTTTATAGGTACCACGTTCCATGTGATAATGGGTTTTATTTCTTCAAAAGGTCATCCTTGATATAATTTCACTGTTAACAGAGAGAACCTAGAAACATGGGTGTTCCTATATGTCATTGCATCATGAAAAGTCATTCAGCAGAGTTCTGGGTCTTTTTTGCCCTTAGATGTTATTTAAAAACCAAGGGTCCAAGGCATTTGAACAAAAGGTGAGAAATTCAATTAATCGTTGGAAGGTTGTCTTCGCCAGGCCAGCCCCATGGAAGCATATGGACCAACAGAAATATGTGTATATGAGGATATGTTTCCTCTTTTCCCCTTTTGTTTCAAAAGTGAGATGACCTGGATCTGATTGTTATTTTATCTTGTATTTATTTTGTGGCTCATTTTTCTTAGGGCAGTAGGACCCACAGCGGGAGTCCTCAGCCTTTTGATTATCGGGAAACCTTTGTGTTGTTGTTTGGGCTGTTTCCTTTTGATGCCTCTTGGTCTTTGAAAACTTTTCTCCTTCCAAGCAAACTGCACTTCTTCTGTAATAATCACTTCATCTCCTAGGGCCTCCCCACCTTGCCACTTTAAAAAAACAAATCAAAGACATCCTTCACTGTCAAATAGAAGCATCTTAGATAACCAAGCAGAGGTGCTGGAATTCTGACTCAAAGCAGAGAAATTTGAAGTTGACCTAGCCCGGGATAAATACGGGGTTTCAGTCGACTTCTGGAACACCGACGATTTGCAAATCACAACCGCTGTCCCTCACAGGGCTGCTCCAAACCACTGTACACGCAGATCACCAGGGACCTTGTTAAAATGCAGATTCTGATTCGGTGGGTCTGAGGAGGACCTGAGAGTCTGCTTTTCTGATGAGCTCCCAAGTGACGCTGATGCTCCTTGTGCACAGACTTTGAGAAGAAAATACTGTGCTAAGAGCAGGGACGTAGTGCCGAAGGATGCCGACACGGTCCCTGTTCAAGGGACTGTTGAGCTAGGAAGGCGCTGAACGGGTAAGAGAACAAAGAAATGTGGCATTGTGCGATGATGAGTGTTAGGAAAAGAGACAGCACACACTCTCATCGTCTCTGGCCCCCGCCCCTCACTCATGTGCAAGAAGCTCTGCTGCTTGCGTTTGTTCCAGAACATTCACTGTGCCAGGCGCCGTGCCTGAGGCAAGCCATGCTGCTCGCTGCTCCTGGGGACGGCAGAGGACAGCAGGAGAGAAAAGAGGCTAACTTCCATGATTACCACTCAGGATTCTGGGGGACGTGCGTCCTCGCAGAGCCCAGCACAGGGTCTCGCGGCGCTGGCCTCCCAGGAAACACTTCTGAATGAACAAATGGCCGGAGGAGTCAACACGCAGGAAGGCCAAGAGCATCCTCGCTAGTGAATCACAGAAGGTAGAGCACAGTGGCTCTGCCTAGCACGATGTGCAGACGGAGTAGGGCGCGGACTCGGCCCTGCCACCATCCGGCTCTCAGAAACTTCCTTCTCTTCTTCTGGGTTAACAAATGTTAATAACATTTTCCTTATGGGATTGTTGTGGGGATGAAATGGGCTTACTCCGGGACCTGGTGAATGGTAAATATTCAGTACGTGATAATGCTGGTTTCTCCTGACATCATCTTCAGTGTTATCTTTCTAACAATTACTATGGAACTGGCGTGTGAATGGGCCCTCGATGGAGGTGAAACATTGTGACACATGGAGATGGTAAGAAAAGTTCTGCAGAGAAAACAAGTCTTTAAGAACCAGATTATTGCTTTACACTTTCAATAAATACGCCACTGGTTATTTGTGCTTGCCAGGGAATTAGGTGAAGATTAATTAATATTTATAAAGTATTTTGATATCCGTGTAATATCTAGTAAGCAATTAGTTCTGTAACACAAAGCCAAATCCTTTTACATACCAAACAATGTAAAACAAACCGAATACAGCTGTGTAAGGAGGGACAGAATCTCATTAAGTCCTGTTGTAGGAAAGAAGCAGCCAGTTGGATTTTTTTTCCCCTTTTAGTAATTTTCTTGCTGATTTTCTCTGGCTTCCGACTGCATTTTCCTGCCTTACCCCCTGCAGCCCCAAATCAAATTATTTCCTCTCAGGTAGCAGTGGAAACAGAAGTGGGAGGCAGGCAAATGCAGCGCCGGCCCCTCCTCCCTGGGAGGTGTTCTGAGCCCAAGAGTGTAAATGGTTTAACAGGGAGGCAGACAGGGTTCCCGAAGTGCTTATTTCCATACCCATCATCCCAGTCAGGTGGTGTTAGAGGCTCTGTGTTTCCTTACACTAGATCTGCACTGGGAAGAACTTTGGGGAAGGGAGGGGGGGGTAGCGGGGTGGGGGGGGCGGATTAAGAGGAAAGTTAAGTGGTAAGAAAAGGCTGGCTCCTCGTTGAGGGGCTGGAGGCACCATCTCGGGCTGGGCCCAGGCCACAGGGGCACCTACCTTGCCAAGCCCCTGGCGGACTAGACTGGATTCTTCTAACCATTTTCCACGGACTAGTCTTACTTAGGGACGCCACGTTGCCAGGCATCCATAAATCTCTCTCCCCATCTTTTTCTGAAGTTTCCTACCCTGCGTTCACTGTGGAAGTTTCCGATCCATGAAACTTTGTGTAAAGCCTAGTCTACAAAACGCACGGGAAAGTGGTTATCGTGGAGGAAGCAGATGCCAGCGGTCCGGCTTCCTAACTCCCACCCTCTCCCCAGGTGCCAGCGGTCCGGCTTCCTAACTCCCACCCTCTCCCCAGGTGCAGTCCAGTGATGGCTGGGAGATGACCCTGAAAGTGTATTCCGAGTGCAAACCTTTCCAGTCAGGTACAAACGAGCTAATCTACCAGTCTACACCCATCCAGAAAACATCCTCTCTAGCTTCTCAGGTTAGGATGACCTCTGTCTCTGTCTGGGACCGGGGAGTTCCAGGGACTCGGCACCCTCGGTGCTAGAAATGGGACAAACCGGGATGCCGGCCTCTCCTCCCGTCCCGTCTCCTGAGGCACAGGACTCCATCTCCACCAGGCGGACGATTCTGATCGTGAACAAACGGGATGTCCTGGCCGCATGTCCTGTCCACGCTGCCCGTGATCCTCCCTGCCCCATATATTCTCAGTCATTTTCCCTTTCCCCATTATTGTGCTGTTCAAATAACCCCACCGAGATCTGGCCGAGTCTCTCCAAGCTGAGGATCTTGGAAAAGCAGATTTTAGACTCAATCCTCCCCGGAAGTTCCAGTCCTACCTCAGTTTCCCTACAGTGGGGGCTGTTTTGTGAAACCGAAGACAAGAGCTCACAAACGGCCCCGAAGGAAGCCGGCCCCGCTCTGTCTACTGGCGACCCAACTCTGCAGTGCCCTGCTAGGAAGAGCGGGGTCTACTCCTCGCCCCACCCACACTTCTAGCTCGGGACTGACGTCACCACCTCATCACAAAAATCGTCACATGGCCCCTTCCCAACCATCTGCTAAGGCGCATCGCATGGAAACCCTGGCGCCGTTTCCCTCCCTCTGGCTTGCAGACCCTTGATGACCCCTTTGTATCCTTGGAGACTACAGCTGTCTCTGGAGCCAGTAACCACAGCCCTCTTGTGGCTGAACAACAAATTCTTACCCGAAACAGTAAAGATGAAGACATCTGATCAGAAAGGATTAAGGCACTATCTGCTTGGAAAATGACAACCTTTCCCTGTCCCATCCTAAAAGCGCAAAAAAGCATATTTTACTAAATTAACATTATTATTTTTTTTTTTTTTAAGAAATTAGCACCAGCAGAACAAGACTGAGGCTATGTTGCCTGGATGAGATATGAGCCAAATGTGTCCACAGGCAGAAATAACCCCTACTTTATCATCAGGCAGAGGGTAAGCAGAACATGCCAGGGGCTTGATGAATCATTCCAAAGCCAGCCATGTGGCATTTTTCTGTAATTAGCTCAATTTCGCATTCTTAGTACCTTTCCCAAGTCCCCTGAGAATCAACTGTCATTGCTCTCAGCATCTCCAGCTGTTGAAACTGAAACCTGCCTCACTTTCCTGTGGTCAGTGTTTGCTAATGCCCCATTTTAACCCCATTTAGATGTGTATGCTCAATCCGAAATGATCTAGAGTACCTGCCAAAGTGTTTCACCAGCAAATCCACCTAGTTACTTAAAAATCAAAAAAGCTTATGGAACAAATTGCCACATTCAGTAATTTACAGGCACTTTTCATTGTATGAAGCAATTTAAAATTACTGGAGCACTTCACCTTTTTTTTTTTTTTTTCCATAAGTGCTTCAATCTGGAAGTTATTGGGATTCTATTCCTGAGATGAGAGAGGTAATTTAACTTTTCTGGAGGACTTTTTTATACATATTACATATAATAGAAGCATCTATTTGCAAAGAGATTGGGGTTCTGATCATGTAAGGCATGGAACAATTTAAAATTACTAAAATGTTTAAAATTTTATCAATGCTTTACGTTTGGGATTGAATTTGAGATTGTATGTAGAAAATAAAAACCACACGACCATTTTATATCTTTGTCCCCATTCATTATTAAAATCAGAATTTCAGCATGAATGGTTTTAGCCTCCTGCCACACAGTAGACATTGCTGTTCTAAAGTAAGTCTGACTTTATGCAAAAGCAACCCTCTGATTTCAGGTTTTCATTTGGCTCTAGTGTGCCTATTTATAGCAAAGTAATTCAGAATCAGAATCACCTCTCCCTTAGCAGACAATGCATCTTGAAAATATTTGCTAAAATTGCTTAGATCCAGGAGAAATAGGCCAAAGAGATTTTAGCTCTCACTACTCACTAAATTCAAAATTGGATCAAAAACACTTCTCAGTTAATGAGAAGTTTTTCTATGATTTTGTTTTTTGAAGCAAGAAAAAAAAAATGAGTTGCTTTGTTCCTAGAAAGTGAGACATTATTTAAGGAAAGCACAACACAAAGTATGCTCCCAGCATTTTCCTGTTAAATTCTGGCCGTGAAAACAGAATCACAGAGGGCAGGCTAGAGAGCTGGGAGCCCCTTTGCTGCTCCGCGGGCTTCGGTGAGACGCATCTGGGCTGTCTGACCATTTTCTGATATTTACTGACTCAAACTGTAGATGACAACCCCTTCGGAAAGAAGAAAGTCCTTTATCCCTGACAATTTTTTTTTTTTTGCTATATTTTTATAGTGACAATTTCAAAGAAACGCCAAAGTGGAGATCCTCATGTGATGAACCTCTCTGTATCCATCACCGGTCCTTAATACCACACTCGCTGCTACCCTGGCTTCAACGGAACACCCATCCACTTCCTGGGTTGTCTTACAGAAAATTCCAAATATTAGAGCATTCATCTGTAAATATTTACAATACGCATGTAAAAGATGGAAAGTTTTTTTTTTTTTTTCCCCCAACACAAGCACGATACATTACTGCACCTGAATAAAAGTAGCAAGAATCTCTAAAGGTCACCAAATACCCAGTCTGTGTTTATAGTTCCTTAACTACCTTATAATTTTCATGGCTCGTTTTTTCATCAGGATCCAAATTAGAACAAAACATTATGTGAATTGCTCTATCTCTTACATGTTTTTTTTTTTTTTTAAAGATCTTATTTATTTGACAGAGAGAGAGAGATCACAAGTAGGCAGAGAGGCAGGCAGAGAGAGAGAGGGAAGCAAGCTCCCTGCCGAGCAGAGAGCCCGATGCAGGGCTCGATCCCAGGACCCTGAGACCATGACCTGGGCTGAAGGCAGAGGCTTAACCCACCGAGCTGCCCAGGTGCCCCTCTTACATGTTTTTTAATTCATAGAGCTCCTATTTATATAAATACATATATAAAACATACAAGCATATATAGGAAATATATGTATATGTATGTATGTGTATATTATATGTGTGTATATATATGTGTATATATATATGCATACACACACGTATGTATGCATTTGTCTCTGTAACTTTTCACTGAAGCATCTGGACAGTTTTCACAGTATCATTTTGGCTGATTGCAACACAGTGGCGTCACTACACTTCACCTAGGTACTGTGTTTCCTCTAAGTAGGTAGTTACGTCCTGGAAACCTGATCAGATGCAGGTTGGATATTTTTGGCTCAAAACAACTTGACAGGAGCTCGTGTGGCTTTCCTTCAGGAAATACAAATGTCTGTTGGTCTCCCTTTTTATGACAGTAGCAACCATTGACGGCCATTGCCTAGATCCGCTCATTAAGTAAGGGTTGCAAATCCATGATGTTCTAATTCTATCATTCCTTTGTCATTTCTAACTGTAAAGAGAACCTCCTTTCATCAGCTATGCAATTTTCTTGACCTGGAATTCTAAAAGGAAAGGCAAGAGTATGTGTTTGGTTGTTTCCCCTCATTTACCAGTTTCTAAAATAATAAGTTGGTTTCTAACATCTGTGAAAAGTGACCAGTCCGTAGTATTGCTTTCCCTATCACTGTGAACTTGGGGGTTTAAACCTAACTCCAGTGTTTCAACCCAGTGAAATTACTGATTTTGATTTAGTGCTCAGATTATTTCATCTTTGGCCTATAAAGGCTCGTGTCTCTAAATGACAACCCAAATAGCATCCAATAACTTCCTTGTGTTTTGATATGACAAGATTTTACAGATTTATCTGGTACACTTCCTGCCCCAGACATGAAATCAACCATTTTCCCAAGGAGGTTGGGTTGCTTTTCCAGGGAAATGGTAATTAAACACTATACCCTGTTTGCTAAGGAAACTCGGGTTATTGGGTTGGTCACTGTTTCTAGGCCTTCTTAATGGCCAAAGATGGAATACATGAACGTCTAAGATAAAATACATAATAAATTCATATTGATAATGCTACTTCCATTCTGAACTATAACGTATTTAATTAACCTCACTGATCTTACATCTGTATCTTCTTTCTCCCACCCCTTAACATTCTAATTCTCCTTAAAACCAACATCATTACTCATTTGCTTTACCTCGCAACATCCATAACCGTACCAATGCTCCTTCCAACAATGGTCTTACTAAAACCAGGATTTTCCCTCTCCTTTCTTTTTCTTTTTTTTAAAATCACAGTTAAAGTGTATCCCACTAATGGATGCCATCAAATTACTGTGTTTTAAATTCATTGGGGATCGTTCCTCTCTGGGGGTTATGCCATTTTCCAAGTACACATTTAAGTTCAATTATTTCTCTGACTTTTGAATTTTATAATCGCCTTTTTATTTAGTTTCATTTTCTAACTTACAAAATAAGGTTTATTCAAAAAAGTCTACTTTTTTCCCTGCATTTTTTTTGTTCCCTCGTACTTTTTCCGTACTTCTCAGTTTGGGTAACATTTGGGCACATTATTTTTTCAAGCACGGGCCATTGCAGTGTTTTCAGTTGTACATGCTCTTCCCAGCCTTACCCTGTCCTTACTGGGTGGTGAGATCTGTTCCTCTCTCACCTCACTTGAACCTGGGAGGGCCTTATAACTGTCTCAAAAAAGCAGAACACGGCAAAGTGGCACTCTGAGACGTCTGAGACGAATCATAAAAGGTAATACAGTTTGACCTGCCTCGCTCTTCGGAAAGCCACCTTAAGGCTCTGAGTTAGGATGTAAAAAAGCCAGCTACCTGGAAGTCTGTAGGCTGGAGAGACCGCAGAGAGGAAGGGAGAGGCCCGCGGAGCCCTGGCTCTTCCTTTCCCACCCCCGGTGGCTTGAGTCTTCCCACTCCAGACCAGGACACAAGTGAGCAAGCTTTTGGGGGATCCTGATGATTCAACCGCAAACATGGGCAAGACCCACCTAGCTGAGCCTAGTCAGCCCCAGATTGTGAGAGCTAATCATAAAATAGCGTTGCTACCTAAAGCCACTAATTTTGTTAAACAGAAATAGATGACTGGAACGGGAACCTTTTTTAATATTACGGTTTCACCTACCTTCCACCTACAAAGTAAATTTGTATATAAACATGTATTCACCTCCTTCTGTAGATAGGTGGTCACACACTATACAATTTTCTCTACCTTATTTTTTTCCCCCTGAATGTTATATCTGGAGATTATTCCAAAATAGTCTCCAGCCATACTCCTCATTCCTTTTCAGAGATGCATAACACTCATTTGGTCATTCCATTGCTCATTCAACCAGTGCCCTTTTGACAGACATTGGGGGGGGGGGCCTTCAAGTTTTGTTTGTTTGTAAATATGGCTGTAATGAATAACCCAGGTTCTTTTGATCCTTGGCCATGTCACTTTTTCTAACCGGGTGAGGCTAATGTATCTAGAAGGTCAAATGAGTTCATTCATATAAAGCCCTTGGATCAGTGCCTGCTGCAGAGTAGACACTTAATACACATTAGCTATAGAATCACCAAGGAAAACCCCTTTCCTCCTGGGGGTGGGAGCCAAGTCAGTGGGCAGCATGGTTCTCACATCAGTGGAGCTGAGAACTCCAGGATCACGCAGCACAGATGGTCTGAAGGGAACACACACTCACCAGAAACCTTGTTCTTCCCAGTTCCTGAAATAATTTCCTCCCACCTGACTCCTTGCCTCTCTAGACCCTACTGTTCATCCAGCATTCAGGGCAACCATTTCTTCTGTCCATGACCACCCCTAACCCCCAGGCAGGGTCAGAGCTCTCTGTTATTCAAGGCTACAGAATATTGTTCTCCCTCATTCGGGACACTTACTTATGTTTGTAGTTCAGATATCTAGGAATGGAATTACTTGGTGAGGGTCTCCCTCCCCTCCTAGACAGCAAGCTCTATGTCCGTCTCTGCTCACTGTCATGAGCTCAGGATCCAACCCCGTTCCAGGCTTATCAAGTCACTTGAGAATCAGGTACCGAAAGAAGGAATGCAGGGAAGACACGCTTTCCCCTGCACCCGGAACCAGCCTTGCGAGGCCATACAGACTTTACCCCAGGTCAGAGTCACAGAGTCTGCATAGGTCAACTCCAAGCCGGGGAAATTTAGTCGCCTACCTTGTGTTGCCTCCTCATTATATAAATTTTTAGAATAGCCTTATGCCAACACCATAAAGGGAATTTCCTCTTGGAAAGGACACTTACTCATTTGCTTTAAACAGTCATTAATGTTCTAAATTTCCCTTCAGAATTTCATGTCAATGATCCTATGGGGAATTTGAAAGTAAAACCAGATAAATAATGATGTGGGGGAAAATGTCAGATGAGAATGTGAATGCATTATAGACTTTCAACTAATATTGTTTCTGTCAAAGTTCAAGGATTAAATAGTCATCAGTTTGCAACCTTCCACAGGAGCCCATTCCTCCCTGAGTGCAGCCGATCTCTGGCTTGCCAATAATGATTGTTTCTGCCGTAATTGATGGCTTTATCTAATGAGGAGATCATAGTCTAAAAGTCACAAGGCTTGCCCCTCATCCGGAGAGGTAGGTCCCACTGACTCACTGGGAGGAACTGTGTAGGAGAAGGGCAGGCTTCTTTGTAGGAATGAAGATAATCTCTTCAGCCTGCAGCCAAACATTAGGGCTTATGGTCCGATAAAGTGGTGGAGTATTTCCGTTCAGAGTCGCACCCAGAGAATCTGGGCCAGAAGTCTGTCTACCTTATTAAAGCTTGTCTTTTTAGATGAATCTCTAAGATAAAGTGTGAGTCTCACATTTACTCACACATTTTGGGGAGAGGACCCCTTCTTTATTAAGATTTATTTTTTTACTTACTTATTTTAGAGAGAAAGAGAGCACGAGGGGCATAGGGAGAGGATCTCAAGCAGACTCTGAGCTGACCATGGAACAGACTAGGGGCCTGATCCCAGAATCAGGAGATCATGACCTGAACCAGAATCGAGTTGGGTGCTTAACCAACTGAGCCACCCAGGCGCCCCAGGAGGGGACCTACTCTAAATTGTTCACCTCCATATTCTCAGTGCTTATCACAGACCTGTCATCTAGTAGATGATCAATAAATATTTGTTGAATGAGTGAATGCATGGTTTATTTCCATATCCTGGGACACCAGGAGTAAGTGCAGTACAGTGCCACAAGTAGGATTCCTGGGTTCATATCCTGCCTCCATCATTAACTAGTTATAAGACCCTGGAGAAATTACTTAACTTCTCTGTGCCTCAGTTTCATTATCTATAAAATGGGCATAAAATAGCTCCTACCTCATAGGGTTTTACGGATTAAGTGTACTAATAGCCATGAAGCATTTAGAATAGTGCCTTATGCATTACGACAGTGCAACAACAGAGCTCCTGTTGCTGGATTTTTGATATTATTATTATTTTTTTAATGATTACAGGTGTGTACACGTACTAAATACCCAACATGGACCAGGTCCTGTGCTTGGGGCTTTATAGATATTCTTAACTGTTTCAAATCTGTGATGTTATTGTTGTTATTGCCATTTTAATGAGGAGTGGTATAAACAAACCAGTGATAATTCCAACAATCTCTTACGTAATCCTCCCCACGTTCCTGCATGGTAAGTACAAACAACCCTCTTTTAAAAATTAAGAAATGGAAGTCGGTGCTGTATTCCCATGAATGATACATATAGGGCAGAGCCAGGATGGTCCTCTGGCCCATCCGACCGCCTTGTGCTCTCTGAGATCTTCCACAGACCATTTTTAACACTAGCCAGTCTCTCTGCCTGTCGGCCCCACATTCTGCTCTACTCTTGCAGATTCTTGCAGACTCATGGGACTCAAGTCCCATGGCACTTGTCAGCTTCTGAAATACTACGCGATTGACTTATCACTTGTATCATTTGCCCCCTCTACCAGAATGTCAGCTACAAGCGTAGGATCTCTGCCCTTTTTGTACCATGATGTGTTCCAAGCACCTAAAATGTGCTTAGTACATCAAGGGCACTCCGTAACTACTGAGGAAGGAAGAACAGAGTAAGAGGAAAGAGAAGGAGGGAGGGTACCAAACTCCTCTACTTCCCCTTAGGTGCTTTCTGGTCCTCGCTCAGTGGCTTCTCCTTCTGGTAACTCTGCCACCATTACTGTACTATTTTCCTCTGTTTCCTGGGGCCACCATCCATCCAATACAGTGTAGCTGGAGATAGGGAGATTGAAGGGGCAGCCAAAGAGGCAACAGTCTCATCCCCAGACAGGAACAACTCTGACACAGGAGAAGGGGCGGGGGGCAGAAGAATGCAGACAGTTTGAAGGTTTTAGCAGAATGAAAGAGATAAGACTTCATAAGACCTTAGTACCTTGCTCCTCACGTATTAACTCCAAAATATGCTGATTGAGAAGTCTCAAGCGTGTGAGACTTGAATCTGTATCACTATCCCTGGCTGGTGGCTATAAAGGTTCAATGAGTCTTTTCTGGAAAGTTACCTGAAATCTACCTTCTTTCTTAGCAGGATAAAATATGTGATCCGATTAATTTAGATCAATTAATTGATTGTTTTTGTAATTATGGGATTACTCATCTAGCAATCAGAAGATTACTTTGAGGCAATAAAAACATCGTACATAATGAAACCCAGCCAGTCTCTGTGTGGAAAGTACTTTCCCTCCCCCCTCCCCACGAGAGTCAGTCTCGTATCTCTTAGTATCGAATAAATAGAAGCAATCACACGGGGCCAGTGGTTTTGCTGAAAGAATGTCCCCACAATCTTCGAAAGCACCTCCTGGCAAAGCAGCTGTTTGCGACTCCCCACCCCTAGCGTGTGCTCCGAGGGGAGTCCTGCTCTGCTGTTGAAGATGTTTTATAAAGGCATAATTAGTGTTACCTGCAACCATGTTTTCTCCGTTATTCCAAGTGATGACACCACTAACAGCAGACGTGTCTCTTGTGTGCAGGCACATGAAGACGCAAACGTCACGGCAGAGGGAGAGTGCCATTTTCGGAGACTTGCCCTCACTCGCATGCAGCTTAATGGTGGCTGAGGCCAGGTTTGAAGTGCCACCTCTGCCTTTTTTTGTAAAATTCCCCCATGTCTGTGGTTGTTAAGCCAAAGGAATTAAAAACCCATTCAGCACATCTAAAAAGCCATTATTGGTTATCTTGTTGTGATGATACCTACAACTTTAAATGACCACCCCTTTCTGGCAAACTCCTATTCATCCTTCAAGAGCCCACTCGAATACTGTCATTTCTTCTAGGCTCTCCTATAGCTGCCTGCCCCCCTCTTTCATGGAAAGTATCACATTATGTACTAGTCAGTTCTCTACGCGTATTTTCTATGAGCAGATCAAGAATGAGACCAATCATTTATTCCATTTCTCTGGTTTGTTTCTGCTCTTTCTGTTAACACCATGGGAGCCCTGGGATGGAAGGCCTTTCTTATCTTCTAGCCCGTGGTTTGAATGTCAGCTTCAGAATTTACTAGCTGTGTGAACTTGGGCAAGCATCTTAAACCTCTAGAGCCTCAAATTCCTCATCTGTGTAATGGAATAGTGACAGCATGTGCATAGCACAGTTCTGGTGTACATAAAAAAGGAGACCTGGTGTAAAGATGCTGGCACAATTAGACATTCCAGAAAATACACACAAACAGGGCATACACTCACACCATCCATCCATGTGCATATACATGCATTCATATATGCATGTATGCATCCATCCATGTATATCCATGTATATCCATCCATGTGCATATACATGCATTCATATATGCATATATGCATATATGCATTCATGCGTATGCACCTATGTCTTCATGTATGTTTATGTACATACATTTATGCATTTGTGTGTACACACGCATTTATATGTAAGCTTAGGTGTGTCGTGTGTATATTCACGTATGGGTGTAAGCATACATTTATATTCAACTATGTGTGTGTATATTCATGTATATATGAGCTCACATACTTCAACATATGTGTGTATGAATATTTTGTCACTGCTGTATTCATCTTCCCTTCTCCTTGGAGGTCCCTGGAGCTCAGGGGACAGATTTCAGTGGGCTATAGGCACAGAGTCATGGGTTTAGGAGAGAGACATGCCTAAATAGAGTGACTGCACACAACCCAGCGGGGAAGAGCTGCTGACCAACGTGCTGAACTGGGAGGGTTGGACCTGCGTGCCATGGAAAGCAGGTGAGGATCCTAACTGATGAAAGGAAACCTCCTCTAGGTCTGGAGGGTGGTGAGCAAAACGAACGGGTACCCACAAGAGAGTTGGTGGAGAGGGGGTAGAGCCTGTTGAAAGAAGCAGGACAGGTTACAGAATGGGATTTCAGGACTCTCTTAGCAACAAAGCCCAGCCTCATGCTGGCTGCTTCCCTCAGCTGATGTCTGTTGGCCTCCCAAGGGCCTAGGTATCTCATCTAGGTATCTCATCTTCCAAGAACTCTTCCTTCTCCTCTCTCATTTAGGCTGTGTTTTCTGTCCACCTTAGAGATCCCTTAAAGTCTGTGCTCGCTCCATTGTAGCGAAGATCACGTTGTTCTTTTGTTGTCTCCTTTGCAGAGTCTGGGTTTCTGGAGTGCAGGGTAATTATGACCTGTTTCCTGCTATGTCTCGGCAGGTATGTGGTAGGGGGAGGGGTGCAGGGAACAGTGGGATGGTACTGTTGATGATAAAAAAACAAAATACACTCTTTCCCTCCTATAATTTTGGAAACCTCATCTGTTATCTCCCTCTCATTCCACAGTGGTCTCCCTGGGCCCCCACAGACAGCCCAGGTGCTCCCCCTCCCAGGACTTGTACCTGTGCCGCAGTATCCCCATTCCCCTAGCTCTCTCAGGTCGTAGCTCACGTATCACCTTCTCGCTGAGGCCTTCCCTGACCATTTTACGTAAAACTGCAACCATCCCTCCCCAACGGTGTCTCACCTTCACTTTTCTCCATAGGCTTCACTAACTTTATGCACAAACACAAGGCCACATTTTACTGGTTTTCTCTTTCTTCTCCTCTGTAATATAAACCCCTTGAAAGTAGAGACTTTTGTTTATTGTGCCACACCTGTATGACGAGGGCCCAGAACAGTGTTGGGCACATAGTAGGTGCTCAGTAGATATTCACTGAATGAATGAAATCAGATGGCAATGAATAATTATTACTATAAATAGCAGAAAGAACAGGGATGTGCCTGTTTGGGCAGCTGATGTGCATCTCTGCCGGGGAAAGCCTAGCTCTAAGGCCCCTGTGGGAACTGGCCTCTGGACCCCTAACTTGCGAGCCAGGCTGATCCCATGCACACCCTCCCCTTCACCAGAATCAAGCCTGTTCTTGGCAACACTGCCCCAGACCAAGCATCCCAATGTCAACTAACTGCCTTATTTTGTAATACATTTCTTTTTATTGTGAAACAGAACACAATAATGTATTTTATCAGTCCTAAACATGTGTCTCATGTTCAGAAAGAATAGCACTTTCCTTTTCCCCAACAGTCATCTGGGGTGTTAAACTGCATATAATTAAATTAAAAACATCCTTGAACTCTCCTGAATAGAATGCTTTGAACAAACCTCAAATTATTGTAATTAAAGCTGTTGAGACCCCACAGCCTAATGGATGGTCAACAAATAGCACCATCAAGTGATATTCTACTATTAGGGACAATACTCATCACAGCAGGAGATCTGCATATGAGAGTCAGGGGTGGAAACGGAAAGAGGGGACTAATGGAGCCACATCTGAAAGGGCTGTGGTTTGGTGCAGGCTTCCAACCAGTCACCATTCCCACCTGGTTTCCATCTGAGATTCGTGGGCAGTCATGAAAGCAGCTTGATGCTGGAAATGGAAATACTGCCTACCATTTACCCAGCACACTTTTCCAAGTTCCAGGCATTGTTCTAAGCCCTTGGCATATACGTCCTCATTTCATCCCTCCAACAACCCTCGGATGTGCACACAGTCATTGTCTCTGCTGTGTACGAGAGGAATGGAGGCCCAGGGAAAGAGGCACGTGCACCCTCTCTCTGGGTCTGTGGCTAGTCACAGGTGACCCTGTGATATGATGCCCACGTTGCGTCCTTATGGGGATTTGACCTTCACCCCATTCCGCTGCCATGTTCTCTCTGTATCCCCTGCTTTTACTGCCTGCAGAGCCGTCTGCTAACCCCCAATGCCTCACAGTATCCCACCGTGCACTACATGGGGTAACAAGTAGCATTTTCAGCTGAACACGGTGTATGAAGGATAAAAAAGAAAGAAAGAAAGAAAAAGAAATGCATGAGACATTGCTCAAATGTGTTGCCTGTGCCTGGCACTTTGGCATATCCACTCTAGCATGGGAGGCTGCCTGATGGAGGGGACCATGCTTGTTTTGTGCAGTTCGTCCCCAGGGGCCAGCCCTGTGGCCAGTATTTGAATGGAAACTCAAGGATGTGGTAAGTAGATGGTATCTACAGTGGTCCTACAAGGCAGGCAAGAGTAGCCCTATTGCACAGATGATAAAATTTCAGAGAGAGCGAGAGGCTTGTTGAGGATCCCACAGTCAATTAGGGAAGAGCTGACATTTAATTCCAAATCTGATGGCACTTCAAGGTCTGTGTTTTCCAAAATGGCACAGGTGGCAGAGGTCACAGGCAGCAGCAGGCAGTCTCAAAAGTCTTGTTCCAGGTTGTTTTTGTGGTGAAGGCTTAGAAATCCGGGGCTCACAGCATCCAAGGTGACAGAGAGAGACGCACACAGGTTGGCCCTGGCCGTGTGGGGTCAGCGTGGCCAAAGCAGCAACGTTGAGTGGCCGTGGGCAGCCTCTAGGAGGCTCCTGCCTTTTTGAAGCCTTTTATCTCAACCCTCAGGTAGTCTGGCACACTATCTACAAAGAAGCACTTTCTGCACTTGAAAAGAGCCTGCCAGCTAACACCATTACTGAGCCCTTTGATGCATAGAAGCGTCCACATCAGTCAATAAGGTGTTAGTATCTGTGTCTCGAGAGGCTTGCGACTCTCAGCTGGATTCAGGTGCCAAAAGCAGGGCTTGGAAGCCTCAGAGATGGTGCGGCTCTGGCGCATGAAGAGGGATGGCCCAGCTCTGAAGCCCCGAGGCCATCTGCATCACAGATCCCTTCCCCAAAGAGGGCACCCTGATTCCAGCTATCCAGAGCCCTGACGTACAATCTTTCCTGCCCAGATAACGCCTCTCTCGATCCCAGTTTCAAAACCTACAAGGAAACATCACCAAAGCAGCTCGGTTTCCAATTCCCTTTGGCACACATTGAACTACATGTCTTGCAGGTGTATGAAGCCCTTTGGAACCGAGCGCCCCAAACCACCAGCGTGCCCTTTTGAGACAAAGAGGCCTGCAAGTCTCTGGAGACTTGCTGGAGTCTGCATCCCACCACTGCAAGACCTGGAGCAAACGCGTTGCCTTCCGGAGCCACTGAAGTTCTCCTCCATCGGACAAGGGACAGGGCGCACCTACTGTTAGAGGCAGTTGCGTCATTCATTTCTTTGTTCCTTCACTCAACTCTCTGAGAGGAAAACGTGACCACATCCCCTAGGCCTTGTGGTCTGTCCCCTTTGACTTTCTCAGGAGCTTTATACCATTATTGATCCCTTTCCTCCCATGTATCTTCACCTCTGTATCAGATGGACCTTTCTTATAGGCAAGTCTTTCCTAATGCAGTGGGGGGAGGGAAAAGAGTAAGGGAGGAAGGGAGGAAGGAGGGATGGAAGGAAGGGAGGCATGCCTTATAGGTTCCATATCTACCCCCAACTAATTCATTGTCTGTCTCCTTCTTAGCAGCTAAACGTCTTTAAAAACCACCTTACACCAGTGAGAATGGCAAAAAAATCAGTAAGGCAGGAAACAACAAATGTTGGCGAGGATGTGGAGAAAGGGGAACCCTCTTGCACTGTTGGTGGGAATGCAAGTTGGTGCAGACACTTTGGAAAACAAGCGTGGAGGTTCCTCAAAAAGTTGAAAAGAGAGCTACCTTATGACCCAGCAAATGCACTACTGGTATTTATCACAAAGATACAGATGTAGTGAAAAGAAGGGGCACGTGCACCCCAATGTTCATAGCAGCAATGGCCACAATAGCCAAACTGTGGAAAGAGCCAAAATGCCCTTCAACAGATGAATGGATAAAGAAGATGTGGCCCATATATACAATAGAATATTACTCAGCCCTCAGAAAGGATGAATACCACCATTTTCATCGACATGGGTGGAACTGGAGGAGATTATGCTGAGTGAAATAAGTCAAGCAGAGAAAGACAATTATCATGTGGTTTCACTCATATGTGGGACATAAGAAATAGCACGGAGGACATTAGGGGAACAAAGGGAAAACTGAAGTGGGGGAATCAGAGAGGGAGACGAACCATGAGAGACTATGGACTCAGAACAAACCGAGGTTTCCAGAGGGGAGTGGGGTAGGAGGGTGGGGTAGCCAGAGAATGGGTATTAAGGAGAGGATGTGTTGTGATGAGCACTGGGTGTTTTACGCAACTAATGAATCACTGAACACTACGTCAAAAACTAATGATGTCCTATACAGTGGCTAACTGAACACACACACACACACACACACACACACACACACACACACACAAAGACCTTTCTTTAACTTCTATCCCCATTTCTTCTCCTCCCAGGTATCTTGCACCACCATCACTCCACCAACACAGCTCCCATAAAGTGCACACCCTGTTATCACTAGATCCAATAAGGAACTTTCCTCAACCTTCTGTTTGTCTCCTCTTTTTTTTTTTAACATTAATTTTATCTTATTTTTTTCATGTTCCAAGATTCATTGTTTACACACCACACCCAGTGCTCCATGCAATATGTGCTCCTTAAAACCCACCACCAGGCTCACCCATCTCCCCACCTTCTTCCCCTCCATAACCCCAAGTTTGTTTCCCAGAATCCAGTCTCTCGTCTTTCATCTCCTCCTCCGATTTCCCCCAATTCACTTTTCCTTTCCTTCTCCTAAAGTCCTCCACGTTATTCCTTATGCTCCACCAGTAAGTGAAACCATATGATAATTGACTTTCTCTGCTTGATTTATTCCACTCAGCATTATCTCCTCCAGTCCCGTCCATGTTGATACAAAAGTTGGGCATTCATCCTTTCTGATGGAGGCCATAGTAATACACCATAGTATATATGGACCATATCTTTATCCATTCGTCTGTTGAAGGGCATCTTGGCTCCTTCCACAGTTTGGCGATTGTAGCCATTGCTGTTATTACATTGGGGTACAGATGGCCCTTCTTGTCACTACATCTGTATCCTTGGAGTAAATACTCTTCTTACTGAAGCACCTTCTCTTCACAAACTCACCTGGCTTTCCCGCATCTCTGCAACTGCTACTGCCTAGTCTCACTTTGAAGCTTATCTGCTCCTACTAGCTGTTGAATCTGGAAACCTTTAAGGTTACTGCTTGATGCTCTTCTCACTCAGTCTTTTTCCTCGGGGCAGTTTCTTACAGGATGGACGTTCCAGTCATCCTAAATATCCTGATGACTCCCTAGTGCATATCTACTCCCCTGCACTCTCCCCTGGACTTCCAGAGCCAGTGCTGTAGCTGTGTGGGAACTGGGAAAGTGCTTACTCTCTGTGGGCAAGATTCCCCCAGAATGGGGCCATCTCAGAGTTTCTAAAGGCAATCTGTTGACCCCATGATGATTAAGAGATGAAGAAGGTAGGGGATGTCGTATGAAAACAGTCACTGAAAGGGTGGCACGTTTCTCTGTAGCTGGCTTCTCCACCAAGGAACAGCTCCCCCTACACTGGTCTTACCCTAAGACTGATGGTGGGACTACGTATGCCTCTACTCCTGATGCATATACATCCCGCTGTGTTTAGTATTTCCATGGGAATACTTGGGAGCCACCTCCAACCCAACAAGTTACAAACTAAATCAGGGCCATCTTCCTGAAACCTGGCTCTTTCTGACATCCCATTCTCAGTGCAAACCCAAACCCTAGCAGTCACTCCTGACACCTCCTTCATTTCTATATCAATATAGGCCTAATTTTTGTAGACTTTTTAAAACTATCTCTAAATCCATAGATACCTCTCTCTATCTCCTCAGCTGAGTACAAGACAGGACTGTTCATTGGGATTATCGTCATGGCCTACTGAGTGGTCTCCTTGTTCCTCTTTTCTCTAGCTTTCTGGACACTGAAGTTCAGGGGTTTTTTGGATGGGGGAAAAATGCCTCATTATTTGCATTAACCTCTAACTGAAATTCAGTGTTTCCTTTAATTATGGATGTAGGCAACATATCATAGTAGTATTACAGTGACTATGACTCTGTCACCAATTATAGAAAGAAATATTATAACACATTGCAATTGTCGCTGATCTTTTGAAATACAATAAATATTCATAACTACTTCAAAATTATGATAGTGATGAATGCTGTGATCAAATCCTGTTATTTAAGGCATTAATAAATTTACTTATTTACATAAATTACTTATATAAATAAATAAGCAAACATATATTTATTAATGCCTTAATTAACAAGGTTTGATCATAGGGTTAATGCATACTTATATGTGTTACATAATATTTATGTGTAAATATATACACTATGTTTATACACAGACACACACACATATATATGTTTGTGTGTGTGTGTGTGTGTGTGTGTATGCACACACATGCACACAGTGCATTGGGGTGGTAAACATTTTAACAAGTGGCTCTTAGAGGGGGTCCTGATTTCTAATGTTTGCCAATCTCCATGGTACAAATATTCCCAACATGGTCACATTCAAGCTACCCCACATGTCACCATTGAACACAGAGTTGGAAAGAGATGCACGCAATCAGCTACAATGAGCTTTTACACTGCTGCATAGATGTTACTCTACCACAAATATGTTCTTTCACATTTTGAAAGACGTATTGAACTATTATATAATATACACATATGCTCTATCATAATTCTAAATATTTTTATCTAAATACAATATTCTGAGGTAGGGTACATAGGCTTCACCACACTGACAGACCATGGCACAAAAAAGGCTAAGAACCCTGTGATTCTCTGAATTACAGTTGCAAAGGAGAGTCTAATTAAGGCTGTCACCCTCATGTCCCAATGGTTACACACTGTGGGGGCTGGGAATCAGATCTCAGGGTCTCAGAGTTGTGGGCTGACGCCACGCCCGGATGGCCATGCTACTTACACAGCCTAGAAAGGCACCCTTGTCTCACTGGTCCTCTCTCTCACCAGGCCACTCTGGAAATTTTTAATGGGCTCCCCCAAACATTTTGGGATCCTCTGAATACAAGCATTATCGAGGACATAATTAAATTTCCCATGGGCTAGAGGACATTTTCCAGTGCTTTCCCCAGAGCCGTATGCCTTCCTCACCGACAGCCTCCTCTCATTACAAATCCTTCTATCGGGCAGACATTTGTCTCCTACCTGAATCTAGCAAAGAGAAAGGACAGGTTTTGCCTAATGAGCTGCTGCTCTAGGCCCTCAACCATTCTATATCTCCGCTCACCGCCAGTTACTCTTTCATTGAACCACGTGTGTTGTTGTGTACACATTCAAAGGGTTGTCTTTGGATAACATTTCATTTAAAAGGAAAAAACACAGATACCATATTTTCAGTTTGAGGGGGAAAGGTTTTCTCTTTCAATCAACGGTGAAGGGCTGTCAGCAACTAAGTAATTCCTAATCACTGTTGGCAAACACAAGACCGTGTCAAGACATAAGGCCACGGCAAGCTTCCTCTTTGAGGCATGCTGTCCTTAATAGATGGGCTTATGGAGAATGAACTGGGGTGTCTTAAAAGCAAGTCTATGCATCAGTTAATCAAAAGCCTGTCCCTTTTTTTCTTAACAGGCACCTTATATGTATCTTGAGAAAGCCGTAAATTGTGCTAATCCACTTCTTTTACTGCTGTCCAGAAAGAATTATTTTTGTTAATGGCATGGTAAATCAGAAGACTTGTTAGTGAAACTGCTCAGAAAATGGGTCTTGAAAATGAAAGCTATAATATTTGTCAGATTTCCAAATTCCCTCTTGGGAACAAAGATGGTAACCGTAACATATTTGCTCAATTCCATTACTTTAATACATTTATGTTGCTTGAGATAGGGGATGCTAAGGAAGGCATGCACATAAATCAGCGGTAAAAACATAAAACCAAATCCAAAGATAGATATTATGGCTGTAAATTCAACCTGATTTCAGGGTTAGTATTCTGATAGATTTGAGTGTCATCACTTACATGCTTAAAGGACCTGCTCAGCCTCCTTTATGACCCCCAGGTGAATTCCTAATGAGTGTGTAATCTCACCAACCCCTCCTCTCCAGGATCTCCAAGTCAAATGACCCTGCAGCATGCTCTTCACCAAGAAATGCACTGGCTCTGCACAGCACATGGCAGAGCTCAGTCATTCTCCCTTCATTTTTTCGGAACCTTTCTGGAGGAAAATAACTCAAGAGGTGCTCAAACTCACTCGTGATCAGAGAAATGCCCTTGAAAAATATAATGTAATAATAGCTTGGCAAACGTTTAAAGTTCGATGATATCAAGTATTGGTTTTAGTGTGATAAAGCAGACATTTTCACACAATGTTAGTGGGGGCATGGGTTGGTGATTTCACACAAACCCTTTGGAAGGGGAATTTGGCAGAATCTTTGAAAATATATATACACATATATATGAAGATATACACATATACACATACATGTATGTGTACCCATGTGTATACACACACATATATGTGTATATTTACTTTTTCTAATCTACCTAGAAAAATACTTTTATATGTGCACATGGAAACAGGTACAAGGATGCTCACCCTAGGATCATTTTTAATAGTGAAAGCCAATCAAGAAAAGGTTAAATAACTTATGGCAGATGCACACCATGGATAAGACACAGCACTTGAAATGAATAAGGTATTTTCACCTTATGTGTGCACATGGGAAGATGTCGGAAGTACATTGCAGAACAAAATGATAATGCTCTCAGCATCTACGAATGAGAGGAGAAGACAATTTGGGGGGGTGGGAAGCAGAAGGCTTATCTGTGATTATTTAATTTTTTATTTGTCTTCTGGCACAAATTCCTGGCTTAAAATCTCAGTTATAGCACTCACTTACTGGGTGGGTTCCGTGCCTCAATACTCTCATCTACAAAGTGGAAAACAAATGTCTGTGCCTAACCTGTGCCTGGTATACAGTAGGTGCTCACCAAGTGTTAGAAGCATTTCCGTTGTCACATTTCCAACATCATCTTGCCAAAACTACACACACACACACACACACACACAAATTGAAAAGGCATAAATAAGAATATATATATGTGTGTGTGTATATATGTATGCATGTGCATATATATATATATACACACACACACATATATATATATACACACACACACATACACACACACATATATATACCTTAAAGACATATACTATACCTTCAAGAATGGAGAAAGATACTTCCTTCTGGTGGCTTTTCTCATGTTCTTATTTATGCCTTTTCAATCTGTGTGCACAAGCTCTCCCTACCTCCCTTTCTTGTCAATCCTTCTTATTTTATCTCTGGCTTGTCTCCTGTAAGGATTCAGCTCTGATAGCACTGTAGGAAAGCATAAGGCATTCAGTGACAATTTTTGACTAAGTGTCTCCACAGAATCAAATGGCATTATTATATCTGTAATTCCCTAGAAAGTAGAGACAGAGATATCAAGGGCGTTAGATCTTGCTTAACAGATACACAGGGAGATGGAGACCCTAGAAAATGAGCTCCATTATTTCAAAGAAGAAAGTAAATCATTTAATACCTGCAATAATTTAGCAGTTCTAAGAAATTAGGAAAAGCAGAGAGAAAAAAGGAGTTTTGGCAATTACACCATCTAGCTTCATTTTGCAAACGAAGAAAACATGCTAAAAGGTCACAAAGTTGTTCAAGGTTACTGAGCTAGTCAGCTGGAGACCAGAGTAAGATGCTGGGGTTTTTTGTGTTTTTTTTGGTTTTGGGTTTTTTTTTTTTTTTTTTTTTGACTACACTCTTTCCTCTCCTCCTCAATTTGCTCCTTGCCTAGAGCTCAGTAAGATGTGCATTCATAGAGATACTGTAATTGGGGAATATTCTGTTTCCAGTTAATAAGTTGACCCTGGATAATAAGCAATTCCCTTTGATCATTTTAAGGGAAAGAGAACATACAGTTTGAAAAATGACCTGAGACACAGCTGAGAACACCATTTTAAGTTTAGAAGAGACTAAATAGAGTTTATTAAAATCCCCAAGAATCAGTGCTATGAATCTACTTGCATATCTCGAGCCTTCAACAGTCTCTCCACGTACCAAATACTTCAGTATGGTTTTGGGGGGGTAAAATCTTGACATGAATTGCTTCTTTCACCCTTTATAAGAAATCAAGAGTATCCTTTCTTTTCTTGGAAAACAGAAAGCCTTAGGCTTGAGGGCTATCCTTGAACCCCCAAGGAGGGGTCTCTAAGACAAAAGGTCAGTGGTTCCATCTGGCAAGAATCCTTCGCACCAAAATGAAAACATGGTGCCATTTTTACCTGGATAGGTTTACTCTTCTGTTTCTTTCTTATAGTAACATGGTATCTCCCACTCATCTGCTCCACTGGGAATCCTGGGCTCCCGACACTGCCCTTGACCTCAGAATCCCCCACTTGACTCACTCTATCCTTCCCAGCCACCAGACCTCCCCCTATCAGTCAAGCTGCCCGAACCGCGAAAGAGAATAATCGTCCAAACTCAGCCAACAAACACTCAATTTACTTTTCCCTGAAAAGCGACCATAAAATTTTAACTCTTCTTTGTCTTCCAGGCAAAAAATAAAAAAGGCTGTTTGTTCCAAGAATTAAACAAATAAAAGCAATTATAGCAGATTACTTAACAATCTGGCCAATTGCTGCATTTTTACATAGCATTTGGAACGTTGGTCCTGTGGATAAATCCAGTAATGTCTGTTGTCAGTAAAAGCAATTTAAGTCTTTTGTTTACCTCCCCCACCCCCCCAAAAAAGCATGGTCTCAAGTGCAAAGGCAAATACTTAGAAACTAGAAGTTGATCCAAGCATTCTTAAGCAAGGTGGTCTTTAGCTTCCAGGTATTTGAGTTCCTTCTGAACTTTTCCTTGTGATTGAGCTCCAGTTTCAAAGCATTGTGATCTGAGAATATGCAGGGAATAATCTCAGTCTTTTGGTATCGGTTGAGCCCTGATTTGTGACCCAGTATGTGGTCTATTCTGGAGAAGGTTCCATGTGCACTTGAGAAGAATGAGTATTCTGTTGTTTTAGGGTGGAATGTTCTGTATATATCTATGAGGTCCATCTGGTCCAATGTATCATTCAATGCTCTTATTTCTTTATTGATTTTCTGCTTCGATGATCTGTCTATTTCTGAGAGAGGCGTGTTAAGATCTCCTACTATTAATGTATTCATATCAATATGACTCTTAGCTATATGTAGAAGAATGAAACTTGACCATTCTCTTACACCGTACACAAAGATAAACTCGAAATGGATAAAAGACCTCAACGTGAGACAGGAATCCATCAGAATCCTCGAGGAGAACATGGGGAGTAACCTCTTTGATATCAGCCACAGCAACTTCTTTCAAGATATGTCTCCAAAGGCAAAGGAAACAAAGGCAAAGATGAACTTCTGGGACTTCATCAAGATCAAAAGCTTCTGCACAGCAAAAGAAACAGTCATCAAAACAAAGAGGCAACCCACGGAATGGGAGAAGATATTTGCAAATGACAGTACAGATAAAAGGTTGATATCCAGGATCTATAAAGAACTCCTCAAACTCAACACACACAAAACAGATAATCATATTAAAAAATGGGCAGAAGATATGAACAGACACTTCTCCAAGGAAGACATACAAATGGCTACCAGACACATGAAAAAATGTTCATCATCACTAGCCATCAGGGAGATTCAAATCAAAACCACATTGAGATACCACCTTACACCAGTTAGAATGGCCAAAATTAGCAAGACAGGAAACAACGTGTGTTGGAGAGGATGTGGAGAAAGGGGAACCCTCTTACACTGTTGGTGGGAATGCAAACTGGTGCAGCCACTTTGGAGAACAGTGTGGAGATTCCTCAGGAAATTAAAAATAGATCTTCCCTATGACCCTGCAATTGCACTGCTGGGTATTTACCCCAAAGATACAGATGTAGTGAAAAGAAGGGCCATCTGTACCCCCATGTTTATAGCAGCAATGGCCACGGTCGCCAAACTGTGGAAAGAACCAAGATGCCCTTCAACGGACGAATGGATAAGGAAGATGTGGTCCATATACACTATGGAGTATTATGCCTCCATCAGAAAGGACAAATACCCAACTTTTGTAGCAACATGGACGGGACTGGAAGAGATTATGCTGAGTGAAATAAGTCAAACAGAGAGAGTCAAGTATCATATGGTTTCACTTATTGGTGGAGCATAACAAATAATATAGAGGACAAGGGTAGATGGAGAGGAGAAGGGAGTTGAGGGAAATTGGAAGGGGAGGTGAACCATGAGAGACTATGGACTCTGAAAAACAACCTGAGGGTTTTGAAGGGGCGGGGTGGGAGGGTGGGGGAACCAGGTGGTGGGTATTAGGGAGGGCACAGATTGCATGGAGCACTGGGTGTGGTGAAAAAACAATGAATACTGTTACGCTGAAAATAAATAAAAAATTAAAAAAAAAAAAAAGAAACTAGAAGTTGCTTGTCATTTGGATTGAAAGCTTCATCCGTCTTGCTCTCTCTAAGACAGCTACTTCCTCTCCTGCCTCTAGTTATCTTGGATTTTACCCTCATGATGATTACTACCCCCACATCTCATCATTCCTCCCTGGAATAAGCAAAGGCATAGCATTCTTCGCAAACTTCACATTACTACCTATATGCTGTGTTCCTCGGTTATGCTTTGTCCTTCTTTACTATGCCAGTATGAAAGCCTTTGTCTCTGTGGACCTCAAATTTCCCTGCTGGAGAAACACAGCCATGTGTCACTCATCATTGCTCCGTGTGACTTCTAACACAACTATGCAAACGCTCTAGCTTTCTCTGCCCCAGAATACTTGGGACTCATCTCTGCCCAAGAAAAAAAAAACATCATTTTTCAAACCGAGGCTCCAGTCAGGCAGGCTGGAAATTTGGGCAGGAATTAAATGAGATCTTCCCCGAAGTCTCTCTCTACTCTCGACTCACGACCCCACTTCCCATCATTAATTGCTTCAGGAAATGGATATTGTTGCTGAAAAGCAGAGAGAAGTCTAGAATAAACACACTGAAAGTTTTAAACATCCAAGTTTGTTTTTTGTTTTTTTTTTGCTATGGTTTTAAGAGCCCATTTTGTATTTCAAACGCTAAATCTGAAAGGAAGCAGGCTATACATTTGGGCTTTAAATGGTAGATAAGGAAAACTGCATTATGATCCAGGGTACTGGCACCTTTGTTTCCAGACAAAAATTCCCTTATACTGAACATTATATCAAAAACCAGTGATGTACTTACACCTTGGCTAATTGAATTTAAAAATTAGAAAGAGAAGGAGAAATGCCCAGACATGGTAAAAGGGAGGATGCTGTGTCTTCTCTCTGAGCTGCAGCTCCAAACCCACGTCAGCAAGGGCACAGCAGAAGGGTCCCGGCATGCTCTGGAGAGCGACGGAAACAGGGGAGAGAGAGCTGAAGACTTGAATCACCCATGAGCTTGGAAGGCGAAGAACAAAGACCAGATGGATAGAATAATATCTCAGGGGATGCCAGGCTGCTTCCCACCCGTCATGTGCTATGGCAGCAAGTAAACGCAATTGAGAGTAGACAGAAACCTTGCGATCATGGAGGCAACGAATGAACTTAGCTTAAGCTTCCACTCACTGGTAGAAAGCAGAAGTGTATGCATAGTTTTAGAAGACAAACACAGTTCTTATTGGCACTTCAGAGTTTGTGAACAGGAGATTAGTACCGTCGACATGCATCCTCATTTCTATCTGACATAGAACATCTATGTCACACTGGCAAAGCAATGCCTTTAGGACAGAACCCGGTCTCCCAGGACTTCCTGCAACAGAAGCGTCAGTTCAAATCACCAGGCTACGAGAAAAGTTCCAAATCGGATGCTCACTCTCAGTCTCCAAATCAGGTTTTTATGAAGTTCTTTTGACTTTGATTTACAGAGTGACTTTCCCTCTTGTCATACTATTTGGACATCCCCTATTGCTGTTTTCAACCATCTACCATTGGCCCTGGTCCCAGCTCCATGCAGACCCCCGAACTACATTTTGGTATGCTGCCCAAACACACTCTTCCGGCGTTTTGCTACATTTTGGCCTCATACATCTGTTGCTCCTCAGACAGCTTGAACCAGCAGTGCCACTCTGCATCGCTAAGATAAGCCAAGGACTGGAAGGACTGGATTTGGACAGCTGTAGGATTTAATCATCAAATGAGCAGAACGACCAGAAAATACACAGATTCACAGGTACTTTGGTCTTGAGGGTCACCAAGCAACTTTACAATCTGATCACTTCTCTCTTTTGCCCAGAGTTCCCCTTCCTCCTGGGTGACTCAATCTACCTCCCCATCAAGGGCTCTCACCTTGTAGCCCTACTAGAGGGAAGAATCCATGGAAATGGCAGCTGAGAGTGAAGACGGAGGTCCTCCCGAAAAGACAGACACAGTGCAAGTGAAAAAAGAGACCACATTCTTCTGGGATAGCAAACTCTTAGGAATCTTAATAATGTTTCAGGCTTTATGTTGATGATTTTTCCACTAAGCCTCTGGATAAGCAAAGACGGGTAACATGAGAGTTCCAACTTTGGATATATTCTAAGTAGATAACTATAAGTAATTCTGTTAAAAATAAAAATGGGGGATGGGTGCCTGGGTGGCTCAGTCATTTGAGCATCCAACTCTTGGTTTTGGCTCATGTTAGGATCTCAGGGTCCTGAGATCAAGGACCGCATAGGGTTCTGCACTCAGTGGGGGGGTCTGCTTTCCTTCTTCTCCCCCCGCCCCTCCCCTGCTCGCATTCCCTCTCACACTCTCCTTTTCTCTCTCTCTTGACCACTCTAAAATATATAAACAAATCTTTTAAAAAAAAACAAAATAAAAATATGGATTTTGTAAGGTGGAAAAAACAAATTTGAAAAACTAATGTACATTCAGTGATAAACTTAGAATATTTTTTCCAAGTTTCTTAGTATATCTTTTATTTTAGGTACAGCTTTTTCTAACCCTAAACTGTGCTGATTCATGTGCCAATTCATGGCCTTTTCTTCTCCACTGCATATCTAATTTGGGGAATTGTGTTAATTCAGACTGCTTTAGCACCTGCTATGTATCTTGGAGAGAAGGAGCTGACAGGTTCCAATCAAATATTGAGTGTCTACCATGAGCTATGTCCTAGACCACGTGTTTCATAAATATGGGGTCCCCAGTCCACACAGTGGCTCTATAAAAGCATATATCAAATTTACCATTTTTGGTATAATGGTATAAAATTACCATTTTCCACATATGGGGACAAAGGAAGAGGACACATAGTAGAATAGGAATCCAAACCCATAATGGTCTTGTTAATATGAATCCCAAGTATTTTATCTTTCTCTCCTTTTTATCCTATACCACACCTAAAAGACTTACGTTGACTCCTGGAGCATTTGAGAAGTTCTTTAAACATTAATTTAAGAAAAAATGTTGAGCAAATTACATTCTGTCTACACACTGGGATTAAATTTTTTTTTTTTTTTTTGGTCTGAGCTGCTCAGAGATCCCAAATGAACACTGTGGTTTGGGTCCTGGGTGCTACAGAAGTCAGTGACTTGAAAAGATAATACCCTGCCTCTTCCTGACTTCTCAGATGAAAAAGGTCTTAGTAAGCATTGGTAGATGGGGTACATTTTCAAGAAAACAAATAGTAGTCACCCTTCAAGGATAAAGAAGAATTATTCAAAATTGAGGTCAATTTAAATCTTTTAACTCTAATTCTTCCTGGTGCTTCTCCAGCAGCAGGACCACATCCTGACAAGGACAGAGTAGCTGAGCTGAGGGTGGTCGAGACCTACTCAAGGTCAATAAAAGAAACTGGCCAACAAACAGAAAAACAAACACTTCAGTACAATCTCTGCCTTTTTAGAAAGCTGTGTGAACTTGTGCTTTCGGAACTCCATGGCTGGTAGTGTGTCTGCCTTAGAGCAGCACAGTGGAGGGCAAAAACAAACGGGGGTCAATAACTCTATCCCAGGGATCCAAATGGCTATTTGAGAGTCCCTGAGACGACACAGGACCCTCAGTGGGGCTTATCTCAAAGTGAGGAGGATGGCAAAGACGAGGTACACGTATGAGAAAGACGGAGGCGCCGCCATATGTGATTGTTGGGAAACACAACTCCTTAGCAGCTTCCAAGTGCACGTTTTGGGCAGCTGAAGGAGGGACATGGAAATGTTGCCTGAACATTTTGGTAGGGGTTGCTGCTCACTTCTTCTAGGACACTCCATTTTTAAATGATACCCAGCCAGTCAAAGCCCCTCTGGTCTCACTTTTTTCCTCCAGCTTATTGAGCTATAATTGGTAAGTAAAAGTTGTATATCGTTAAACTATACAATATGATGATTTAATAGATGAGTATATATGAAATGATTACCAAACTCAAGTTGATTAATTTGTACTCCATATCACATAGATACCTTTTTTTAATATATGGAGAAAACACATAAGATCTACTCTCTTAGCAACCCTCAAGTGTACAATATGATATTATTAACTATACACAGACTACAGTAAAATAGATCCCCAGAATTTACTTCTCTTAGAACAGCTTATACCTTTTGAACAACATCTCCTCCATTTCCCCCATCCTACCCCCTTTAGTCTATTTCTCTGATTTCTGCTTTTTTAGGTCCCACATAGAAGTAGAATCATGCAGTGTTTTTCTTTCTGCATCTGACCTATCACTTAGCATAACATCATCCAGGTTCATCCTTTTCATAATTGAAGGATTTCATTATTTTTGTAGCTGAATAATGCTCTATTGTATGCATACACACACACACACACACACACACACACACACATATACACATACATATACAGGGTATATGACAGGGAGAAGAAAAGTACAGTCAGAGAGAACACAGGAAAAGGAGATGAAGCCACAGAGCAAAAATCCTGGAAGGTGGGCACACCTGCCCACCCTGCGGACATGCTGCTATCATGTGTGGGTGTTCCCATCTTTTTGTTATGCTTTAAGGAGCTATCACTCTCTGATACAGTACCACAAGAGAAAAAGGTCCACTGGATTTTTCAACAGATCTCTGTGCCCCCTTTCTTAGGAAACTTTAAGATCAATGCCCTCCCCAGTTTAGCCTCTGCTACCAGGTACAGAAAGGAGCATTATGAAAAGCTGAAGAGTCCACTACCTTCATTAAGGTCAAATCTCAGTCGTCTGTAATGTGGGTGTAGCAGACACTATTACCATCCACTTATATTCCCTTAGTGGTCACTGTTCTCACAGTATCTACATCTTCTTTCTGTGGTCCCTGACCATGCTTGACCGGCTCCCTTGGTGGGTCAGAAGCACCAGGAAGTAGTGTCCCTGGGAGAAGCCCTCAACCAATGAGAGAGAGCTGGTAGATAGGGTCCCCAGCTTCCTTGGACTGTGGGTGGCACAGTTCTGAAGTATCTCAAACAGAACCCCGCAAGTTACCCATGATGATAACATATCCACCCGCATACAACTTATTGCCTTCCCTTTACTTCCTGTATCACCCCCTACTCCCTTACTGGAGTTTCCTGTCCCTTCACAAAGAAGTGATTTTCACTAAGTCCTTTCCGTGGGGTCTGCTTTGGAGACTAGAACTGAAGACACTGTGGGTTGGCATGAATGTAGATAGCAGACTTCTAACGCTGCCCTCTTCCTTGTCCCAGACTTCTACAGAGTCAACAGTTTAAGAACTACTAAAGGATTTTGAGTAATAATAATAAAATCAGGGGCACCTGGGTGGCTCAGTGGGTTAAAGCCTCTGCCTTTGGCTCAGGTCATGATCCCAGGGTCCTGGGATCGAGCCCTGCATCGGGCTCTCTGCTCAGCAGGGAGCCTGCTTCCCTTCCTCTCTGTCTGCCTGCCTCTCTGCCTGCTTGTGATCTCTGTCTGTCAAATAAATAAAGAAAATCTTAAAATAATAATAATAACAAAATCACCTGGAATCATTTTACAGCCTGGGTATATAAGCTAAATGAAGAGACTGAACGAGTATTTCTAAGTTCCTACCCAATTTCCTCTAGTTAACTTTTACACTTTCCCTGATTACCAACTGCAGAACATCATACTGGTTCCTCTTCTTGTCTTGACTGAACACCCTTTCTCAACAGTCAAGTATCATTGACTCAAAAGTCAACAGTAGTAACCCTGCTATTCTCAACCCTGGCTGTCCATCATGACTTCTCATCTGTGACCAAGGGCTGAATTTAGTAGTTGCTGGCTTGATAGGAGTACAGGGGATAGAGAGGTTCCTGAATGATTGCACCAAGGTAGGAGGTCTTAGAGATAGGGTGGATTAGACAAAGTTCTTCCTCAAAACTTTGGACTCTATAGGAGCTAGAGGTCTCTTGAGGAGCTTCAAGCCAGGAGGTTAGATGGACTCACAAAGGAGACAACCTCATGAATTCAGCAGCCAGGTTAACTGAAAACAGGCTAAAAGTATGTTGGGAGATAGGATAAAGATTCAGAGAAAAATTTGTGTATAACTCTTGGGAGATAGTGGCCATGTTTTCAGTTCTTTGTAGGGTGCGGGTGAGTTTGAGCTCAGGAAACCAAGCATGATCGGCCACTTGCTGTTTCTCACAAAAAGACCCAAACACGACCATGTTTCCTAAGCATCAAGAACTCCTGAGAGATCAAATGCAAAAATTTTAAACACTGATCTTAATCTTTGCTCATTAAGGGTCATAAACATGTAACTTTAGGCTGCTTTGGAGCTTCCAGACCTTCTTCTCCATTTTCCCCCTTCTTTGAGTACAAAATATACTCAGTGGAGTCACAAGATGGAAAAAGAGAATGAGATATTTGAGAATCTACACACTCAATTTCAATAAACGAATACCGATTGCAAATGAATAAAATAACCAAACTCGGCATGACTCTGGGTTTCTCATCTGAGACACCAAAATCCCAGAACAAACTTTAATTAGCATAGGATCAGTATTCCTTTGAGCTTTAGGTAAATCCTGTTATTTTTCTTTTATATAATGAGGTGTGCAGGAGTTGAATGGTATGACCAAGGACAAGCTATAAGCAAACATAATGGTAAATATGGCCCCATATCAGGTATCACTGAGTAGACCCCATTATTTAGAAGAATTACGTAAGGTTGGTGGTTCTCCTGAGCCCTTTTGTTAATGTGATGACATTCTGTGAAACAGTCCATACCCAGAGCATCTTGCATACATTGGATTGAAGAGCTCCCTAGAGTCCATCGTGTGGTCTCTGTCATGTGTGTTTCAAGTTAATAAGTCTGATTTATGTTTTGGGGATCACTTGGGGATCCCTCCACTGAAGGGAAGGACTTTTACAAGTGAAGACCCACCATTTTTTCCCTCAATTTGACTTAGAAATTCACCGAACTAGGTCTTGATACAGGAGAATCACAGAGTTTTAAAAGGAGAGCAGGGCCACTGATGAGACCCAACTTCCTCATTTAGTAGTAAAGAACTTTTGGCATCATCTCAAATTTAGTTAACCCAAAACAAGCCAGTAAGTAAAAAAGCAGGATCTAGATAAACTTTATCTTATTGACAAGCTAGACCAATATGCCTTCATCTCTTAATCACAATGGCATCAACCATACCCAGTAAGACAAAGCATAATTTCATCTGTGTACAGTAGGCAGGTCCTTGGTAAATATCTGTTTAGAAAATAGATGTTCTTTGCTTACAACAGCATATCATGATAATGCAGCGGTTTCACTGTTCCTATTTAGGAGCCAATAAATTGTCCAATTCTGACAGCTAGAAGCCTGGTAGTGGGCTGCCCTAAAGCCCAAATCCATAACATCAGGAGATAGAGATGTATATTGAGAATGAAAAATCTATACTCCATTCGGAAAATCATATTCAGTAGCCACTATGTTTGTGGGGTTTTCTTTACCCCCAAAGCACAAAAATAATATTTTTCTGTTTGAAAAATGTCTCTGTTAATTATGAAAACATAAAATCCCACACTGAGCAGGAACATGGGAAAACGAACTGAACCAACTTTCTCTCAGAAGCTACTGATGGAAATAAATGGGTCCAAGCGAATTAACACTGAACAAGAGTTTTCCATTTATTTTCCCTTTATTACAAGGTGGAATTAATAATGCTAGAAAAAAGACTAAAGTGATATGTTTACCCTGATAGCATCCCCTTAATAGGAGTCGCTTCTAGAAGCTAATGAGCTTTCATAGCAAACCGTTGATATGTCTACATATTAGGGTTAAAAACCCATCTTATGGTAAATTACTCTCGACTCTAATTTGGCAAGAGTAAATAATTTGTGGGCCAAGTGGGGATTTGGTGCCAAGCTCCTGATTTGGGTTGTATACAATATTTCAAGACCAACTTTCATTAGTATCAATTTACAAATGAATTATGTGTAAGCAACTGAATCATACAACAGAAAAGAACATGTATCAGACTTTTCTTTGATCACTGCCTAGCTTTATTCACCCACTGCTTTTTAAGATGTTGAAAGGAAGTGGGATGGGGGCAGAAATCATTGACATGTCTTTCATCTCCAAGTTCTCTCTCATTCTCTGAGTGCAGTTGCTGGGTCTGAGCAATCGTAAGAGGTGTGAAATTCAGTGGTTAAGTGAGGACTCTGGTGGCAGACTGCCTGGGTTGGAATCCCACCTCTGCCAAGTTCTAAACTTGGCTTCCTTGGGCAAGTGACTTCACCTCTCTGGGCCTCAGTTTCTTCATCTGCAAAATGAGAATCCAAACCACGCCCACCTCCTAGGGTTCCTGTCGGAATGGATAGGATGATCCATGTAAGCACTTAGCACAGTGCCTGGCACGAGGACAATATTCATTAAGCACTAGCCATGCTTCTGCTGCTGCTTCTAATGATGAAGAGGAAGAGAAGGAGGAAGAGGGAGAAAAGGATTAATGAGGAGGGAAAAATGAAATTCCCCGAGTATGTCTCTGTTGGAAACTGTACTTGATGCTTTCAAACACGTAGATCTAAGGAGTAGTACAACAAAAAAATAAAGAACAACAACAAAAACCATGGAGGGAGATGCATGCCAATGGCAGGAGCACAACCCACGGGAGCCACCAGAATGTTTCAAGATGCTGAGATGGAAGCTGCCACCATCAGACACACAGAAGGGAAAGGACTGGCCTTTATAAGTGACCTGAGTAAACAGAGCCGTTTTAGGCACTCTGTTGACCAGTGACCTTGTTCATTTGCTTCCATCACCTTTATAAAGATGAGACTGAAATTCAGTCACCAGGAACTCTGATAACCAACGACCCAAGAGAAAGCAGATCCAGTCAGCCTGGTTCCTTGCCTCCTGGCCAACTTCTCCCCTCCAACGGTAAACCATGGTTAAAAGGAAAAGAAAACCAAACACAGACACATTTTTAAATACTGAGCAATGCGTAAGTTGCTATATATGCAGTTGTTAGACTTTGACCGATCTTGGTGCTTTTTCTGATTTCCCTAGGCTGCACTTTCTACTGTTCCCCTAGATCTAAAATAGGGACCCCAGTAGTGAACAGAAGAGAGGACAGTGACTTTGGAGGATGCATTTCTCTGCTTGTGCCTTATAAAACAGTCCCTTCATTAAGTTCCTTTCCAAAGACACAACTGGAGCTGGCCATGGTCTCCCTACAGGGACCTAGCAATCATCCCAATGGAGTAAAGACCCCCACTCTAGTTTATGTGTTTTCTAGTACAGCCCAGCCCCTCAGACCCACCACTGACCTCCTGCCACAGGCCAGTCTATGGTACCTATTTACAGTAACTACTGGGCCCTTGTGAACCTCTATGCCCATAACCTCTGTCCTGGAGTGAGGAAGCCGCTTCTAAAAACAGTGCTGGGTAATTCAGACATTGCCCAGCCCACATTAGAAAGGTTGACCTGCATTTATGGCTCACCCCACCATTATCCCTTCAGGCTCATGTCAAGTCCCTTTGAAATGATGGTAGGGGAGTAATAACCAGAAGTATAATCACATCATCACATTTCAAGAAACCCTGTATTGAAAGCAGAGCTACAAATTGGAGAAAAAGTCCAGGGGAAAATAAGAAAAGCTTTCATCTGGTGCATGAATATTTTAGGTAGTGTGGAAAGAGCTTTGAAATCAGACAGACCTGAGCTCTAATATTAGCTTTCTGGTTGTGCAACTCCTACCCAAATGCTTAATCACTTTGATGCTCCTGTTTTCCAGATTTGTAAAATGGGGAGGGAAATATCCACTCCACAGGATTATTATTCACATCAAATGAAGTGGTGATATAAGAGTCACCTGGCACCCAGCAGATAGTCATTAAGTCTCCTTCTTTTCTTTCATGGTTCTAGTTCAAGACACTGAGTCTGCATTCAATTTCACTGCTATGTAAGCCATCAGACAATGTTTTCCCAACTCAGAGCTACCTGGGGGAGAAGGGGTTTGATTATTTTGCAAATCTTCAATTACATCTTAAATCTGTACCCATGAGGTGACAGAAGTGATCACTGCATGATCATGTTCTTGATAAAGCAAGCACAAACCAGCAATAATGACATATTGCGTTGTCTTCTGAGAAGACCATGGTCTCTTTCTGTTTTGTTAGGCATCAGATCTAAAAAAAATCTTACCACAGGGTAGAACACACACACACACACAGAGCCCTAAGGGAACCCTTGTAAATCTTACTATTAGTCACTGGATTCTCCTCAAATGACAGATAATATCTTGAGCATTAGGTTAAATTACTACGTGAACCTGAATCTAAATACTGTTTTCTTTTTCCTAAACAGGTAAATAATTATCAGCCTCTCTTTGGTGGGGTAGAGGAGGTCTCCACACACCCCCCTTTCTTTTTCTAATTTAAGAACAGCCTGGATATGGGATGGCATTAGGTTTAATTTCTTGAACTAATTCAGATCCTTTGGTAGTAGCTACATGAAGGGATATGCTGAGTTTTCTGAGACCCTGAGGAGCGCAGTCATGAATCTGACATGTTCACCCTTGAAAGGACTAAAGGATGGAAACATCATGAGTGTCACCCCTTTGGTGCCTTTGGTCCATGGCTCTGGGCTGACACAGCATGGCGGTGATGCCCTTTCCATGGACACTGCTGCCCTTGATCTAAACTTATTTTTGAACTACCCCATGAGTGCTCAAATGAACCCCAGTTGTGGACCACATAAGGCTTCAAAAGCTGGGTTCTGTTGCACGCTGGGACCACACAGTATATGGCAGACATTACTTACCCGCAACGAAGACGTCACCATTCTTTTCAACAGTAAAAGTGAGGTTATAGAAAAGATCATATGCTCTCATATCCTATGAGATCATACGAAGAAGTACTAGGAGATATTGCAGTATTAAAACGAGAGCCTCATCTCATCTGCACTGCTCAGCTTGGAGGTCAAATTGTGAAACAATGAGGAGTAACTTAAACCAAGCAGATAGTCATGGATGAATCAGATCAAATATGCCCTGTGCCAGGCTCCTGTGGAGGAAGGATCCTTGCCCCCCAGTGGGCATTCCGTCTAGTTGGAAAGGGCAGACTCCCATGTGCGATGTGAGCAGGGTTGAGATTTTGCTAGCACACACTACGACAGCCATTGTAGAAACAATGAAACACTTCTGTGCCCTGAGGTACATTGTTGCCACTCCAAGACCCGCGTTCCCCCTTCTTAATGCCCCAGCTTCCTTCAGGATCCTCCAGAACCTTACTATAACTCAGCAGCTACAGGGTTAATCCTTGTGCCCGTGGGGAAGCTCCAGGGACTCATAGCTCCTAGAACTAGTGTCCTTCAATCAACCCGGGAAATTGTACCCTTGGAATGCAAATGTATAAGTTCCAGGAGGTCAGGCTTTTCCTGTGGACATCACAGCTCCTACAGAAGGGGTTGTCCAGAACAGCAGCCCAGTATCTGCTTATTCAGTAAAATAGTGAGTGGCTGGGGTTTTCTGGGGACTCGCCCTGGGGAGGTGTTGAAAGTGGCTCTAAAATGAAGAGATGAATTGAGCAGGAATTGGAGGAGTCTAGGTAAGACGGTGTCTCCAGGTACCCATGAAGTCCCGCTACAGATCTATAGGGGGCAGCAGAGACTAGTGGCAAAAAAAAAAAAAAAAAAAGTTAGAAAAAAGTTCTAGCAAGAGTCAGAATTGAATTCACCTGGTTTGGCTACTTATTAAGTGTATTATCTTGGGCCAACCACTCCACCTTCCAAGATTTGTGTTTCCTTTTTGTAAAATGCCTCTCACAGAAGTTGTGAGATTTAATCGGACGGTGTATGTGGGAATGTAACACCGAGGAAGCCATCGGGAGGCTTTCAGTTCTAAGAGGGCAATAGGTTTGTCTGTTCTGCTCACCGAGTCGTGTCCCAAGGCCTGGGAGCATCCTAAAAATCACAATAGACACCATAAATGTTTAATCAATGAAAAAATAAATAAATAAACAGTGGCAAATTGTTCCCACTGTGTTAAGTGAATGGGGACCCAATCTGTCCGGATGCCTGCAAAGTCTATGTGGGACAGGGAGGCAGGAAGTAGGATGCTTTCCCGGAATGGGGTAAGGGACTCATTCGGAGCCAATACAGAACCTGGAAAAGAGGCGCCAGTGCATGACCACAGCTGTTTCCCCTGGTAGGTGTCTAGTGGGAATCAGAGGCCCAGAAGAGGACCGTGGTAAGAAATGGGTCGGGAGGGTGGTGGTTAAGGGTAAAGGGTCTACAGATAACTTGCTTGGGTACAGGGTTCTGTCCTACTACCCACTCACTACGTGACCTTGGGTGAGGTCCTGCTTAAAACCTCCAGGTCCTCATCTGTAAAGTGGGGATGATACACCACATGAGTCCCAGGGTGGGTTCAAGCATTCAGAACACTGTAGGGCAAGTGGCTGGTACATGGGCATACGCTTCGGAGGGACAGCTGTCAGTATTAGATAGGGATGTCACTTGGAGTTTTCCCGATCGCTCCAGGCCCAGGCTGATTCCAACTTGTCACTTGACTGGCCTTTACAGTCTCGGTCCTCACGATCCTTCCTCTTAGTTTAGGGTGCACAGATGGGGAAGGTAGCCTACCTGTTCGTCACCTGAGGGGGTCTGCGGAGGCTGAATCTGGCATGGACCCTTCCAGTGCCCTAGGACAACAGTTCATGAACTAGGGTTCGCAGATTAGAATCTAAAACTGCCAAGCAGAGACCTGTTATTAGCTAACTGTGGGTGAAGGGACTTCCCCACCCAACAGGCTGTGCCGAGTGGTGGAGGGGAGTGTGAACCTATAGGACACGAGCATGCACAGCAACACCCTGGAGGCCCTGGGAAGGAAAAGCCCAGGGAGGGCCTTACCTCTGGGGAGCCTAGTGTTTGTTTATCTTCATAACAGAGCAGAGAGCTAAGCAGGGGAAAGAATCAGCATAACAGCGTCTCTAGATCATCCCACAGCCATATTTTTTTTTAGTCCTGAATCTTGGAAACAAATTGCTTTTCTGCCAGTGCGGGAGGTTGGAGGGAGTTTACGTGTTCTGCGAGGGAGGAATTAGATAGAAGAATCAACCTCGAACTAACTGAAGTAGGAAAAATTGGTTTAAATTATTCTACAACTTCAGAGATAAAATATCACAACAGCTTGAAATGAAAACTACAGTTTTTGAAATATTAACACTGAAGGTATTATATTTATAGGGTGTTTGGCTAAGGTATGACAACATAACTATTCATTTCAGTCAAAGAGAAATTAAGCCTTTATGTGAGAAAGTGGGATTGGATTCAAAGTCATCAAATATTTTCTAAATTACAAAGTGTGCAAGGTGCTAAGCAGGTCAGATGTGAGACTTTTAAACGATTATTTTATGTTGCTTATCAGCCAACCTTAGTAGCTTGTCTCTGAAGGGCGTGATTTGAAATGATTCTTCACCCGACCCCCTAGGTTTCCCTCTCAAGTTGGGGGGGGTGGGGGGTGGGGACCACGTTCTAGATGTTCCAGGGATTTCGACCTGATTTACAACGTTCTCAAGAATAACAAGGAGGAGTATTTCATAGAACTGATACGTTTGCTGGGAGGGTCTCTATCCTAGCTCCCTTCCCGGATTCTCCCAGTAGAGGCTACCCTCCCTGGAAAAGCTCCTACAGACAAGTCTGTGTGGGCCATTTCAACCCAGCCAAAGCCTGGTGTCTCCTGATAGACTTACTTCCTTAAAGCCACTCACCACCGCCCCAGGCCATCCCCGATTTTTCTAACTTCAAGAGGCACTCTGAGAGGCCGGGTCTTTGCTTCAGCCGCTACCCTGCGAGGCTGCCTCTCTCTGCCCGCTAATCTCTTTCCCTCGGAGGCCTTTCACAGGATTAAGAGAGTGTTTGGGGAGCAGCCCTGTTGATTCGAAGCATCCTCAGTAGCACAGAAATCTGCATAACAGACAAGAGGAAGGAGGTTGTGGAGAATAAAGTGAGTGATACCAGAGTTTGCTCTGTTACTATATTGGGCATAAAAATACTTTCAGGGTTTTGACTTTTAAATGATGCAGCCCAGTAGGGGATCACTGAGCACAGGGCAGACCGGCCGGGCAAGTAGAATAATCATTCAGGAGAATGGTCTTTGAAACTTGAGGTACCGAACTCAATTGGATAATGAAACACTGGGAACTCCACAGGGGATTTTTTTTCACCTCTATAAAGAACATTCAATTAAATGCTTTTTCATTTGGACAGGAGGGGTGGAGCTATTTTTTCCCCTCTCTTTTCCACAGAAAGTATCTCCTTGGATCCTGGCCTCATTTTTTTTCCCTGCTTTTTATCGCCTGTTTTTACTCCCTCTCGTGATCCACAATGCCTGCACATCCTGCCTTCTCACAGGTTGATGGAAATCCCCCACATTGCCCTTGGAAATGCTCATTACCGAGGAGAGACACAATGGCTTCACTGGGTGATGCATTGGTGAGGCTTCCCTAGGCTTCTGGTGCCTCCATTTCATGGGCCACTTGCTTAGCTACTTCTGAAATGCCTTAGTGCTATGAAGGCTGCATTTAACGTAGCCATCTGTGAATAACTCCATCAGGGGCAGATTCAAATCCAAAGTCAAGACTGCTTCCTGGCCAGAATGTCATCCTGTCCCACAAGGGCCGGCAAGAGCAATTTCCTGACATGAGTCCGATGCTGTTGTCCCTCCCTTGGGAGCCCTTGGGAGCCCTTGGGACTGTGCCATGCATTACACGTCGACTTTCTTACAAATCAATTAGTGCTTGGCACTTTATAGGCTGAAATGATGTCACACAGCCTCTGTGTAGTCAGGCGTTGGGCCATGATTCCAAAATTAATGGTCATTGGGCTAGCAGAGGTATACATTTCATTCTTGGAGCGTGACAAGATAGGAGGAATACAAGAAATGGACAAAGGGATCTTGAGGAAGGGGTCATGCAGCTCATTCAGTTTTACCCTCCCAGAATAAAGATCTGTGGGTCCCGGGCTTTGTGCTTGGTGCTTGGTACAGTGGCATATAAGACACAGTTTTGTCTCATGGGTCTTACAATCTAGTTGAGGGAGTAGGGGATTGTAACCTGGAGTCATGAATATAGAGAGAACCTTGTGAATGAATGGTCCTTAGGGAGTGCCAAATCTTCCAGAATGTTCCATAAACTGAATTTGTATTATGAGAGTGTGTCTACATGCTTCACATTTTCCCAGGTAATGGATCCATGGCTTTTATGAGATTCTAAGAGGTGTAACACACACACACACACACACACACACACACACACAGCTACCAAGGGTATGCAGGCCAGCCCCGCTGACAGGGTGTCCCATGGTCCCGGACAGAGAGGTGGTAGAATCACCTCTTATCTGAGGTTATGAGTAGAAGCATCCAAGTAGCTGGGGGAAGTCCAGAGTTGTTGGCTCATGTAACAAAACGTGAAACTGAGAAGGAAGAAACATGAGTCCTCACAGCAAGCAGCGACCACAGAACAGGTACCAGGTGGTCAAAGAGCATGGAGATAAAGGATTAGGAGCCACAGGTCAAACCGTGTAGGTAGTGGGGCAGGATGGGAGGATGGTGGGTAATAAAGACCCAGGTAGGGGACTGGAGGAGACTCGAAGCACGTGGAAGAGGGCAGGCTGGAGTTCAAATCCTGCCCCGAGTCTTTGTTAACTTCTCTTCTCTTAGCTTCTCCAGCTACAAAGTGCACCGGCCGGTCTACCTCCTCCAAGGGTTATTGAGACGAACGAATGACAAACTCATACAAGGCACAAAGCTATTGCTCAGAATAGGACTTTGATTGAATTCTAGGGATGCCCTGAAAGGACTACAATTAGAGTGGACACTTGTGACCATGGTTTGATGCCACTTAAGGGTTCTAAAAATCTGTTCACATTCATCCCTTTCTCCTCTCCATTCTCGCCCCTCCCACGTGGCTCTCGCAGGGTACTATCTATTATGGAACTAAATTGACTCTTTCCTTGTATTAATCAAAACCTCCACATATGAAATTTCCCCATTTCCCTTTGAGAAGATGATTACTTTTCTGATGGAGGGTTATTAGTTAGTCTGATGAGACACAAGAATGCTCTGCACTGCTACCAAGTCCCGTTCACTCTACCATGTGGGTTCCCCCACCTTGGCGACTCCATCTACGTGCGGCTGGCCTCGCCGTGTGTCACCGGATGATCCCAGGTGTTACGTGAAGGGGCCATTCCTGAAGGGGCTACACCTTTGCACTGCCCCAGCCTGAAACACCTTCTCATCGTTGGCCATCTACCTAAGTAAATTAGCTAGCCTTTCTGTCTGTCTGTCTCCCTCCCTTCTCTCTCCCTTAGCTAACTAGCACACACTTACTGCATTTGGATTTTTATTAATATATAGATGATTGCTTATTTTTCTCTTCTCCCCCTGGATATTATGTCACTGAGGCAGGCACCACATCTTATTTATTTCCATTTCTTCCCAGCACCTGGTTCAGTGTCTCCTATGAAAGGTAATCAATACGTAATTGATGAATCAGTTAAGATGAGTCCGGGTCCCCTAATTGATTAATGGAGTATTTCCTAAACCAGTGGTTGTCAAAATCTGGCCTGAGAACTCCCATGAGACACCTTCAGCAGGTACATAAAGTCAAGACTATTTTCGTGGCCATTCTAAGGTATTATTTGCCTCTTCACTCTCTCTCTCTCTCACCAGCTTTATGAGAAGTTCATTGATAGAGTTTCAGATTCCACGACACAACCAGCATTTAAGAAACCAGTACTTCCAAGGTATCCGAGAGGAATATCCACAGCTCCCTAAAAAGACAATGAAAAATGCTTGTCCCTTTTTCCACTACATTTCTGTGTGAGGCAGGATTTTCTTCACTTTCTTCAACCAAAGCAGTATCACAACAAACTGAACGCTTAAAAAGATTTAAGAACCCATTTGAGTCCTATTCGGCCATTCAGGAAAGAGACTTGAGAACCGGTAAAACACCACTACTCTCCTCACTACTTTTTGTTTTGTTTTGTTTTGGAATATGTAGTGCATTTGCACACACACAAAAAAATGTTATTTGTGCTAATATTTAATGGGCTTGTCATTATTTTAAAATAGATTAGTTGGTATACGTGTATTTTTTTTTCAGTTTTAGTTTCAAATATGGTCAGTATCAATAGATAAAATCCACATAAACAAAAGGTTTGAGTCCTCCATTATTTTTAAGAGTGTAAAACGGTCTTGAGCCCAAAACAGTTCAGAATCACTCTCTTACATTTTTTCCATAGAACAGCACAACACTGTTAAGAAGTTCCTAAGAGTTTTTGTTTATAAAGGGGGGGGGGGGCGTGTTCTTATTGGTATGGGAAATGCCATGTTAAATAAAGTTAAACAGTGAAGTGTTTTTCTTTCTTTCATGCCCTCTCAAATCTTTTATTTTGTTAATGTGCTTTGTAAATATCTAAGGGCATGGTGTTGGTCTTCTATTATTGTGTTAGCAGATTATTACAAATTAAGCTGCCTTAGGCAACACACATGTATTACCTTGCCGTTCAGGGGCCTTTCAGGGTCTCAGCAGGCTGCCAGCCCGGTGTCAGCTGGAGGCTTGGGGGGTGTTTTGATGCTCACCTAGAGAAGGAGCCGTTTTCAAACTCCCCCTGTTGGCAGAATTCCTGTCCTCCTGGTGGTAGAGTGAGGCCTCCGTTTTCTTGCTGGACATTGGTCAGGAGCTGTTCTTTGTGCCCAGGGGTCCTTCCCCTCTTTGCACACTCTCTCGGGACACGACAGTACACTTCTTTAAAGCCAGCGTGGGACAGTCTCCCCAGCCCAGTCTGGAAGACTGCGCCTTACATGGCAAAACATTACTGCAGAAGGGACATCTATCTCCTTTCCCACATTCTCCTGGCCAGAAGCAAGTCACAGATCCTTCCCACATGGCAAAGGGAGGGCTCACGCTGGGTGTGAACGTTGGGGCAGAAATCAGGGGCATCATGCTGCCTACTGGAGGTCCGGTCCACGCTGTGCTCTCACGTACTTGACCAAAGGGTTGTTTGTTTGTGTCTGTGAATAAGTAACCCTGTTTGAGATATGTTGATCTAAGGGATTCGGTGTAACTAGACATACAACATTCTCCCAGTGTATTGTATCAGGGGTATGTGTGTGTGTATACGTGTGTGAAACACCGTTTTAAACTCCCCTGTCTGTAAGTAGGCACTCCCCTAGAGCTTCGGGAGTGTCTAGCTGAGGAAGCAAACTTTCATGTCAGAGTGAGCAGTAGTTAAAGAAGGAACATTCTCCTTCGGCGGAGACGAGGCCTGTTCTGAGACAGAGGGTGTCATCTATTTAAGGACTCATCACCCCAGTTCTCCGTGGGAGCATGCCCACAATGCCTGTCCGCAGGAAGGAGACAACTCTCTGTGCAGACTGGTCAGAACTGGATCTGAGATTAGGACCTAATGACTCTCAGAATCAGAAGACTGGCCTGGAGATGGTCTACAACTCTTAGACTGGAAAGACATTGTTTAGACCCGTGGGGTTTGCACTGCAAAACTCTATTTTTCAAACAAAATACTGCACGACGCTCTCCTGATTAGAACAAATAACCAAACAAAGAGTGGACTCCTCCAGTAGAAACAGTGTTCTGCCCTCTGGAGCTGCCAGTGGCTCCCCATTGTTCTGAAACCCCAAATGCCCTTTGGAATTATTTCTCTTGCCCGGCGCCCTCATTATAAATTGAGATGAACTGAACTACCTGGGAGGCGAAGTGTCCTGTTAAAACCACACCACCAAGTCTGGACCCTCCGCTGTCAGGAAACTTTCAGGGCAATCCTCAAAGGTGACCCTCTGTCTCCTCACTAGGCACAAGGGCCTCTCTACACACTGTGTATCCTCGGGTGCCACCGAAGAGGTTCACAGTCCCTGTCATTAACTGCCAGCTTCGGGAATCAGATCCAACTCGCTCTTTCCGTAATTAACCAGAGCAGCACTGACACTTGGTGACATCTCTAATTTCTATGAACATCCCGACAGCCGGGGACCTGAGTGATCAGTGATTGTCTCCAACCGCACAAGACACCCCGAGGGTGGGGTGGGATGGGAAATCCCCAAGACACATGGGAAAAGGTGAATGGGGGTGGGGGGGCTCGTCAGGCCGAACCGTACCAACTTGAATCTAGCCTGAGCTGCTTGGCTCTGCGGATGTGACGAGAAACCGTGAAAACAGCAAAGGAAACCTCCTTTGGCAAGTCCAAAAAGGAAACACACGGCTGCCAGCCCGGTAGGTGATTCAGCCTGGAGGGGCACCTCTACCTGTGCCCAAACCCTGCCCGAGTTCTCGCCAACATCCTCCTACCAAAGTTGATCCAAAGGCTTAATGGAGCAAAAGGCATTAAGAGGCGTGCATGTGAAAAATGCCACCAAGCCTTGCTTCTTTAATTGCTGCAAACAGCATCACCTAGGCTCCACATCCCACAATGCACCCTGCTCTCCGTCACGCAGCACTCTAATGCACCCCGTTCTGAAGAGCCTGGCAGGAGAGGAAGACATTAACTGCGCGATCTGCTGGCTTCTGCCAAATTCACAAACGCTGGCAGCTAAGCCTATAGATAGAATGAGGGGTAATTTCATGCAAATGCTCTATGCTATTCCCTGAGCTCCAAGATTAGAGATGTCAGAAAATGTAAGTGCTCCTCTGGTTAATAACACAAAGAACTAATTCAGCATGATTCCCTAAGCTGGGAGTTAAAAAGCAGCGATTGTGAACTTATGGAGGGATGGTCCCCTTAGGGTGACACTGGAGAGGGCCAGGACTGTGCAGAACCAGGGTACCTAGTGGGGGAAACAGAGCCATCTTATGAGGGTTGCTCTGAACCACCGTAAGGTGGTGTCCAGAGGCTCACATGGCTCTCGGGGCTTGGCACCTTCTCAGTACCTGCTACAAGACTGGGCAGATATCCTAGGTAGTAATGAGTTTATGCTGCTGCTTGGAGAAGGCCATTCCAGACCAAGCCAAGGCTGCAGGCTTTGGGAACAAGATCTGGGAGGCACGTGCAAAGGACATCTTCACTTTATTTCTTCCCTTTCTAAAAGACACACTCGGTTCGTGGATGCATCCCTCCTCGTTTCTTGGGTACACATTTCTCCATTTTTATACGCCAAATGTTATTTGGTCATAGTCTCCAGAGGGCATGGCTTATTATTTAAACAGGGCATTTCTTGGAGATGATTTTTACATCTTGCAAATGGTATGTAGCAGCGGAAAGTTTCAGGGGAAAACAGATGACACCATTCTCCTATTGACTGCACTGTAGGTGTAGCACAGGGACTACATGTCAGGCTTTGGATTTTCAGCTTTTAATTTTCACATCGGCCTGAAATATCTATGATGGTTTTTGAGATGAAGGACACACACCTCCTTTCTCTATCTCCCTCCACACAGTCACCGGAATACATTTGATTCCTAACTTTTCTAAAAGAAAGAAAAGAAATTGTCAGTTGGGGATCTATAGAGGGCTTCATTGGTTATCAGATTTCTAGAATAGAATGCAAGATTGTAGACAAACAAATCTCAAGCCAGACAGTGTATGTTAATAAATCAGGAGCATGCTTAATTGATCATTTTCTCAGAGACAGACTTAGGATTGGGTCCTGCTTTCCCTCACTGGCTGTGAGACCCTGTGGAAGGTGCTTTATTTCTCTGGGCCACATATTTCTCTAATCAATCTAGGATAAAAATATTTCTTACTTCTTAGGCTAATGTTAATGAGGATTAAGTAAGGCTATGCACATGGCTAGCCTATAATAAATGATCAGTAAGTAGCACCTTTCATTGACTTATGTAATTAAAGCCCAAAGCACAGTTTTTTGGCTCATAGCTAGTACTCAGAGTTTCTCTATCATCATCAGGTATCTGCCCACACGCAGCACCCCTCTGCAATGGCAATTTCTTCCAAATAATATAACAAGTCAAATGGAACCTGTTTTCTGTTTACCCCCTAGGACATATGTTCTGCTTTTTATTTTTTGTTTTTGTTTTTGACAGTGTACCATACACTAGTAGATTGGCCGTACCCAGCTATATAAATGGTCAAGGCAAAGAAGTCAAATCAATTATTTTAAAAGTTTAGAGACTCAGTTTCCAGAAGTCCACCTATAGGCAATTACCTTATCCGGCCTAAGACCAGCCCCAGTGGAGAATGGTCTTTCGTAACAAGACCACGGGTTTGTTTTGTCATATGAGATAAAGGAGCTCTTTACAAGTGAATTGTATTTTATTTTATGGAGCTATCTACTCCCAGTAAGTAGAGCCATGACTCACTGGAAATTATGAATCCTCACATGTTCATGCCCCCGTTGATTTACAAGTCTTTGAGGCCACACACAAGTGAGCGATGTTTTACTGCTAAGTATTCATGACTCTTGTCCAACTACCCTTGAAAATAACAGTTTTCTGATTTGGAACAGCACAGATACATTGCAAGCAAGCCCTCTGGTATAGATGTTTCCAGAAATGAGTTTACACATCTTCAAGAAGATAGTGTCAATTCTGTCCCACAGATTACCCTGAAATACTGATGATGGTTTTTGAAATACATAAAGAACACACACTCCTCCCCGCATCCCCCTTCATACAGTCCCGAGAATATGACTGATTCTTAACTTTTCTGAAAGGAAAGAAAGAAATCATCATAAATTAGGAATCCATGGGTGGCTTTACTGATTATCAAAATTCTAGAATAGAATGCAAGATTATAGACAGATGAATCTTGAGCCAGACGGTTTATGTTATTAAAATCAAGAACATGATTAATTAGTCATTTACTTGGAGTGATTTATCTTGTGCCTCTCTCCACTGGCGTTGGAATTACCTGCTGTGGACGTCAGGTGTACCACTCTGTTATGAATACTAATCAAAGTCCATACAAGTGCAAATTGAGGATGAATTTGAGCTCCACCAAACATCCATTTTAAAGAGCTTTTATTAAGTAGGCCTACAGTCAAGAAGCCCATAAAGGTACAGAGGAAGAGGAAAGCCCAGTAACGGTGAGGTGCCTCCCTCTCAGATGAGCCAAGTGCCAGCCCGGCCCTGCACACCTGGGACCGCGGGGCTGCCTTCCCGGTGCGCATCTAAATGGGACAGTCCCATCTCTTCTCCTTCCCCACGTATTTCTCCAACCCACCCCGTTCTCTCCATTTCAACTGCCAGCCCCATAAGTCAAAACACTGCCCTCTCTCTCCTGAAAGATCACAACAGCTTCCTCAGTCAGGTGCCATTAAGTAGAAGAGACTTGTGAGAAGTGTAGCTGACCGTTCAACACTCTTCTCCAAACCCTTCAGTGGCTCCCAGTGCTGTGAGAAAGAAGCCCTTACTCTTGGCTCAGGCAGTAGAGACCATTCAGTCCCACCCCCACCTACCGCTCCTGCTTCATTTCAAACTTCTCTCCGGCTTATTCAGTGGGGTGATGGCGTTCAAACTTTCTTTCTGTCCCAGGACTTCTTACCTGTTGGTCACTCTTTCGAAAGTGCCCTTCTGCAGTGCCTCTGCCTGGCGAATTCTGTCTCCCTGTCTCTCGATTCAGTGGCACTTCTTCCCGGACACCTCCCTTGCTGCCCCTTACCTCCCTCTGGAGATGGAGACCAGCCCTGCAGTTTTCCCTTAGAGCCCTAATGACCACCAGAATTGTCATTAATTATTTTTATAATTAGCCATTAGCACCATCTTTTTCCTTCCCTAGACTCTAACCACGTGTGGGTTATATGAGGTCACAGCTCTGAGCACATGCAGAGCACAGAGCAGGCCCTCAGTAAGTGAGGGGGTCGAACAACAATGATGGAAGCTGTGGGCCGGGGGTGGTGGGGGACCACTAACTTCCAAATCAGTGCCCCTTTCCTCCTGGGCTCACAGCTGGACTACATTTCCCAATCTCGCTTGCAGGTACGTGGTCATGTGACTGGGTGGGTGTCCTACCGGCCACTCCTAGGTGCAGCCCTTTAAAGCCTCCCTGAGCACTTCCTGATATTTCTGTGTTCTGGCTGGCTGCGATGTCGATGTCTGGGGTCACTTTGAAGGCCATGTGTTGAAAGTGGCAGAGCCACCCATCGGCCTGGGTTTCTAAATGACTTCATGGTACGAATGTCTTCAATTGCTGGTCCAGAGCTCTTGTAGGAGCAAGACATAAACTTCTGCGCTGTTAAACCAATGACATTTCAGGGACAATGTGCAACTTAGCCCACCTAAATTAGTACATTAGGATGCTAACGCATAGGATTCCAGGCCTTGGAAATGAGTTAAAAAAAAAAAAAAAAAAAGAGTGTTCCTGACACAAACATACACACTCACACCTATAATGAACATGTAAGTAGATCTTTGGAGGTCGAAGAAAAAAATTGAATCTGACAAAGTATCATATTATGGAAAAACTAGTATTTACATTTTTTCCAATTTATCTCCATTTATTTCTTTCCCCCGACCGACTCAATCTCTAATAACTATGAGAACAGTCTGATTACTGGTGTTTCTTTATGAAAGAGCCACCACAGCCTCCTATATATCTCCCTATTCTAACATGCTGCCCTGTTAAGGCCCTGGGTGTGGATGAGCCCTCGCAGTTAGGAGCGGAGGCCTTCCCAAAGCCGTAGAAAGTCGCGACGTCTTCTCACTGAAACCAGAAGCTCATCTAGCAAAGCCATTCCACTCAGTTCAATGCAGAACTTACTTTCACCCCAGAACAGTTCAGGGAGAGGAAGAACCACCAGATTTTTTCAAACAAATAGAAAGTTCTTCTCCATGTCCCTAGGGTTCTGTCAAGTAATCTGAGGGCTGAGGCCCCGCCTCCTGCAGGTCACCTCTCTCTGCCCTCACGGCCCAGTGGCTAAGTCCAGCTAAGCCAAAGACAGGCTCACGCAGCTTGGCAAGCCTCTGCTGAGCGAGTTAATCTAGCCGAGTTAATGGCGATGCGGCCACTTACCACCAACACAGAGAGCCTCATCAGTCAGCTGGTTGGAGCTCTGGGGCCCAGGAGCCTGGCCCTCCCTGCCTAGCCTTCCTCCGGCTTTGGAAACCTCTGTACTTATCAGGAGCACCTGCTCACAGAGTTGTGAAGCCTTTGGCCTTAAAAGGGAGGAACCGAGCACTTTCTGGCTCTGAGTATGGATCTCCCATGGTCCTGGAAGCCTGTTTCTTCCACAGGAAATGTCCCCGAGTGCCAACCCTGCCATAATGGAAAAGAACATTTTCTCACATTGAGCCACACCTGTTGTCAACAAGCATTTGCTTCCAATCTATTTAAGCTCCGTGGGGGAAGGAGACTGTGTGGGTCTCAGGCGTTTTTTGGCAGTGCTGGGCCCACAGCACCTGGGAAGGCTTCACAAAGTCTGTGCTATTGTTGAAGAAGTGGGGTTGCTCCTGGTAACAGCTGCTGTGTCTCAGTAGAGACCTGAGGCCTCTGGGAAAGTCACAAAAGCCTCACCCGGGCCCCTGTGCGGAGCTGAGTGCCAGCCCCTTGGAGCTGAAAGGCAGCCCATGTCTGTTAGGGTCCGTGCAAACTCACCAGGCGTGAGAGCAAAGCAGAGTGAAGACCAGCTTCCGGCTTGTGACTGGGCCTGGGGCTGCTTTTGTTGTTATTACTGGTTTGGTTTAGGTCAAAGATGTCACTAGGAAGAGTTACGTGAAGGTCTATATTGATGGGCCGTAAGTAACCTAAGACATCCTTAACCACCTACAGTTCATGTGCTCTTCTGTTCTGACTTGTTTTTATCTATAAACCCATTTGTTTATTCTCTTCTCCTTTCCTTCCTTCAGAACCAGTGGCCTAGCCCGTATCTTCATTCTTCTGATCTGCTCCCTGAGACCCAACTTCGGTTCCTGTCATCTACCTTATGCCTTAATAACCCCATACCTTCTGCCCCTCCGTGGGGCTGTGCTCCGGAATACAGATATTCTACTCAGCAAAGCGACGCTCTTGAAGAGAACTGAGAGCTAAGCCTTCATCCACTGCTTAATTCCCTTTGTCATATTGCCCGCTCCCAGAGGTTATACCCATATTTTCCCCACGTAGCTTCAGGCTCCACATGTGCCCAACATTCTCTGAATCATTCAGACACAGTAAGCCAGTCCTTCTTGAGAATTCCCTCGGCAACATGGCCCAGTTCTCAACATGGCACAGGAATCAGCACTCTGCTGTGTGATTGTGGGTTTATTTATGACCCCTATACAAGATCCTAAGCTCCTTAAGGGTAGAGATGTGTCTTACGTCTTTATTACCAATGCCCAGAGGCTTGATCAATGTCAGCCAAAGGGTTTTTTAAAGGATGGACAGTTGTATAGATGATGAGTATATTGATGGACGAGAGGGTCGATGAGCAGGTGAATACGTGACAGGAGGAATGTATAAACGGATGTGTAGGTGAATAAAGAGGAGGGTAGATGGTTGGACGGATGGACAGGGGACAGAAAGATGAGCAGATATGCAGATGAATGGATGGGTGCTTGGGTGCTTGCTCTGATAATAGTCAACTCTGCTTCATTATCTTTTTATTTTTTTCAGTATTTCAAGATTCATTGTTCATGCACCACACCCAGTGCTCCACGCGATACGTGCCCTCCTTAATACCCACCACCAGGCTTCATTATTTTTTTAGAAATCATTTCCTGCATATTAAAATCACCCCTTTTATTCTTCAGAAATGATACCTCACGTGAACCTAGATGCAAGCTACAGAAGATGCACCTGAAAGAGAAATGGACGCCGGGGGGAATTAGGGAACAAGACCAGAACTGCCCCCCCTTCCTGGGCAATCCTTGAGAAAGAGTCCCTTCTGATAAGCAAGAAAAGAGAATGACTCCCCCAAACGTGACCTTGTGTCAAAGCCACAAGGCCTTCCTCACGCCAGTCTACGGTGAGTCGGGAACCAAGAGAATGTGTAGTGTTCAGCTACCGCCACATGCGGAACGAAGCGTCGTGCCCCCCGCCCCCCCCCCCCCGTGCCTGTGTGTTGGGTTATCATGCTTTTCATTACTGCTACTGTGCTAGGGAGGGCCTTTGCTTCCTCCAAGATAACAATAGAACAATGAACCAGTCTGAGAGAGAAAAAGCTGTCACTTTGGATAAAATTAGTCTGTTTTATTTTTTTATTTAAAAAAATAGGAAGCTAATCATGCCAATTGTAATTTTAGTAAGTTATTTATAATGTGAGTTCATTAAAGCATGAATTTTCCCTTGGGCTGAACTAATGACCACTATTAGGTATGCCCCCCCATTTTAAACGATCAAAATATTCAATGAAATAAGATGAAAATTATAGATAGTGATAATTACAAAATGTCAGCCTCACCTGGAATCAATTTACTAATATGTCAGCTTGGGTACGGAGAAGAGTCATTTTAAAATGTGCAGAAGGCACGTTGCATGGGCTGCTGTCATTTATCCTTTGGGGACTGTCACGACTGAATATTTATATGCCTTTTGCTCCCCTGCCGTTGTTTCTAGCCTGTTGGCTACACCCTTTATCAGAGAGCAAGGGAAGGACTGGCAAGGAGAGAAAGCTCCCCCACCTCCTTCAATCCCCAGGCCCTTTCCTAAATTTTTGCACGGAGGTAGAGTCAGAGATGTTGTAAGCATGTGGTTTTCCTCTTAAATATATAGTATTGGCCACCCGCCCAGCCCCACTTCCTGCACGCGAACAGGAGCGGGGTTCTTCATAATTAGATGTATTGCAAACGCCGGCGCTTGGTTTTAAGTCAAGGCTTCAGCTGTGCTTGTTTTGTTTCGGTAAATCACATGTGTACCTGAAATCATGAGCAAAATGCATTTGCTCTTGGCACAGGAGGGCAGAGACCCCATCCCCTGAAGTGCACCTGTCAGGGAAAGGTGCAGTTAACGTGACGCTCGGGCACAGATGTGTGCGGCTCCTCGGGGGATGATCAGTTCGCTGAGGCTGTCAAAGTTACCTGTGTGTCGAGATAGGATAAGAACCGCGAGCTTCTTCTTTCCCTCTCCTACAGTTGCCTCCCCCCCAATATCCTCCTGCCACCATCTGCCATGCGAAAGATACCCGAGGGTATAAACATGGCTCACACGGACACACACTCCGACGCTGCCCTCCTCGGGTTAAACGACTACCAGCCATTTGGCTGTGGGGGGAGAGAGGGCCTGGATGAACTCCCCAAGCGGAGCTGGTCGGGTGCAGGTCAGTTTTGAGGTTGGTTTAGATCTGTGTTTCCGCTTCTTTCCTGCTCTGTCTCCTGCCCCCCTGTCCTGCCCCCTTGGGGCCATTGATGGCTCTTCCAGGCCCACTCCCGAACTCCCTCTTCTGCGCGGTCCATTCCAGATGCCTCTGTCCCAAAGGACCAGAAACCCTCCTACCGGACACCGGGAAATAGCCCCTGCCGTGCCAGCAGCCCCGTGTGCCCGGGGCCGTTGGGCTCTGTCCGGGAATCCGGGAGCAGCCTCGGCTCTGTTCTGGGTGCACAGCTCTGGGAAGCAGCGCGTAAGGTGCTGGAGAACATGGGATCTGACGCCAAAACGCTGCCTACCAACTGGGCGACTCTGAGCAAGTCAAAAGACTTTGGGCGACAAAATTGGGAAAATTATATCGGCTTCCTATCGATTAAATATGCCCAGTGCTTAGAATGGAAGCGAGCACACAGTAAGTGCTTTCTAACATATTTATTAGAGTAAAAAATAATTTCTAATGAATCGGTTACTCAAGCCTCTGTGTTTGATGACTCAGGCTCCACACTTCGAGGTTCCTTTTCATCTCTGTCCCGGAGTCCGGCAGCTTTCTGTGGCCTGGGATCTCAGTCTTTCTGTCTGAGGTTGACTAATGTACCCAGCGATCATCAGAGCTGATTCCTGATCACTGTCTTTTCTCAGGCCTGCACTCATATTTAAAACTACCACAGCATTGAAGACCAGGAGGCTTCAGTTCCTGCGACCCAGACAACCTGGCCAATCTAAACCACTCTTGAAATAATGAAAGGAGGTGGTAGTCTTTGCCACGTCCTAGGTTTGGAAGTGATTGAATATAGGTTTCTATTACCTTGTGTGCCTAAAGCACAAAGCCGTTGTAAATAATGAGGGCTCTGGATAGGTCTGAGTTAAAACTTACTAGTTCTTAAAAGGAGATGCATGAAGTAATAAATAATAAATAATAAGTAAGGAAGGGGATGCTTCCCTGCCAACCATATCTAATAAAAACTTGCTGGTGGGGGCGCCTGGGTGGCTCCGTGGGTTAAAGCCTCTGCCTTCAGCTCAGGTCATGATCCCAGGGTCCTGGGATCGAGCCCCAAATGGTGTTCTCTGCTCAGGCTCCCCGCTGAGGATCCCTCTGCTCTGCCTTCCTCTCTGCCTACCAGTGACCTCTGTCTGTCAAATAAATAAATGAAATCTTAAAAAAACACAAAACTTCCCGGTGATAACATCTTAGAAGGAAAGAAGGCAGAATGTGTGTGTGTGCGTGTGTGTGGAGGGGGGGGAGAGAGAGAGAGAGAGTCCAAAGGCCATTTCCAAAGAGGAGCTACAAGAAGTCTTGGGCAAAGTCTGCGTCATGAATGAACATAAAGCCTTCTACGCCAGCATGACTACTTCAAAAGTCAATACTTATTTGTGTAGAAAAGACATGGCAGCAGCATGGAAACGCAGCCAATCCCCAAAACTTAGCAGGAAGGTTGGCTTCAGCACCATGGATCAAACAGGTGGATACAAAGTTATTTACAGAGACAACATTTTTCGACCAGCTAAACCTGATTGCTGTGCTAGGTCTTCCAGACTGAGGTGCCTTTATCTTATCAAGGGTACGTAGACAGATACAGGGATGCATCACACCTCAAGACATGCAAGATATTCTAGAGAGACAGTGTAAGTAATTTGCACCAAAGTAATCACGAATATTGTGGTGGCTGTGCCCGGCTCTCGGTGGTCTCTGCCTCCCTGTATGTACGCCCTTGGGTGACTTCCCCTCTTGAGTGTGTGGAGAACCTAGTCACTTGTTTCTGATGAATAGAATGTGGCAAAGGTGGCAGGTTATCTCCTCCACGATTAAGTTACCAAAGACTGTGACTTCCCTCTTGTTGGCATTTTGGCTCCCTCGTTCTTTTCACTTGTTTGCTCTGAAGAAACATGCTGCCATGGTGTGAGCTGCCCTGTGAAGTCCATATGGGAAGGAACTGGGCTTTCTCTGGCCGACAGCCAGCACAGGCGTAAGGCCCGCCGTCTAATAGCTTTCGGGGATGGAATCCTACCAATAACCCCAAGAGTGAGCTTGGAAGTGAACTCATCCCCACTTGAGGCTTCAGAAAACTGTAGCCCCGACCCACACCGTAACAGCAGCCTCGATGACAGCCAGGACGCCCGCTAAGGCTAGCCCATGTTCCTGACCCACAGAAATCGTGCAGTAATAAATGTGATTGTGTGACGCAGCCACTGATAACTAGTGCAGGCTTATTTGGACTGGGGCTTCAGCTCATGCACACACCGGCCCCCAAATTGCATGCTTTAGGAGGGGCTCCGCACAGAGAATGCTGTGGAGATACGTAACATTAGAGCCCTGCCACCGTCTTTACATCTCCACTTTGAATCTTTTTCATCTTTTTGAGCTAGCTGTCTGACCTGACCTCCTGGATCATCAGTTTCCTAATCTGTAAAGTGGGTATAAAAATCTTGGTACCATCATTTTCCTGGGAAAGGTAAACCAGGGGTGTCTGAAAGCACGGTATCTGGCGTACACGAGCTTTGGTTCTGGGCAAAGTGTTAGGACTTCTGGGGCTCTGTCTTTACTCCAGCTCGAAGTAGAACCTTCCGTCTCTCTTCTGTTCGAGGAAGGGAGGAACAAAGTCACCTCAAACCAGCTTGCTTTCCGAAGGCCGTGCCCCTCTGGTGTTTGATTATATCATTAAGTACCAAGTGTTTAGTTTGGAAAGAAAACCAACCACATAGTCAACACCTCTAGTTATAATGAAAACAGGACACACACACAGAACATGGATTTAACCTTCTCATTCGGCTAAAGCCTGTGTTCCCCAAACCAAATAGATTCTTATTTGAAAAGAAGGTTCCTATTTGCAGGTTGTTTGCATATTATTAAATTTGCCACTATGTCCAGCTGGTCCCTCTGTGTGTCCCCATCGGCTACAGTAATGTCTACAGATGCAGAAACTTCCACTAAGCATGGCTGCTTATTAAAAATAATAAAGGGCTCCTGCCAATCGAGTACCAACTCTCTGCTGGGTATTCTGCATGCCGATTTTGGTATTTTTGCAAACACACGTGGCTTAAATAGTGCCCTTTGCTACTGCTCCCTTCACATCTCCATCCATTCATGAAAAAAATCCATCAGCATGTGCCCCAAACAGAGGCTAGCCTGGGAACAGGCCTAACATGGGAACATGTTCTCCCAACATGGCTCCCATGCAAAGAAGAAAGGTTCTAGTGTTGCAAGGGTCAACTGTGTGTCTGGCCCTGTCCTGGGAGCTTTCTGCAGGGGGTCTCAGGGAGGCTGTGAAGCGTATGAGTTAAAGCATTGGGTGAGGGCCAAACTGCCTGGGTTTTAATGCTTCCTCCACTATTTACTTCCTAGAGAAACTCAGGCATTTTACTTGACCTCTCTGTGGCTCAGTTTCTTCAGCCGTGAGATGGAGTGAATAGAGTACCATCTCAGAACATTGATTTAAAGATCAAATAAGTCAATAGATTTTAAATACTTATCTTACCAAGGAATCAACAAATGTTATCAGTTTAACCTTTGATATACAGCCTATGGGGTAGATGGGATTCCACTCCCATTTTACTGATGAGAAAAGGGAAGTTGAGGGAAAGCCAAGTCCTTGCCCAAGCTCGCAGAGCTGGTAGGTGACAGAAGTGGAGCACCCACCCCCACAGGACTGAGTCCGAAGCTGTGACTACGGGAACTACTGCCTTAGGAGGCCCCGCTGATTCTCTTGTAGATACTGGTGATGACAACAGTGACCACGAAGTGGCCATTTCCTGTGTGCCAGGTACCATCCTAAGAGCTTCCCACGCATTTGTCCCATTCACTCTCTATCACACGTATATGCAGTACGTGCAAATGTCACCACGTTACACATAAGGAAACTGAGGAGCAGGAATTTCAAGCAATGCACTCAAAGCCTCACGTGGTAGAGACTCTCAACGCTCGTCATGCCCTGTCCTGCTCTCCTTCCAGGCACATGGGAGGAGGAGGAGGAGCCCTCGGACCATGAGGCAGGGCCCTTGGCTCATTCTCGCGCAAGCGCTACAGGCAGAAGTGACCCGATTCTTTTCCGAGTCCAAGCCTTCCACTGCGGAGACTCTCCAACGCTCTCTCCCCAGCTGTCCCAATCGTAGCAGCACATTTGGTAAAGGAGGGGCCCCGGCAGCCCAGGCAGCCTCACTTGCTCCGGTTTTCACCAGGGACAGCGAACCCTGTGGGTCCGGGGAGCTGTGCTTGTTTGGGATTTGGCTAAGTTCCCCTACCCCGGCTTCCAAAGCTGCTGCATGAGAACAGTGATAACTTTAAAACAGGGTGTGGGTGAGAATTAAGTTATATCAGATAAAATCTACATGGAAAGGCATAACACAGAGCTGAGCACATGGTAATCGCTAAGTAGAAGTTTACTGAATAAAAGAAGAGGATTCTTTTTCTGAAGGTCAAGATTAAAACCTTCTCAAGAAGACACAGTGAGAGCTGACAGCATGTCGTGCTCACGCTGCGCCAAGCCTATTTCCAAGGGCCCTGTGCATATGGACCTACTCGTTTCTTACAACAACCTGTGAGAAAAGTACCGTGAGTATCCACAGTTTATAGATGGGAAAACCAAGGCAAAGTGAAATTAAGGAACAGAACTAAAGTCATAAAGCTGGAAAGGGAAAATCTGGGTCTCAAACCAAAGCCGTGTGGCCCCTGAGCCTACATTCTCGACCTTGGGTCAGGGAAGCAGAATTTTTTTTTTTTTTTAAGAAAACTCCATCAAGTAACTAGTTAGGTGTAAAGAAAATAATAGTAATAATAATAATAAATAAAGATAATATTAGCACCGTAAGAAAGATCTTTCAATTTGTTTCAGTGAAGTTATTTCATAATGGGAAGTGAATATACACGTAAATATCCATACACAGAAGAAAACACAAAGTGTATTGGAGGTTGGTGACCCTTGAAGGGAACCCCAGACTTTTATGGGATAAAACATAAATAAGGGGCACATGGGTGGCTCAACTGGCTCAGCGTCTGACTCTTGATGTCATCTCAGGGCTTGATCTCAGCCTTATGAGTTCAAGCCCTGCGTTGGGCCCCATGCTGGTCATGTCATGGAGCCTCCTTACACACGCGCGCGCAAGCGCACACACACACACACACACACACACACACATACACACGGTACCCAAACACAAAGTTGGAATGTACTAATGTTCAAAGAAAACTTCCAGATATATGTCCACTAAGTCATAGGGACAAATCCATTGCTTCCCCCCACTGCAGACTATTTATGTCAAGGGATCCCTGGGGCCCTAAAAAAGGCAGAGCATGGCAGGAATAAAGCCAGAGTGGCAGCTTTCCAGACCCTTCCACACATCCTCCCCGTTAACCACGACATCAATCTAGGGATGGGCAAACCAGAGAAAGGAAAGGAGGGACTTTCACAAAGTGGCAGCTCTCAAGGCAAAGGAAACCACAGAGAGTAAGAGGGACATTTCTCTCGGCTGCCGCAGGAGAATTCAGACCGCCTGACCATAAACGCTTCTCCTGGCTCAGCCCACCTCCAGGCTTTCTCTGCCTTTCCAGCCTCCATATCCTCTGCCTCAGGCCCCAGCCCTGAGCTGATCTGAGACAGGAAAGGAGCACATACCGAGTTCCATCACGCGCTGGCCCTGGATCTCATCCTTCCCACACTGAAAGGCTCCACCACTAATTCTGGGCTTGCGTGCACCCTCTATATTTCCTTTTCCGACAATCAGACCATGTAAGACTGGGGCATTCCTGCATCCCGTGGACCGCATTTTTATCTTGTGCCCCCGTGATGCTGGCTCGGTCCCTGGGAAGTAAACCAGAGAGGTGTTCTGGCTTCATTATTAAAAGCTTTGTCTTCGGGGACCCTGGCATGGCTCAGTTGGTCAGGCATCTGACTCTTGAAATCGGCTCAGGTCACAATCTCCGTGTTGTGAGACTGAGACCAGCCATGAGCCTGCTTAAAATTCTCTCTCTCGGGGCACCTGGGTGGCTCAGTTGGTGAAGCGCCTGCCTTTGGCTCAGGTGATGATCCCTTGCTCAGCGGGGAGCCTGCTTCTCCCTCTCCCTCTGTCTGCCACTCCCCCTGCTTGTGTTCGCTCGCTCTCTGTGCCAAATAAATAAATAAAATCTTTTAAAAAAATTATCTCTCTTCCTCCCTCTCCCACAGCCCCATTTCCCCTAAGGAAAAAAAAAAAAAAGCTTTGCTTTTGGAATCTGTCTTAAAGTGTTCAAAGCTCAGCTCTTCCCCTATGATGTTGGACAAGTTACTGCTCTAAATGTTTTTCATCATCTGTAAAAAGGGTTGACGAAGATGATGATGGCAACTCCAGAGATGACGGTGATGACGTCACCTACCTCCTCGGGCAGCAGGGGAGGAGAGCGGCCAGGGGAAAGCGTCTGGCTCAGTGCCCGGGCCTGTAGGTGCTGCAGTTGGGTTAGGTGTCACCTCCGTTCTTGCTAGTTTTCTGTCCCGCACTTCTACACGGGCTATGGGCTCTTGGTCATCAGAAGCCCCTGCCCAGCCTGCACGTGGGCCAGCTGGAGCGGGCATGTCGTTTGTAGAGATGAGCGCTGCCGCAGACACAGTCACTGCCCCGTCCACATCCCACAGACCGCTCTGCCATTCTACTGCACGCTCACTCCCAGGGAGTTCCCGCCCTGACAGCCAGCGCTCACAGTGGCATGCTGGCAAATGTTCAACCACCACTATGGAGACGGGAGAGCCTCACTCTGTGCTGTGAGCCGATTTCCGTAGTGTAACTACTCCCACCGTGGCTGATTTCAGACTGTCGGTGTGAGGTTAACTAGCTCGCAAAATTCCTAACAACTGAACACCCAAACCCCATGAGCCATCACAAGCAGTGCCTGTACGCTGTAGGCATTTTTGTCTGTCTCTTAGAAAGCCTGCGTCTTCAGTGCCAGGATCTGCCTTGCCTGGACCCGAGGAGGACAGAGAGTGTCTGGGCATCGATGCCACTGCTCACCGCCCATCTTAGGAGCTCTTAACCAAGGACTGATGGGCGTAGAGGTATAAATCCTCAAAATCCCTCACCAGCAAGTGTGAGGCACGATATCTCCAGTTTCCCTGGGAATTAGTTCCAATAATCTGTGTGGCACTCCGCTTGATACCGTGACTTGGCTCACCTTCCTCCTTCCCCATTTGTATTTCCCCACTTCCTTGTAGTGTTTCCTGAGGACCGTTCGAATATGTCACTTTCACACAACTCCTTGTCCCGGATCCTGCTTCTAGGAACCAAACTACGGACAGTGCTTAAGAGCTTACACTCTAAAGCTCTGAGTTCAGATCATGACTCTGATACAAGCTGTGTGACTTTGGGACCGTTACTTAAACTTCCTGAGTCTACATTTCTTCATCTATCGATGGGCCCAAGAAGTCCCTCCTGACAGAATTGTTTGCTGGGAGAATGAAAAGATAAATCCCCTAAGGGGCTTAGTGCAGTCAGCTCATGACGCATCTTCCATATTTGCCGCTGCAGCTGTTATTAAGGAGAACGTCTGAACTGGCCTCCAGGTCAGAGAGCCACTTGGAATCGTGGACGGCTGAGCCCTCCCCCCAAGTAGGGCTGTGTGATGTCCTGAGCCGTACCTAAGCTTGCACTGATGTCGGCAATCAACGTTTAGGCTCCTCGGTTCTGCTTTCCTGGATCCGGCCCCCCTCCATCTTTCTCCACTGCAGAGGGAATGGGGCTCCTGGAGGGGCTCTGGCCCCCTGGACCAGCTCTGGGATCTAGAAACCCCAGCAGGCCTTGCTTCTGACTCCCCCCAAACCCGAACAGCCAGACAAGGCTCAGTGGAAGGCGGCAAGCAATTACGATACCTAGAAGGGATGCAGCCAGCCCCTTTGCTCATGATCCAGTCAAGGTCTTTGCCCCATTGTCTCCAACTCTTGTGCAAGAAAATAGCGTCTGCCCAGGAGAGGTGAAGGGAGCACTCATAGAGTCGAGATGCAGAACGGACTAGTAACATCCCTGCCCAAAAGCTATCAGGTAACTTCTACGCAGACTCTCGGACATACATGTCACATCGGGGTCAATGGCACCAATTTTAGACATCTTTTTTAAGTAAAGAATCCTAAACTTGGAAAAGCTCTATCTGTAAGGATAGTTTACCCTGTCTAGCCTGTTGCTTGGTATATAATTGATACATAATACATTTTAATTAATTAATGAGTTAAGGTATTATTTTATCATTGTAAAGAAGTGGAAAGCACCTTGCTCTCAACAGTTAAACACGAAACAATAAATGTTATGAGACTGATTTTTGATTAAAAAATGGCTATTAAGGGACCCGCGGGTGGCTCAGTCGGTTAAGTGTCTGACTCTGGGCTTCAGCTCAGGTCATGATCTGAGGGTCGTGAGATGGAACCCCATGGCGGGCTAGTGCTCAGCATGGAGTCTGCTTGAGATTCTCTCTCTCCCTCTCCAACTGCCCTCCCCCCTTCATGTGCACATGTGTGTGCACATGCTCTCGCTCTCAAAGAAAGAAATAAATCTTTTTTAAAAAGTGGCCATTAAAAATTATATTTGTAAAAAGTCATAAAAAAGTGAAAAGGTTTATGAAGCAAAATAACACAGATTCTAAACTCACAACTTAATTTTTTTAAATATACAAAGACAAAACCCTGACAGGGTACGAGGGTTCCTTTTCCTTCACATCTTCGCCAACACTCATTGTCTCCTGTGGGTTTTATTTTAGCCATTCTGACAGGTGTGAGGTGATATGTACAGAATTGTTGAGTCGCTGTGCTGAACGCTAGAGCTGATGTAACGCTGTGTGTTAATGATACTGGAAAAAAATTTTAAAAAGTTTAAAAAAAAGAAAACAACACCATAAATGCTGAAAAAAAAGGTGCCACAACAGGGAAATACTTAACCAAAATATGGTCTATCTAAGCAGAGGAACATTATACAGCCACCGAAAACCGACTGATAAAAAGTATGAAATGGTATCTGTCTATGAGATGACAATATAGCTCAAAGCGTCATCATTGCTCATGTATATTAATTACACCTACAATTTCTTACCAGAATATCAGATGCATGATTTGCAAAGAGCCCAACTATGTAAAACTAAACCAACTTAAAAATGTATGCATAAAAGAAAAAAACTCTACCTAAATTGTTAACAATAACCCTATTTGGGCTGCAATCCTCAAGTGGCTTACTTTCTTTTCTTCCTTTATGTTCTACATTTTCTCTAATTATGGAGAATTTCTTCTATAATAAACAGTGTTTTTGATTGATTGATTGGTTAACAACAGCAAAATGTATACACAAACACACGTGCACACAGATGGAGTAAGCCATGGAAAGCGACGGAGAACGTTACTCTTCAAACACTTTTCTCTTTTAATGGCTTCCACATTTGTTTCCTAATAAGGCTAAATCACGGCCATGATCTCTGGCAGGTAGCAGCCCAGCCTAACCCGAGAATTGACTCCAGCGATAACTTCCCAAGCCACGGTTACACTTTGGCTGCCACTTCAGCTCCGGCAGCATGAGCTGGGGACAGCAGCTGGGCAATAAGGCATGCAATTCAAGAGCGAGAGAATTCCGAACTCTGCGCTCACTGAAAATCCTGACAATTCAGTCTTCCTTGCCTGTGCAGTCACTCCATGCATTCGTGGGCTTGCCAAAGCTTATCTTGGAAATCCGATTTCCTCTCTGCTATGTGTTACAGCCTTCTGTAAGTTCAAGTCCATTGTTTCCAATGGAGTTTTGCTTTTTAACGGCAATATGTCCAGGTAAGTATGTTCTTGCTGAGGCATTAGAAAAACCAGCTCAACGGAGGCCCATTGATTCACCACCCGGCACATGTCTTTCCATGAACAATTTGCCATGTGAAAGCATGAAGGAAAAGCTAGGGCATCATCGAACAAGTCAGCGCCCGCGCCCTCCAGCGACTCCTATCACAAGAAAAAGGTAACATCCATTCTGAGTAATAGCCATTCATCTCTATTCTGGGTGGCATCGTGAGACATAAATGTCAACAACCTCTAGTGTTCTTTTGAATGTTACCACTTTCCAGACAGCTTCCTCAATGGGAGGGTTCAGCCTGGCATCTGCAAAGGCACAGGTATCTCCCTTTATTCTTCCTTCTTCCCTGATACAGAGGGCACGATGCCTTTTTAATACCTCACTTCCTAACACACGAGGATACAGTATATAAAATCTGCCATCTGGCTCTTTCTTTTTCTGATGAAGCCATTTACATTTTCTTAGTATAATTAGTATCGCACAGTAACTTGTCAATATTCTTCTGCCATGGCACCAGACAGCAGTTTAAGTGTACCTGCAACTTTGATGATTTATTTGGTGCAGCATGCTTTCAAGCGCTGGTGAGGGATAATTACCAGGGAGATTATTACATGGTGTTGGGTTAATTAAATATGATAAAGCCATTTGCCTGTGACATGATGGGTCTGTTTCAATCTAAACGATATAAAATGGTCAGACTCGTCAAAGGCAACATGGTGACCCCACAGAATATTAGACCCAACCAAAATAGAATCCTGTTAATGATGTTTCTGAATCTGATGTTCCTTCTCGATTTCACTAGCTGTCTTTTTAATCAGAGAGATGTCATTACAAGGACCACTCTTGAACATTTGTGCCCAGCCCTCGTGAGAAAGCAGGGGACCTTCAAGCTACCTTGAAATGTTGGCAAAATACAAAATATTAAAAGTGTAAAAGGGAGTCTGCTGACACTGAATTGCTTCTGATCTTCTATGTTAGACTGAATCAGAGTCGGTCTTAATTGAGGACAGCCTGCGGGGCAAGGGAGGTAAGAAACAAGGGGAGGTAAGAGACTGATGTCCGGTGGCTGCTGGACCATCTCTTTCTTCTAGGAGAGATATCACTGGGCTGTAAAAAGAGCTAAGCACTATGCTGAAAGTGTGATAGACACAACTCTGCAGACAGTGTTTTCTATTTTAATTTCAGAGCAGCAAGAACAGAGATTAGTACTCTACTATATTTTTGAAGACAAAAAGTACTGTGTACTCTGAACATCAATGGCCGGACGTTGCCATGCTATGATAATAACGTGGCAATAAAATGGAAATTATCTCCATTGCTGAACCTCCATTTCCTTGGCACAGTGGACAGATACAACTGCTGCAAAGTCTACAGTGGCCGAAATGATCAATTCAGTCGAATACACATTAAGTCCATTCCCCCAAATATCAATAAAACTAATTGCTAGAATGACTGACCAGGTGCGAGGCATCATGTGCAATCAGTATGTATCTACTGAGGCCTCCCATGTGCCGGTCACTGTAGGAAACAAAATAAACAAACACCTTATGAAACTGTTCCAGTCAATAGTAAGAGACTACCTTGCAGCTTGATTGAGAAAATAAGACATATGTTGCCTGATTGTGTAGCAAAGAGAAGCACTTGCAATAGCCACAAGGAAAATCAATCTAGTTATTCGGTATTTAGACAACTTCCATGAGAAAGCCCTTCCTCCTGATAGCTTCCCTCATCTCCCTCCTGCACCATCAGCCACAACCCACCTCCCACCCACTACTGTGATTGAGCTGATCTCCCTGATTTTCCCTCTCTCCTCACTCCCTTCCTCTTCAGACTCTTGCAATCGTCACTCGGGTTTCACTTCTTTTGGTTCTTCTAAGTGAGGAGTGTCCCACCCTGGGAACCTACGCTAAAACATGGACCCTGCAGGACAGCCTCTCCATCTCTCCTCCTCCCCCAGTCCGTGATCACCAACAGAAACACCAGCAATTAGTGGCTGGAAATTCAGTGTCCAGAGGAGGAAGGGCTCAGGCAGAGAATCATGACCGTCCACATGGGTTTCCGGGCAGTGCTGGGCTGGGGCTGAGCCCCGAAGGAGAAGCAATGAATGAACAGGCAGAACCCAGGGCCTGGTGGGGAGAAAGAGGGCGAGCGACTGCACGGAGCTGGGAAAGCCAAGGCCCAGGAATTGCAAGTGTGGTTGGCACAAGAATTTTAGCTTGACAACAAAGCAAGGTGAGAGTAGAAAGACCCGGGCTTGCAAGAATTCAGAAACCTTTGTTTGTACTTATTCAATGGGTACATTGCTGCGACAATGTGTGTGAATCTCAAAAACACACCGAGGGAAGAAAGCCTTAAATAAAAGTCCATGCTTCGCGATGCCACTCATACCAAGTTCTCGAACAGACAAAATGATTCCACGGGAGAAGACAGAGCAGTGGTTGCTTTTGGGGTGACAAGGGGCCATAGTTGGCTGGGAGAGACTTCAGGGACCTTTCTAGGGTCATGGGAATGTGCTACATCTTGACAAGGCTTTGGATTTCATATGGGTATGCGTTTGTTAAAACTTGGAGAACACATATTTCAGATTTATGCATTTCACTGTGTAAATTTTACATCACAGGAGAAAAAAACTATACACAAGTGTTGCGCTCTAGTTAACACTATGCATACTGAAGGGTTTAGGGCTAAATTATACCAGTTATCTGCAATTCATTTTGGAATGCATTGACTAGAACACATAGCATGGATTAATGGACGGATAGAGGAATGGATAGAGGGAGTAAGAGGAAGAAAGGCAAGTGGTAAAATGCCAGTAGTAGAATCTAGGTCATGACTATTCATGGGCAGAACTTATCTGTAGGCTTGAAGATTTCATTAATAAAATGTTGCTTATTTTTAAAGATTTCATTTATTTGAGAGAGAGTGAGCACAAGCAGGGGCAGGGGGCAGAAGGAGAGAGACAAACACACTTCCCACTAAGCAGGGAGCCTGATGTGGGGCTCAATTCCAGGACCCCGAGATTATGACCTAAGCCAAAGGCAGACACTTAACTGACTGAGTTACCCAGGTGCACCTAAAATGTTGCTTTAAAAAAAAAAATTGTATGTTGGGCACAGATAAGTCTTGGGGTTAATGTAAACATTACATCTTACTATCAAAAAACATCTTGCATTTTGCACTGAGGAATGCTGAGAAAAAGCAATTTTTCAGAGATTTAGTCAGATTTCTTTTTAAAGATTTTAGTTATTTATTTTACAGAGAGACACAGCGAGAGAGGGAACACAGCAGAGGGAGTGGGAGAGGAGAAGCAGGAGAAGTGGGGAGCCTGATGTGGGGCTCAATCCCAGGACCCTGGGATCATGACCTGAGCCAAAGGCAGATGCTTAACAACCGAGCCACCCAGGTGCCCTGAGTTCGTCAGGCTTATTGGAATGTACTGGACAATGATATCTAGTAAAGACAACAATGATGGCTACTGCTATTATTGGCACATATCAGCCAGTCTCTTGTGTCAAGCATCAGGAAACTGCTTTTAAGAATCATCCCATTTAATTTTACACCAACCTCAACAAGAGGTATTGATATCCCCACTTTTCCGATGATGAAACTAAGCCTCAGTAGATTAAGTGACTTGCCCGGAGCTAATCAGGAAGAAGCCTATAGAGTTGAGGTCCAAACCTAAGCTTAGGCAGACATATACTGGGGACACAGATGGCAACTGGCAGGACGCGGATTGGAACTCCGGTCTCTATGACCCAGAATCCATGGAACGTCTTCGATCTTCGTTGCAACACTCTGCAGTCATCTCTGGCAGGACAGTGTGTCCTTGGTCTCAGATGGGATCTCAATTCCTCCCAGAGTTGAGGAGACAATCACTCCTTCCAAAATGATCTGAACTTGGTGTTATACACATCAACTTTGGGTTTATGGGCTTTGCAAATTATTCTCAGCACATTTTGACCTGAATTCTACAAATTTCCCTTGACTGAAAGAGAGGTTGCACTAGACATCCCACACAGCGTAGACATTTTAGCAGAAGCCTAAGGAAACCTCCTGCCTGTGTTTTAAGAGTGATTTTAATGGCGGTCTTTCAGACAGTGAAGTAGGGAGGTGAGGAAAGTATTTGAGGGCAGGCAGCACTTGGGGACACCTCATTTCTTAAATTTAGTAAAAGAAACATCACTGTAGGATACAGAACCACCATGCGTTCTGTAAGAAGCTTGCTCCTGAATCCCGGTTTTCCGTAACTGTAGGAAGCTGGTTTTATGACAATAATATGTGAGAATCTGTCCTCTTTTAGAAGGATGGTAATTCCACCTAATTATCAAGTCATTATAAAGAGCAACCCACGTCTGGCAACTCACAGGGCCTGGCTGCGAGTAGGCATTCAGTGAAAGTTTATTTCCTTCCACGTCTCTCGTCTGGTCTACAGGAAGAAATGACACTCAGAGAGACCATGAAATACTCCTCAGAGGTGTGTTTAACACCAGAATCTGCAATTATGCCTCCCTTAGAATGCCATTCCAAAGAGAATCTCATAGCATAAAAAATTACATGCTTATAAAGGTAATTTTTTCCTTTTTATGCCACATGGTTTTCCCCTAATAAATACTATTCACAATATAGATTCCCTGGTGATACTGGTATCAGGCAGTGCCAGCACTGGGAAGGAGCAATGGGGTGAATGGCAGGGAGTGGCGGTGGAGCCTATGATTTTGAGAGTTAAAATAGAAGGAGTAAGGACTCCATCCCCATGCCCACTTTCACTGCTGGGCACTCAATGGAAACCCTGTTGAACTGAGCTAAAGATGATGAGGGCTTCACAAGATGCATAATGGTAGTATCTTTACAAGGAAAGCTTGATGGTTCTGGAGGGGTTTATGGTGTCAGTAATTAGGACCTCAAATTGAGGTATTTAGCTGACAGAGTTCTGAAATCCACTGCAGATCAAAGGACCCAAATACTAGTCTCTTCAGAAAGTGAGAAGAAAAATGACATTCAATCTGGCTTGATACATCCATGAACTACATGGAGGAGAGGGGAACCCGTGAAGAAATGACTTCGCTGAGAATTAATGAAGGGACTAGTTCAATCTCATAGGATAAAGGGATACAAATCTGTAACCAAAATTAACTCCAAAGTGATCTGTGTCTTTCATTCATTATCCAACCCACATTTATTGAGCACCTGCTACATTCCAGGTCCCATGCTATGACCTCAAAGACATCCATGAAATAAGTGGATACAGACCATATCTTATAGTATTTAACCCTGTAAAGGGGGGGCAAATTGGATTTCAAAATGCACCCCTCTGCTCTCACATCTGCTTCCCCTACACCCACAGATTTGCTGGCCCATTTCCAGATTTGATTAGAGCTTCACCTTCCACTTTTCTTCCAGGTCTCATCTTGGAGGATGGGGAAGGGAAAGAACCTATATGGACAGAATCCAAACATCTCCCAGCAGGTCAGAGAGAGAGGAGGGCCTCATGCCAAACATTTGTTTGTTTTAAAATATGCATAGTACAAAAAAATTTTAACTACGACCCAGACTCCAGCTGGTATGCGTCTCACTGCTTTTAATGAGTGATCTCACCTCATCCTCACCAGAAGCTGGAAAGTAGGTGTTCTTCGTATTGTTACCATTATTGTTGCTATTACTGTTACAATAGTTATCCCTCATTTGTAAAGGAGGAAATAGGCAGCACACGATTGCAGCTTTTGCGTTGTCATGGGCCTCAGAATTAGGGCATCTAGAAATTGAACTTGGCTGTCAATGACTTGGTTTCCAGTTCCATGGTCTTGCCACTCTATCCCTTTCATTTGAAAACCTCAGAGCGCGTTTATTTACCTATTAAATGGATGGCCAACCATTCGAGTGTTCTTAGTTTTTCAGTAAATATTTATTAAATTCCAATCACACATGGACCCTGGGTATTTCCAGGATAGACGTTGTCTTTTGACTTAAATTGTTGGTCCAGTAGCTTGGATAGCTGGGTGTATCCTTCCATCCTTTCATTCATCCTATAGCTGCTGAAGGCTCACTATGCCTTCCTAGGTCTCAGGCTGAAACAGGGACCAAAATGGGTAAGGAGACGAGGCATGCATTCCAGAGGAGGAGACGGCAAATAAACAACTTTTAAACACTCCCTATGTCGGAATGTGGTATGAACTGTGAAGAAGTAAAGCATGGGAGGGGGTCATGTCATAGAGTGACTGGGAGACAGAAGGGATGCTGGCTTAGACAAGATGACCTCTATACAAAGGGGACATTTCTGCAAATACTACTTAAAAGAAGGAACGAGCCATGAGGATATGGAGGGGGTGCATTCCAGGTGGTGAAAACAGCACATGCAAAGGCCCTGAGGTGGACTGGAGCCTGGTGTGCCCCTATCTGGGGCAGCTGGAATCCCATATTCATGTGTTTTAATGAAATCTACAAATGCCGAGGTGCTGGTTGTTCTCACACAGTTGCACCAGGGATGTCCTGCTTTGTACGTGCTATCTCAGAGCAGCAGTTCACATCCCATGAGAGAGCACTGGAGGCAATTGCTTTTCCTTAACAAGTCAACTCAACACACACAAAACAATCATATTAAAAAATGGGCAGAAGATATGAACAGACACTTCTCCAATGAAGACATACAAATGGCTACCAGACACATGAAAAAATGTTCATCATCACTAGCCATCAGGGAGATTCAAATCAAAACCACATTGAGATACCACCTTACACCAGTTAGAATGGCCAAAATCAGCAAGACAGGAAACAACGTGTGTTGGAGAGGATGTGGAGAAAGGGGAACCCTCTTACACTGTTGGTGGGAATGCAAACTGGTGCAGCCACTTTGGAGAACAGTGTGGAGATTCCTCAGGAAATTAAAAATAGAGCTTCCCTATGACCCTGCAATTGCACTCCTGGGTATTTACCCCAAAGATACAGATGTAGTGAAAAGAAGGGCCATCTGTACCCCAATGTTTATAGCAGCCATGGCCACGGTCGCCAAACTGTGGAAAGAACCAAGATGCCCTTCAACGGACGAATGGATAAGGAAGATGTGGTCCATATACACTATGGAGTATGATGCCTCCATCAGAAAGGACGAATACCCAACTTTTGTAGCAACATGGACAGGACTGGAAGAGATTATGCTGAGTGAAATAAGTCAAACAGAGAGAGTCAAGTATCATATGGTTTCACTTATTTGTGGATCATAACAAATAATATAGAGGACGAGGGTAGATGGAGAGGAGAAGGGAGTTGAGGGAAATTGGAAGGGGAGGTGAACCATGAGAGACTATGGACTCTGAAAAACAACCTGAGGGTTTTGAAGGGGCGGGGGTGGGAGGTTGGGGGAACCAGGTAGTGGGTATCAGGGAGGGCACCGATTGCATGGAGCACTGGGTGTGGTGAAAAAACAATGAATACTGTTACGCTGAAAATAAATAAAAATTTTAAAAAATTAAAAAAAAAAAACCAACACAAAAACCTGCTTTCATCGCTCCACAATGGTGGCTGGATAAGAAAGAGAGCCCCCACCCAAACCACCCAGGGCATTGCCAAGAGTGAGAGCCTACTGATTGGAAAGACATTTATAAACAGATGCAGAGAGAATGGAGCTCCCTCCCTCTCCTTCCAAGGTTTAACAGGTCTTTGCTTTTAGCCCCCAGGGGCTTCCAGGGAATCTCTCCCACAAGTCCAGCCAGCCCACTGTTCAGGCAGAGGACTTTAATTTGGCCAGGGGACACGGAACAAGTGACCCAGCCAGGAGCAGGGCCCTTGCTGAAAGCCCAAGACAGAGGGAGCCATGGATAGAAGAAGCTGAGAGTTTGGCTTCTAATTAGTGAAAAGTTAAAGTTGGTTTGAATCATTAGAATTATTGACTTAGGGGTTTATTAAATAACATCCTCTCACATATATATTCTATTAATACTCTGTGGTAGTTTCAGTTAGCTTCAGTGCTTGAGAACTCTGTGCATTAAGAGATAATATTTTAGAAAAGTCGTGGGTAAATTTTGTGCCAAAAAGTACAAGCTTGAGTAATTCCCTTTTTATGAAATGTAGATAACAATTTAGAGGTAATCAATTCTAATGGCACCAAACTCAGAAATCCCGAGAATGCGAGTATCTTTAGAGCAGAAAAAGAAGTTTGGTGATTGTTGCTTTCAATCCCCTCATTCTGTCCTGAGAGAAAACAGAGGGACGTGGGTGCAGGCCAAGGTGCAGGTCACTGGGGGACAGAACACGTCACTTCCTGTGTCTTCTTCTGTCCAGTTGCTTTCCTTCCCAGTGCTGACTTGTGGTTTCACTTTGCAACTCCCCTTAACATACTCTGTAAAAAATTCACCGAGCCTGTCAAGGGCTTAAATTGCCATTTCTTTTTGTCTTTTAGCTTTTGTGCCCTTAATTCATAGCTCACCTCACCCGTGAGAACTCAGTGTCAACAGAGGCATTTTTCTTGTAATCTAAAATTATTATATTTTGATATTTTCCTACCAGAATTTATTTTATCTATCTATCTATCAGATAACTCGGGGGCGGGGGAACTTCAGGCATCACTACAAATTTCACAGCTTTGAAGGATTCTCATTTTTCCCCCTCAAAAATATGTCACATTCTGCTCCTGACAATGCAGCATGAAGATATGCTAACTTGAGCAAATGGAAGTTGTTGAGACATGAAATGAGTGAAGAATAAGATATTTTTTGAAAATTTGTGTGGCTTTTAATCATGCCTAAATCACAATCACTAACTCCCAGTTTGCTGTTACCTTCTCATAAGCTTACCCGGCACATGTAATTGCATTACAATGCAATGCCATGTGGTGAAAACAATGAACCCAGATAATTTACCAAGGAGAAATCTCCTGGGTGGAAAGAAGATGACACCATGATAAAAATACATTTTTTCCACTTAGTCTATATTGTATAAAAGCATTAAAAAATGGTGAATCTTACACTGGATTACTTGACAGTATACCAAATGATTGCGATGTGACCATTTTCTAAACCCAATGTCCTTTCCCACCTCACAGAAGATAAGAATTCAACTCTCCCCCTTTTGAGAACTGGCTGGGCAGAGGACCAAAGCTAATTGCCAACTGCCAATCCCATTATATCTAAATTTGTGTTACTGCCCTCCAGTTGTCCTGCCCTCCTTCCCTTCACCCACTCACCAATGATGAGCTGTGCACTTATATCTAACACAAATGCTCCTATGCTTAGAACAGCCCTGAAATAGGTGCCCTGGACAGGATTTTTGTTCCAGAAAAACACCATGCTTGGGAGGATTGTGTAATAAAAGGGTTTTTCATAAGATAGGATTTGAGCAGACTACTCTTTGCAAATTTGTAACCACATAATCAATGCAAATGATAATAATTATAATTGTTTTTTTTTTAAGATTTTATTTATTTATTTGACAGAGATCACAAGTAGGCAGAGAGGCAGGCAGAGAGATAGAGGAGGAGGCAGGCTCCCCGCTGAGCAGAGAGCCCGATGCGGGGCTCGATCCCAGGACCCTGAGACCATGACCTGAGCCAAAGGCAGAGGCTTTAACCCACTGAGCCATCCAGGTGCTCCTGTAATTGATTTTTTTTAAACTGGCATGTTTGAAAAGACAAGATAGATTTGTTTTTCATGAAAAATTCTTAATTAAAAGAAAAGTACAATAAATATAGGGCTTCACCTTTAAAAAAGTGAGTGAGCTTGATGGAAGGCTTATAAGGAATGGCTGAGACTTCGGAATTATGGAAACAGAGGCACAATGCAGCAAGGTGAAGGAAATCACACAAAAAGCACTTCTAAGGGGGTGGGTTTGGCCAAGGAATGTGAGGTGGATTGAACACAGACTGTTCTGGAGTCCTCTGAGTCTTGGTGCAGTCTCGGTGTGTTAGTATGCCTTCATTCAGCTGCTGAGTCTTGGTGGTGCAAGCAATCATTCTAGGGAATACTGCATGTAGACTAAAATAATTTTTATGCTACTGATATTCCCATATTTAATCAATTGCCTATGAGTTCATCTGCATTATAAAAACATTCAGTGCAGTGGATCAGATTTTATTTAGATAAAGACCATAATACATGGTCCCTGCAAGGATAACTCATGATCTTCCTTGAAATGGGTATAATATTTCATTGTCTTAGTTTGGATTCTCCCAAAAGCAGAACCTAAGACAAGGACTTTGGCACAGGTAATATATTTGGGAATTTGTCTCAAGAAGCACAAGTGATGAAGTAGAAAAATGAGGCAGAAAAAGGAGATACATAAAGCTTCTACAGGGGTGCCTGGGTGGCTCAGTTGGTTAAGCATCTGTCTTTAGCTTAGGTCATGATCCCAAGGTCCTGGGATAGAGCCCCACATTGGTCTCTCTGCTCCCCGAGGAGCCTCTTTCTCCCTCTCCCCCTCTCTCTCATTCTGTCAAATAAATAAAATCTTTTTAAAAACAAATAAATAAAATAAAGCTTCTACAATGATCAGGTTCATGCTGTGGGCACCTGGGGCCCAAGCCCAAAGGGGACCATTTGTGAAACTATGTAGCATATGACTCAGAATTCTCTCATACGAAGATGGGGGAGCAGGGACATTTGTCACAGACTCCCATCTGTTGAGAGTGACAACAAAGAGTTAACTTTCCATTTCCAGGACTCACCTGCTTGCTGCTTAGCAAGCTCCCAGTGCTGAGAAGACCCTTAGACAGAGAAGAGAGACAGGGACGCCTGAGGCGCTACAAACTGTCTACCTCGTGTAGGTGAACTTAAGTGGGGCGATGGGCTACAAGGAAGAGAAGCACAGGGACTGCTGCGCACATTAAGGACAGACCAGCAGGGTTTTCACAGGCTTATGCGAGGGTACAAAGAACTGAAAAGAATTGAGCAGTGCCAGTTCGAGTCACTGTCACACCCTAGGCTACCAGGCCTAAATTTCAATGATCAGTTATGCTTATTGGATGAATCATGACTACCTTTCGATAAAACAGAATTATCCCAATGCCTGCCACACTCATGGTCCATTTATAAGAAAGTATACAAGTCTACACTCGCTGTTGCTGAAAGAGCCCTATGCAGTCCTTTAAGCACAAGTGGCCATGTTCTAGACCACATGATCCCTCCTCTGGACACTGCGGAGTGGCTCACAGTGGCCACATAACCTAAGAGCAGCCCTTCTGTAGGTTGCCCAAATAGTATAAAGGCTCTACCCAATCAGACTCTCTCCAGGAACTTAGGCAAAAGTGAAAAGATTGCTCTGCTGCAAGGAAACACAGAGCAAAGCAAACAAAACATTAACAACCACCCTCTCAGCGAAGGTGGTAACATTAAAACCCAGTCACAGCTCTAGCTGGGAACATAACTCTCCCTCCATTTCCTCAACTAACTTCCCACCTTCGGGAGGCCTGGATGTCCAACTCTTCCCAATTTCCCTGAGATTCTCATCTCCCCTATATCTCAGATCCCCACTACTTCAATATAATCTGAGGATGTCCCTTTCCTTCTTGCAGTTCAAAGGTCTAGGTTCACATGTGCCAGGACAATATTTTACCAACTCCCTGGTTTCGTCCAGCTCTTTTCTCATTTGGTACGAGGAAAGTGTCCCTTGGGGTCTGTGCACTCAGTCCCGGGGTCTCTGCACCCATCAGACCATTGTTTTGGTTATGGGTCCAGTCTTTCTTGCCTTTGCCAGGCTGGAGAGTCATCGACAAAGAAATGCATCATCTCCAATCAGCGCAAAAGGCAAAGCCATTACCTAGGCATTCGCACACCTGCCTGAGAGATTTCCAGTCCCAGAATGGATTGATAGTGTCATTTTAAGAAGCTAAGGCATTACCAAAGCTTGCATTTCCAAGCTACAATAGTCAAATTGCTTCCACCTGATCAATTACCTAGAAATTGAGCTTTAAACCAAAAACTAAGTTTTTCTGGAAGCCCTCTCCGGGCAATGCAACTATCTCTTGCAATTAAATGTTGACATAATTCTTTCAGATCTACAGACTTGCTTTTGCTTCAAGGCTTCCTTCCAGGCATGTGAAAGCTGCCCAGTCCTCAGGTAAACATTCTTTGAAAACCTCTGAGCAAATGGCAAAGGTCTTTGGGTTTGGGGGTTTGGGGGAGAACTTCAAATATCAAGAAAACTGTTCGGATACAAATGAAGGTAGTTGCACTTATTTATTCAAGTGTCAGTAAATTGTCTGCCGCAAGCCAACCTTGAGCAAAAATACAGGGGCATTGAGAGGAGTAAAAAGTGGTCCCTGTCTTAGAGGAGACTGAGTAGGTAGGGCAGTAGACTGGAAAGTAGATGAACTACAAGAGAACATGAAGATCCTCTGACCTTGGTATGAACTAAGAACTGTGTGGGAATCAAGGACGGAACGACTGAGTCCCAGAGAGTTGTCAAAGCTCAGGGGAAAGGGGGAGGGCCAGTGTTCCATGGATGCTGATGGATGAGTGGGATGAGTTAGGGAAAGAAGGAAGAATTAAGGGTTGGTCCTTCAGAGAAGATCATGTGCCAAGAAATGTCATAGGTGGGGCTACAGTAGTTAGAGAAGACCAAAATCTCTGCCCTCATAAAGCTTATGGCAACCAAATCAGATCGAGTGTGTGGAAAGCACATTAACAGTGGCCAGGAGATGGTCACACATTGGGGAGAGTTTTGACTATCATTCTAAACAGCAGATAATTTTCAGTTCTAATAGGAGCTCGCGAGAGCAGATCTTTTGGCATTGCTGCCCTCAGGTACTGCTCATACCAGGATGGTCCTTTTGAGGGGAGAAGAATGGTAACACTAGCTACTACTCTAATATTCCCTGCCTGACACTGTGCCGAGCACATAATAAGCACTGTCTCATTTACTGTCCCCCACATTCCTAAAATCCCCATTTGTAGAAGGGGAAACTGAAGCTAAAAGGGGGTAAGCACTTGGGGCAAGGAATCGCTGTACTATCCACACCACCCAACCGTCTTGGTTGCCAGGCAAGTTAAAGGAGATAGCACATGGGAAGGACCTAACACAGTGCCTGGTTTGTGGTGACGGATCAACAAGTGGTGGCTATTATTAGTATTATTACTAGAGCAGTCCAAATCTATGTTACTGATCCCCATCAGAAGGATATCAGTTTTCACTTGCCCTTCTTGGGAGCATGGGCTCTCTTTCCTCTTTCCACCATTTTTTGGGGGAAGAAGGGGGCTATATCTAATTGGGAACCAGTACTTCTACACCTAAGCAGTAAGTTCTTGGGCAAACTACCCTAGCAACAAAGGAAAGTACACAACCTTCATGAGCTGCCGCAACAAAAACCTTTCCTCAAAAGAACTTAAACATAGAACATTTTTAACTAAATTTGTGGACATTATTAAACTTGAAAACACCACTAGCTTCACTGCCTCCAAGCCTTTAGTCAAGCGGCTTTCCCCCCAAAGAATACTTTGAGACTTTTCGTCTGCCTAAGGCGGAAGCAACCCAACTTGTAAAGTCTTCCCAGCCTCTCTCTGAGCCTCATCTGTAAAGTCTTCCCAGCCCCTCTCTGAGCTATGACTGCAATTTTAATGACTCCCCATATTTTCTTCATTGTACTCATGTCACCACCATGACTCCTACAATGATTTTGGCATGCGGTATGTTCAACAAGGCATTTCATCAGAACCAGTGCCTAAACACCCAGTAAGGCCCTAGAATGCCCACACCACCTATAAAGGTCAACCTTGCCACAATGGATTCCCAGTGAGTTTGGGTTTGGGTTTGGTTTGCTTCTGCCCTACACCTTGAAGTCAAAGATGTTTTTCATATTAATCACCGGTAAATGTCAGGTGAATGAATGAACGGACAATGGACTGAATAAACAAATAGAAGGTGCACAGAATGAGAAAACAGTAATAAGAAAATAGAAGGAAAGAAGGTAGAATCAAAGTTTTAAAAGATTTCAGAAAATTGGAGAGCCCATCAGAAATCACCAACCTGAGAAAATACGGTTACAAGAAAAACTATTATTTGAACAAGATTACTTCCTTAGAGACTTCAAATTAATCCTTCCCCGCACTCCCTTCTCTAATCTTCCCAAACACAACTTGCTTAAGCGGTTTTCTTTGTTATTCCCTGGTCTTCTCTCAATACAATCGCTGCCATCTAACTAGAGGGTCAGAAGGAAGACTTGTAAATGCTCTTCCCCTGAGCCGTCATTTGGGGCTGAATGCACAGGCCACGTCCCATATAGGCCTTGTGGGTAAGCCTCAAGCTTCAGAAAAAGGGAGAAAGACACAGGAGGGCTGCAGCCAATGACGAATTTCTTTTCTCTAGTCCAGATAGGGCCAACTGGATGTGAAACAAAGAGACCGCTACACCCATGTTATCAGGTCTGTCCATGCCAGTATATGTGCAGGCCTGTGTATGTATGTGTGCACACACCGCCCCATACACACACACACACACACAGGCCACTTCGAACAAATTTGTTTTTCGTGATTATAGTAATAAGGACTTGGAAAACTGCTGCATTGGTTTGAGTTTCCCCTTAAAATACATGATTGCCCTCACAAAACATAATTTCAGTTACAGAAACCCGATAATGAACCCAAAATACCCTCCCCTGCACTCTTGGCTCATGAAGTACCCACTGACTGTGACAAGCACTAGTTGAGGTTTGGGGCTTTTTGTATTATTAATAAAAGGATGCAAATAAAATGAGTTGGCTTTTAGAGATCAATATCGAGAGTCTAGATAGCAAAGGTCTGGGGAAGCTGTTTTGCATTTTGCCGTATCACCGTCGCAAGAAAGCGCAGAGCTACTTAGAAACCTAAATAAATTAATAAATAAAGCCAGTGATAACAGTATCGATCCAGCAACCCTGAATAGAGGACAGCCTGCTACCTCCCTTTTGGAAAAGCCTTGTCTCTGCCTGACAATGCCTAGCATCAGTGAAAGTAAAATGTATGTCTCATGGCAATTCTCAAGAGCCCTCAACAATACCATAAGAAACACCTCTTTTCCAGAAAACAGGAAGGTTAGAAAGGCCAGTTCAAGAACCGGCTTCTTTAACACGGCAACAGAGATTAATTCAAAAGAATACTTTTCCTTGGTGATCTTCATCCGATCATTCATTCAACAATCACTTGTTCATTATTCAGCCATGATTATCAATAAAGATTTTATTTATTTATTTGACACAGAGAGAGAGACCACAAGTAGGCAGAGAGGCAGGCAGAGAGAGAGAGAGAGGAAGCAGGCTCCCTGCTGAGCAGAGAGCCCAATGCGGGGCTCGATCCCAGGACCCTGAGATCATGACCTGAGCCGAAGGCAGAGGCTTTAACTCACTGAGCCACCCAGGCGCCTCCATGATTATCAATAAGAGACCAAGTATATTTGGGAACAAAAAGCAAAAAGAAGCACGGAATGTTACAATTTATGTTTCAGAACCTTGGGGCAGAAATAGACGCAAAGCATTTTTGCAGAATGCTAACTGAGAATCAAATAAGGCATTAAAACGACTGTAACCTACATTCAGTGTTGAGGAGAGTCACAATTCCTGTTCCTGCGCAGTGAACTACAGAGGACAACAGGCAGACCTGCAGTCTCATTAGCTTTGAAGCCACCGGAGGCTTAACCACTAGGATTCGGTGAAGAGTCATAGAACACTGAGACTTAAGGGGATCTAAGAGGTCATCTCATTCAGTAATTCACATTTCCTCATTAACAGTATCATAAAAGAAATATTTCACGGAATTTCGACATATGAAAAGGACGAAAGAGGAGTGTTCCTGGTCGAAGGTCTGGTCTCTATCAGAGTCCCTGTTCTCTTGATACTTGGACAGCTTCCGAGGTGGACCCACAAAATCGAGGTCTCTACGGAGTATGGCTTAATGACCACGAATCAAAGGCAAGCCCCTTTATCAGATGGCAAATCTGAGATCACAGAGAATCGGTCTTGCCCAAGGTAACAACACTAAGTTAGGGGGATATATTTGGCATTCGACATAAAGTCTATTTCAACCATAATATAGTGCACCATCATTTGGTGAGGAAGAACATTTTTGGAGGGAGATAAGGGCTGTTTTGGATGCCTTGAGTTCAAGGTGATTGTGAAACACCCATGCACTGGTGTCTAAGAAGAAGTTAATTGCACAGGTCTGTACCTCAGCATGGGAATAGCACAAATTCTTAAACTCAGGTGTTGTTATCACAGAGTGGATAGATGATGTCCAAAGAGAGGGCAGAAAGCCCCTGATTAGGGGGTAGAGAGAAGAGCCAGATAAGAGATGTTCGGAGAGGTTAAAGAAAGACAAGGACAACAAAAGATCTGAATATTTTTTTATATGGCTTGATATGAACTATGTCAAAATAAAATATCTCTGAGGAGACTGAACTTGAGCTGCCAACTATCTGTTTCTTCTGCCAGTCTCTTCCGTCAACACTCAGCCCCTTCTGATTTTTCCCTTCTCACAAAACCTGCTCCCCCGGCCCCATGAGGAGGAAACAGTGATCTACAGAAGCCAAAATAAACTGTTCCCAAGAGTTCATTGTCAAACAATCAGGAATTTTGTGAACCAATTGTTATGAACATAGATGTTATTAAAAATAAAACACACGCATTATGGTTGAATAAGTTCTCTTAAAAGCAAAGACAATGAATAATCAAAATTTATAATTTCTTAATTATTTTACTATATTTTACTATAATCTATGCTCTTAAGGTTACTAACATCTGCTCTATCTATATGGAAAAAATACTATATAATGGGATGCCACTACACATCTCTTCTCAACTCCGGATTCAGTGATGCCAGGTTGGTCCTTTGGAATCAGCTATGGTGGGAGTACGTAGCAGGGGAACAGGCACATGGTACAAATTGGGACTGAGACACCTCTGGAGAGAGATGACCAGTCTCCCTGGGACCCAGTACTCCGCCTCCCAGTTCTGGCCCTTTGGAAGGCCTAGCTGAACTTCCCGCATGTGTCCTCCTGGGAATTCTGTTTTTCTTAAACTTACTTGAGTAGACATTTGCTACTTTCGAACGCATAGTCAATGACTGAGAATTGGACATCTTTAAAAGACATTTTCACTTGGATCTTTTAGGGTCAGGGCTTGCCTCCGTGTAGAGTTGCATCAACCAATCAAGAAATGTGAGAGCGTCCACAGAAGGCTCTGGGCTGTCATTTAGAAAGTGAAGGATTGCAGAGAGAATTGTTCTAGACTCAAGGGGTATGGTGGGTAAGGGAGGGCTGGAGGGAAGAGGGTCCTGCAGAAGGCAGCACACCAAAGCAGGAACAGAGAAAGATTTCTTTTTTTTCACGCTGCTTTCTATCTAGGATCTTTGAGCAGAAGCTGACAGTCCTGAGAAACCCACTATTAACCCCATTACATTTCTACTTATTATTCTAGTCATTGTTCTCTCACCTCAGGCCATCCTATTTACATAATGAGGAGAGATTTGGTGGAGAGGAGGGGCATGTATCAATTGTCATGTGCCTGCCTTGCTAGTTTATACTGTAAATAACACACTTGTTTCCCATGCTGCTGCTTTGGGGGACATTCTGTTAATTTCAGTCCTCATCTTGTTTTCGCCAAAGTTGGCAGCAGAATGTTTAGAGGAATATTCAGATGGTTAGACACGGTCGTTATTTGGTGGTGCTTTAGTCAGTAGGTTTCTAGAAGACAAACACCACCACTAAGTATGCCAGCTGAGATCAGTGCTAGACCACACAGGCTAGCTTTCTGTGCATTTAGACTGGAGAGTGGTTTCCCACACCCACTCATGGGTGGGTTCCCCTTTCTCATCCACTCGTGCACCCTCGTGCTGAGAAACATAGAGGGCTATACCCAGGGACAGCCATGAGATGTGCAAGGCTGGGTACAAAATGAACATGTGGGGTCTCTTGCACAAAACACAAGCAAAACATTTCCCCCTCTTTTCTACAGTCTCTCTGAACCTGCCATGCTCCCTTAGGCACCAGACATCCATGTGGTATTAAACCTCTCAGATGCCTGGAGCTCTGCCCTTTGATTCTGCAAGTGAGGCACATACATCTGACTCGATCTTCTGCCCCAGAGCTCAGTGTGGCAGTGAGCATGGTACCAGGGCTACAGATCGGCACTTGGACACCTCAGGGAGCAGGGAGCCACGAACACATCCGAGGGAGATGAGGAGGCAGTGGGAGGTGGTGCTGCAGGCGAAACAGGGCTCCAAGCCCCAGGTCATGCTCCATTGTCCCACTGGATTTCATTTACAAAACACAAAGACAAAGAAAATAACCTATTAAGAATGTCGAGATGGTGACCACAAAGCATTAACCTCAAACGTGAGGCCCCCTTCAGAGCATGGGGCGTTCTGCAATTGTACATGCCGTATACCCATAAAGCCATTCTTCACGGTGAACTTCTTTTATCAGTCATGGTGACACTGGTTGGTATACACCTGGCTTCGTGGGAAACAGCACATGCTGAAGGTTACATATGACCAAGCAGTGAACAGAAAAGATGGTCGGGAAGAGGGAAAGCGAGGGAAAGCGAGGAAAAGCCCAGCTGAGTTGGCTGAGGGCAAGTTCCCCATAACTATGTCTCATCCCATCACTGTTACGGTTTGAAGCTTATGCATCTAGACGAGGAATATTTGAAGACACTTGCTTTAAATGACCAATTCTGGGATTAAAAGTACTCAACGAGTATCTGCCAAAAGAATGCACTCCACCATGACGAAAAGTGGAAATCGGAGTCTTTGCCCGTGCTTTTGGGAAAAGGAAGCAGCTTAAGCCAGTCTCTCACAATTTTCAATGTTAAAAGCTTCAGGTGGACTTCGAGAATTTCTTCTTACTATTCTGTCCAACCCTGATCTGCTGGAAACATCCTTTCAGATATTTTTCTCCTTCTATTATTAAAAAACAAACAAACAAACAAAAAACCAGAAGTGCCATTGTGTAAGGTCTTCCTTTCCCATAGGAGGACCTTCTTAAGACAACTGCAGCCAGAACCGAAGTCAGCTTTCAGACGGTCCTTGGAGCCTTCTTTAGTCCTGTGTCAGGTCAGCGGGCTAGGAAACACTCAGCCTAAAGGGGAGGAGCTTGGGGAGAAGAATCTCTTCCCTGGCCCTGCGAGGGAATAACCCACAGGCTCCCCAGAAAGGAGTGGGCAGTAAACCACAAAATCAAGACAGAGCCTGGGTGAGACAAACACTCGGGTCCAGCTCTTTATGGTTAACAGATTAAAGACCAGACATCCTTCCTGAATGTTCAGGAAACTTCTGCTCATTTAGATCAGCACCTGGCTTGTTTCCTTATTCAGCAACAAAGATATTCTTATTTCTGACCACACACACTCCCTCCCACCCCACCCCTACCCCAACCATCTGCTTCCTGGTTTCTGTTTATCACTGCCCTCTAGAGCAGCGCTGCTTCAGGAGGTAGACTCTGTTGGCTCAGCTCCGCCCTCTGTCCTCCAGGAATCACACAGCGTGTTTAGAGAGAGAGTTCCCTTCCGGTGGAACTCCACCATGGACTGTTAACAGTAAAAGGGTTTTGAGGATCCTGAATCTGATCTTTGAGCCGAACCAGGGCAATCTCCTTGGAATGCCCAAAGAGATGCCTGCTAGCCTTCGATTCTGTATTTCTAGGGATAGAGAGCCTTACTTCGGCACACGTTCCTTCTTTCCGTCAGTCGTTAGAAAATATACCACTGAGTACCTTTGGTGGGTATGGCTGTATGTTTAGTGATGGGGAAAGGAAGGAAAGAGGGAAGGGAGGAGGGAGGGAGAAGAGAAGGAGGAGGGAAGGAGGAATGAAAAGAAGAAATAGAAAGAGGGAGGGAGGGAGGGAAGAAAAAATGATCTTGTAAAGTGAACCATGCAAATAGCTAGATATACTAAGTTTAAGGAGGCTCAGTCATAGAGGCATCTATTTCAACAATCGCATCACCCTGGGCTCTAGTCCCAGCTCTTGCACTTGGTACATGACTTCAAGCAAGCTACAGACTCATGCCGAGTTTCCGCATCTGTAACAGAGGCCGCATACCAGCTCCCACCTCAGAGCCTTGTTTGGAGGAATGAATGAGTTACCAACATAACGTTGTCAGCTGAGATGCAGCTGTCATCATCATCATCATCACCATGGTATTGCAGACGCACTGGCAGAGTATTAATGCTTTTCAATGTAATCTTATAAATATTTCCTGAATAATGCGCATTCCCACATCCACTTTGCCCCCCCTCAACCTGTCCTCTACCAGTCACCAGAGTAATACAAACATGCCCACCTCTATTTAATCCCTCCTTCGGTTTCCCATTTCCTCTTAACTGGAAACAGAGGTCCTGATGTGGCCTCCAAAGACTTGCGTGGTCTGTTCCCCACCCACCTCTCCAACCCTATTTATACCAGGCTCCCCTGAGACCTCCAACCCAGACTCTCTGGCCTCCTCCTATTCCTTCACATTACAGCAAGTTGGCATAGGCTATTGCCTTTGTCAGGACATTTCCCTGGCCCTTAAACTCCTTCTGACCCTTCAGGGCTCCGCTCAAGGGTCACCTCTTTCTCCAGGTCCCCTGATTGGCCAGCTGTCCCTCCCACAGGCTGTCACAGCCCCCATCTTTCTCCTTTACCCTCATCACGGTGCCAGTTCTGCATTCACTTGCATGATTATAGCATTCTTTAATAATCCAGCTCACTGTCAACACCTACAGACTCAAAGTACCACGAGGGCTTAGATTTTGTCTTCCTTGTTCTTCCCTGGGTTCCTAAGACCTTTTACAGTGCTTGGCACAGGCTAGGTACTCCATAAATATTTATCATATCATTTTTACTTGACACAGAGAGACAAAGAACACAGGGAGTATCATAACCATTTCATAAAGGAGGAAATTGAGTCTTTGAAAACTCAACTGACTTGAACAACGTTGGATGATGGCAGAATTAGAGTAGACACCTGGGTTTCATGAGGCTGAGATCTGTGTGTCTGCCCCACCCTTGCTTCCACACTTGCTCTGGCCCTGCCATGGCTGCTCTTGGTCCTGCCTCCTGGAAGGAGTGAGAACAAGGGGACGCTTTCCTCCACATTCTAAACCTGGACACATCTGAAGTGAGTTTTCCTGCTCCATCTGTCACTATCCAGCCTCATTTCTACAAATGAAGTTGGACTCTGCCTCTAAACAATTCCTCATACAGGGGATTTCCAGGCTTCCTAATTTAAGCCTCTTGGAATGTAATGTAAACCTGAACTTATTTAAGCAAACAGAGAACGTATTGGCGCACGTAACCAAGAAGTCCTCAGGGTCAACTATAGGTACAACTGTATCCAAGAGCCTGAATATCCCTCTTTTTCATTCTCTCTCCATTTCTTGTCTCCATTGGCTCTTTATCCAGCTCATCATATCCGTGTGAAGGAAAGTTGGACCCTACACTTCCAGGCTCACCTAAGCTTTGGAACTAATTATTTCTGTAGAATGAAAACAGCCAGCTCTCTGCCACATTCAAATTACATCCCCAAAGAACTCGCAGGTGCCATATGTGTGTCATAAATGTGTCTCTAGGCCAATCACATAGCCCAGATAATTAGAGATCTAATTGGCCAGCTCAGTGAATGTATCTGTTGGGATGACAGAAGCACATATATGACAGTTCAGGGAGAATTACTTGAAAGAGTCAATGGCAGGAAGGGTAAGAGGCTGGGCAGACAGAAGTAGTAGCTGAACTCTAGTACACACACCTCCCACCGTCTTGGCCCTGTAGAGAGGATCATCTACTACAACTAGACTTGTAGAAATGCCCTAATTCTCTAGATAGATTCTGATCTGCAGCAAGCATGGTGGGACTAACATGCATGCCTCATTTTCATGCAACATACAGTTATAAACAGAGTTTAGAGAGAGTAGTAGAGAGTGTAGCCTCTCTCTCTGCAGATGAATCACCTGGCTGACTCATTTTGAGGTCACAGCCCAAGAAAAAGAAAAAGGAGGAGGAGGAGGAAGAGGAGGAGGAGCAGGAAAAAAAAAAAAAAAACAAAAAAAAAACAAAAAAAAAACAGATCTCTGTCACATGGAATCAAAGTTCAACTCGGAGATGAATTTCCTCTCTGCTAGTGGCACTGCCAAGAGATTACTCAAAGCCCATTTTGACCGTCAAATTGCGCACACAGTTAGGGACACAGGTGATCATCTTGTCCTGGAAATCAGAATAAAAGCCAATACCAAGCAAAACACACCCTGCTTAGTGAATTAACTGCCATGTGCAATTGATGGGAACACGAATTCGGTAGCAGTAATGAGACCAATTTCCTGTGGGGTTTATGGATCCAAACTCTTTTCTTAGTAGTTATACGTCACGCCAGGGAGAAGCATCAAGGGCCTTAGCAGAACCCCCAGCTATGACACTGAGAGCCAGTGAATCATATATTACAGATGAGCTGCTCTGTCAGATGGGGGCCACGGGAACACAGAGAACAGAGAAAAAAGTTCTGGACCCACGAAGGACATACAGATGGATTTTTCTGCATTTGCCAAAAAAAAAAAAAAAGGAGGGGGATGTCAGATGGAACTATTTCTTCACCTTGAGCCCAAACTTGTTCAGGTTTAATCAACTCTCTAAAGCCATGCTTTAGTTTTTAAAAAATAAAGGTTGCCTGGCGTAAACACAGGGCTTGTCATTGTTAATCACAGCCTTTTGTTGCTTATGAAGGAAAAAAACAGTGGAAAAGACAGTTACAATTTTGTCTTTGGAATACTAATACCACGCTATTCCTAAATCGTGAGAGTTGGCATACGTCACATTTGCATCACTGAGACTTTTTTTTTTGAAAAACATCTTTGGGGACACTAATTTGTAAATGATTTCAAAGCCTCTGAGGTTTTGATTAAAACTAATTTGGGTCTAGCTAGCATCAGGCAGTGGTTCTCAAATGCTGAGCCTCAGAATTACCTGAAGGACATGTTAAACAGTAGCACGGAACTCCAGAGTTCCCAGTTTAGGGTGTTTGGGATAGGGCCCAAGAATCTGCATTTCTAACAAGTTCCCAGGGGATGCTTATGCTGCTGGTCCGAGACCCAGTTTGTACCCCATAATAAAAGAACTCTGTGGTCAGGGCAGTTGTCCATGGCACAACAAATTTCATTCTGATTAAACAGTTCCACTGGAAATAAACTCCTTGCATGGTGGGAGCCTATTTTCTACTGTTTTGGGTCAATCATGTTCTCTTGGAAAATGCCTGGCATAGGGAAGAACTAAGCCAATTCAACAACATGTACCGAGGATCTACTATGTACATACCAATTTTCACTATCATATATATAAATGCAGGAGAAAGGGCTGTTCTAATTACATAACTTGTCCCTAATAATTATTTTAATAATGCAGGGAGTTAAACTGTTTTAAGCAGTCACCAAAAATAAAGGCTATATCATACAAGACAAAAACCCAAAACAATTCAGAGTAGCTCTGATACTTGTGCTACTCTTGCAACTTCTATGCAAGTTGGACAATTTTTCAAAGTAAAAATTTTACAAAAGCAGGTTTGGAATTTTTTCTGGATCTTAGGAAAATGACATTCTACACACACACGCACACACACACACACACACACACACACAACTTATTTAAGATGGAGATTTTTCTTTTTTTAGATTTTTATTTATTTATTTGACAGACAGAGATCACAAGCAAGCAGAGAGGCAGGCAGAGAGAGAAGAAGGGGAAGCAGGCTCCCTGCTGAGCAGAGAGCCCGATGTGGGGCTTGATCCCAGGACCCTGGGATCATGACCTGAGCCAAAGGCAGAGGCTTTAACCCACTGAGCCACCCAGGCGCCCCTAAGATGGAGATTTTTAAGTGGAAAAAATTTCTTCTGACATGTCTCTTGGCATTTTTAAGTTTTTTCTTTTTTAAGATTTTATTTATTTATTTGACACAGAGAGAGAGAGCAAGAGAGGTAATACAAGCAGGGAGAGTGGGAGAGGGAGAAGCAGGCTTCCCATTGAGCAGGGAGCCCGATACTGGGCTCAGTCCCAGGACCCTGGGATCATGACCTGAGCCAAAGGCAGATGCTTGGAATGAGCCACCCAGGCGCCCCTCTCTTGGCATTTTATTTTAAAGATTTTATTTATTTATTTGACAGACAGAGATCACAAGTAGGCAGAGAGGCAGGCAAAGAGAGAAGGGGGGAAGGAGGCTTCCTGCTGAGCAGAGAGCCCGATGCGGGGCTCGATCCCAGGACCCTGAGATCATGACCTGAGCCGAAGGCAGAGGCTTAATCCACTGAGCTACCCAGGTGCCTTTCTTGGCATTTTAAATAAAGTATTTTTTTTGATGGGGTAACTTCATGCATAAATGAAATTAATAATTAGTTATAAAAGCAAAAAAAAAAACCCTATTTCTTCTAAAGCAATAATACTATTCTTTTAAATGGAAAAAATATCTTAGATTAACTTCTTGGTTTTTATTGTCAATGGCTGGCCTGAAAAGAATCCTGAATTCTTTTCTCTACCGATAACAGGGACACTCTCTACTTTTGTGATACAAGTAACTCCAGATCTGCCTAGGCTTTGAAAAAAATACCAAAATACTATCCTATTTGAGAATAATTTAGATAGTCTTTAAAATAAAAATATATTTTTGTCAGGTTAGCAATTATGTTTAAAAGCAGTAGTGGCTAATGCTACTTTAATTAAACTTGTAAATGGATACATTTTCATAGTGTTATCAAATATTCCAATAGTTTTTGGAAAACAGTTGGCAATTTGTATGCATTAAGCCACAAAAGTATTTGAACTTAGGGACTTAGCAGTCTTATTTCTAGAATATTATCTCTGGAAGTAAAATAACTGAAGACCAAATTTAATCCTTGCAGCCTCAGACTGGAGGGGAATAAAAGAGAAAGCTAAATATTTAGAAATATGGAAATGGACCCATAAATTATGCTTATTAATTCAATGATATATTACCATGAAAAGTCAGGTCTATGAAGAGGTATGAAAACATGGAAAAATATTTATACCTGAGAAAAAGAAGATTAAAAATTGTATGCATCCTATGACGATGGCCATGCAAAGAAATTCTAAGACCGAAGAAGAGAAATGTACAAAAAGATGATTATTTCAAGGTGGCAGGAACTGGAGTCTTGGCTCCTTTTTTCTTTTCTAGACTTTCTGTAATGTCTTTATTACTGACTTTATGGCACTTTATTAAGGGAGAAAAATCATGTTAAAAAAAAAATCCAGATCAGCCCTGAGTTACCCATTATATCTTTATTTAATAATGCGTTAAAGGAGGAAATGCTATGAAGCCTGAAACTCTTCCCAAAACCCCATGAACCAAAGCTGTTACATTTAGAAGGGCATCCTCCCCACATGTGACTGCTGCATCTGATTAAACCACACCCTTTTGTGTCACAGACCTCTGAAAAGTGTGGTAGGTTAATTGGAGGACTATAAAGTTAGAGGACCCAAGTTCAAGTCTGAGCTCTGGCTTTTTGCTGTTTTCCATTAGCCTGCATTTCTGCCACAAATAGAGTCTCTCAAGATTCACTGGTCTCGGCCCAGAGAAACAATGACTGTGGACACCGTCCAGGAGCCATACCGGTGTTTATGGGTCTTGGGAGAGGCAGCCCTGCATGGCAGTCACAAGCTTTGGGATTAGACTGACACAGGTGGGCGTCCCTGCCAAGCTGCCATTTTATAGGCTCTGCACGTTGTACAAATGATCACAATTATCTGCGCCTCTCTTTCCTATCTTAATGCAAGGATATACTGATTATATTCTTAGTATACTAAGGATATACTATGTCCATGAAATAGGTGGTGGGGCTTCCATGAGAAAATGCGTACGGAGCAGTCACCGTAGGGCCCGGCACATGGTAAGTGCTCACAAAAATCACAGGTATGACCGCTTATCCAGGAATCATGAGCAGGGGGAGTCTCTGTTTTGACTACGTAATGTTGAAGTTAAAGCTTGAAGGGTAGGGGACAAGGAGGTTGAGGGAAGACGGGACTTGATATCCTGAAGCAGCTGGGGATCTATGTCCGAAAAGAGACAGGTGCGAGGCGTACATAGAGCAACTGGACTGATTATGTTTGCAAAATACCCTCCTGCGCCCCAAGGCTCACTAGGAACCAGAGGAAGCTAGCCGCGATTCAAGCAACCGCTACACGCAGATAATGCACATTTTAGTTCGTTTAACCCACAAAAAAATGACCACAAGAGGGAGGAAATCAGAGCCCCAGATAGGCACCATTTTTTAGGGTTTAACTATAATTGCTCACGAAACCATCATCCTCCTGCTTTACCGTCTGGGATTGTTCCAACAGCTTCTGAGGATGTGGCTGGAGATCCTTGAAAGAGACTGGGAGAGGGCACCCTCCTAACTCTGCCAGCAGAGCCAGAGGGCAGATGGGCTGGAGCCGTTAAGGGGATGTGAGCTAAACTCAACATTTCCTCAGCCAAAGACTTCTCCTTTCTCCCCAGGAAAAAATAGCTGGAAAAGGCTTTGTGCTTCAAACATGGGATCCCTTATCTATCATGTTCGCTGTCTTCTCCAAAGTCTAGAACAGGATCCGGCACATAACAGGCGCCTGATACATGTTGGATGAAACAAGCAGCCAATCACTATAACCATTTGGAATTTTTCTATAAAAAATTTTATGCCGTCTAAACAGCTTGATATTTTTCTAAGTATGTCATGTTTACAGAACCAACAAATATTTTTACTTTGAAAAAGAAATATATAGGGTATGATTCTTTTATGTACAAGATGCAGAGAAGAGATCTGGAAAGCAATATGAAGATAACATTAAAGGTGCAGATAGAAGCAGAGCTGGCATCCTGTCCACAGTCACACCTGTTATGTTTACCAAGGAAAAGCCCGCTGAGTCTGTGGCTTGCATTTTAAGTTGTGAAAGCAAATAAAAGATTTAAAGATATGTCCATTCTTTGGATGAAAAACCTTCATTTTTTTTAAAGGATCATGTTTATTTATTTTAGAGAAAAAGACAGAGACAGTAGGAGCAGGAGGGGCAGGGGAACAGAGAGAGAATCTCAAGCAGACTTCACACTGAGCATGAAGCCCAAGGTGGGGCTCGGTCCCAGGACCCTGAGACCGTGATCTGAGCCAAAACCAGATTTGGATACTTAAATGATTGGGCCACCCAGGCACCACTAGATGAGACGCCTTTTAGTGTCCTTGCTAGAGCATTCCAAATAATGCCTTCAAAATATGTATTAGCACTAGTCTACAACTATTAAAACGTTCACTTGTTCACAACTAGTTTGCCAGAAAGAAGAAGCCAACAAGTAAGAATTCAGTATTAAGTTTCAGATTTTTAAAAATCATCCCTAAAGAGAGAGGATGCCAAAAAAGAAAAAGAAAAACGGTATAGGTAATGGGTACATGGAACTTACTACACTATGTGGTTTACAATGTACAGGTTTCAATATTTCCACAATAAAAAAAAATAATTGTAATGGTTGCTGATTATCTTACATAATTTTCTTCTCAATGTGCAATTAGTAATTTTATGTACTTAAAAATTATATTATGTTCCTTGCATTTTATTTCAGTATGTGCTGGAATTAAACCAATCAATTTATTTTAATGGACTCATGGAGGAATTTTCACTATATTCTCAAGACTCACGGGTTGCTAACAGTTTTACTCTGTGCATGATGGATAGTTTCTATTTTAAAATATGGCATTTGTTGTGATATAATTTAAATTACTTTTCTGCTGGAAGTACGTATTCTTCTAAGTTACAGTTATGCAAAGGGAAAATATACATCATATTCCCATTTTATCTTCTTTTATAGTCCTTGTTGCTGTTACTTTCACTCAGGTACAATTACATTAGTGAAAATAGGATTTTGCATTTATAGTAAGAATTTTGTTTGGATAATTCATTTCAGTTCTTAGTTAATTATGGAAGAAAAATGGAAGCCATCCTATAAATAAACAAGTGTAAAGGCTAAAAACTAGCAGAACCCACATATAAAGGTAAGTGCTATATATTATCAATAATTCAGAATTCTCCCAAGCCCACTTAACAATACAAGTTGTTGTATCATAATTATGTTAAGGAAAATATTTTAGACCTTTTCATTTACTATATAGATTATGTACGCTCATTATGGAAAATTTGGGAACTTAGACAAAAGTAAAAAAATAAATTAAGATCACCCTGGTTGTAACCACCATTATTATTTTCCTTTATTTCCTTCAAATTCACTTTTTTGCTCAGATAGGATGCAAATATCAATAGCCCATTATTATATTTTACAAAATTGGCATAATCTATGCTCTGTATGCTGTTTTATAACCTCATTTATTTATTGGAAAATATGTAGTAAACGATTTCCCCATTTCTAACCATCCCTCTTAATGGCTGCAGACCTTCTCACCCGGTGCTATATCTACGTCTTTATTTAATCTATCCCATATTGTTAGAAATTTACAGCGTTTCTATTTTTCCTGTTAAAAATGATGCTTCAATCAATGACCCTGTATAAAATTTTTCACATATCTATTTCCCTTTGATGAATGATTTTATTTATTTTTTATTAAGATTTTATTTATTTATTTATTTGTAAGTGAGAGAGAGAGAGCACAAGCAGGCAGAGTGGGAGGCAGAGACAGACAGAAAAGCAGGCTCCCCGATGAGCAAGGATCCCGATGTGGGGCTCTATCCCAAGACCCTGGGATCATGACCTGAGCTGAGGGCAAGCGGCTTAACCAACTGAGCCACCCAGGCATCCCTGGTAAATCATTTTAAATCAAATTTCCGGAACAATACCTATGAATATACTCAGGTATTTTGAAATATAATGATAAAAATTACTCAAAATTATTGTCGGACTCCCTTAAACAATCCCAGATATCCATATTCTTACAAACTATGTTTTAGCTTCTTAAAAACATAGCCAACAATTTGAAAAGTAAAAATGGCATCCCTTGTATTTTCATTTGTTTCTTATAGTTTATTGAATTATTAGGGAGATCGAACATGTCTACTTATGCCACAGCCATCTTTCATTCTTTTTAAAAGTCATTTAAAAAATCTCCATCAGCCGCCTTATCTGAAGTGTACCATGTCACAGGCATAGAGATAAGTAGCGAGGATAGGAAATTAGTGAGACATGGACCCCATCTTTAAGGATTTTACAGTCTAGTAGGAAATGGGACGTGTGAATGACTAATTCCAATCTATTATTGAAAGTGCTGTATGCAAGTGGGTATAACATGCTAGGAAACTACAGATAAGGAAGCAGAAAATGCTCCAGGGGAGAATATGTAGTGAAGGAGATGCAGAATTTAAACTTTCAGCTGGGCTCTGACCGATGAGTAAGAATTCACCAGGCAGGTGGGAGAGAAAAAGAGAGTGTCCAGCAGAGACCGGTGGAGGAGAAAATCAACATATTATGAAGGATATTATGAAGCCGGCCAAGGGTTTCAGCTATATCCATGGGAAATAGGGATTCATTGTTGTGATTTTTGAGGAGCGAATGGACATAACTCTGGGTTTTAGAAAGTGAAAGAAAAGGAAGATCCAGAGTCACCTTGGGAATGAGAGAGAGAATCAGGTCAAGGACAACCAATTGCAAGATACTTTCAGCCTGAGCTATTCAATATAGAGTGATACATTTACTTTAAAATATATAGGCATGAAGAAGAGGTGACCCTTGTGAATAATCATTCTTTTTTAAAAAATTCTAAAACACAGTGGATGTGATAGAAAGCATTATTTTTCCCAAATCACTTGCTTTGGCCCGTGGGTAGTAATGATCATGTGCTAGTTGCTCTCTGTGCTCTAAGAAGTGTTCTGTGTTCTGTGTTCAGTCTGGGAACTTTCAATATCCACCAGCAAAAGATGTGCCCCAGGGATCCCGCTTTTCCAGAAGAATAGACACACCTGGAACAGACCTGAATAAAACCTACAGGTTGGAGCCCATGCCAGCTGAGCCCAGCCTAGATTAGCAACCTGTCAGTGACCTCCAGTTTGTAAGGCACTGAATTTTAGCATGGTTTGTTACGTAGCATTATGATGGCAACAGATAACTGACACACTGGCATATTCTGCTCCTTTAATTTCTAGATACAGCCCATCTCTGTTTAAAGGCAGTCTAAAGCCGTGTCTGGGTGACTCAGTCGGTTAAGCAACTGACTCTTGATCAAGCCCTGAGTTGGGCTCCACGCTCAATGGGGAGCCTGCTTGAGATTCTCTCTCTCTCTCCCTCTGCTCCTACCCCCGCTTGCATTCTCTCTCTCTCTCTCTCTCAAATACATAAATAAATCTTTAAAAAATAGAAATAAATAAAGACATGTTTAAAGAATGTGGATTGAGCCAATAGCCTGTGCATTACCTGGAAAATGGGATAATAGAACGGAAAGTCTGTAATAATTAAATGCAGCCCAGTCCTTCCAATTCAGAGTGTTATCGCATCAACTGGAAGTCTCTGAAAAATTTCCATCCAGAATGAAAGTTAAACATAAGAAATCAATTAACTATTGATCCTGCTGGGCTGACATGCATTACAATAAAATACTAAATGGACGGACATGAGCTCAGTTCCCTGATGTAAATAAGAATTTTGGCATCTCTGTTGTCTCCTCCTGATAATGTTATATGTAAGCAGCAATCTGTTGCGTGGCATGGAGGCTTTTAAATCAGGTAATAGGCCTCCTCATTCTGTTCATTAAGATAAAGAAAGGTTTGCAAGGGAAATGGTCTATTAGGTTGTAATTTGCTTTTACATGCAAATTAAGGGATAATTAGTTTTGAATATCTGAAGATACAGAATCTGTGTTTGACATATTTTTCATATGTAGCAAATACCAAAAAGTTCAAGTATTTTTCTAGAGAAATGAAAGGTTCTTTGAAAGTTAAAACAGATTAAACAATATTCCATTCTGAAGGCAAACGCTTCAGGTAAATATTACATGTGGTATATATTTAGCTCACAATTCAGAATCAACGGGTTTTTTTTTTAACTTGTTAATATTTTGAAAAGGCTGACAAAACTCTGCATGTCACCATGTTTTCCTCTTCTGTTACAAAGGCAAGGTGTCTTCTGAAATATGGTTAAAACAAGATTTAAATTATTTTAAATAACTAAACACACCTCCTCTTCTAACATTTTTTTAAATAAATAAACCAAATCTCCTTTAAAAAAAAAAAAGATTTTATTTATTTATTTGACAGACAGAGACCACACGTAGGCAGAGAGGCAGGCAGAGAGGGAGAGGGAAGCAGGCTCCCTGCTGAGCAGAGAGCCCGATGCGGGGCTCGATCCCAGGACCCCGGGATCATGACCTGAGCCAAAGGCAGAGGCTTTAACCCACTGAGCCACCCAGGCGCCCCCCAAATCTCCTTTATTACTTAAACAGACAGGATAAGTAAGCTTACCTGACTTCTTACCTTTGCAAACTGTTACTTCATTTTCTCTTACTCTTTATATTTGGGGAAACAAAGCATGTTTTATGAACTTTGAAAAGTCTGAGGCCGTGCATATCCATTAGTTGAAAAGGCCCCAAAATTTGAACTAAAATAAAAGTTCTTAGTAGGAAAGTCCTCTCCTTTAGAGGTGGGACCTGGCTCTTTGAGGATAGGACATCTAGCACAATCTTGGTAGAGAACAATTTCTTTATCTGGAAGTAGGTGGGGCAGCTCGCCTAAACCCACCATGAGGGCAATTTTCTGAAAAGGACTTTTTTTTCCCGATTTATGAAATTACCAGAATTATAATGGTTAGAGCACATCTAGTTAGGAATAGTTAATAGTTAAATCACATCTATTGGAAAGAACACAACGGTGTGCAGGTAGGATGACACTGCAGAATGACTGTGGGTAATGATCACAGTGCACAGTTTCTAGGAAAGGGGGTTCGTGAAGCTTTGTTTCCAAAAGCTGGGATAATAAACCTATTTTTCCAACTGCTTCTTCGAATGCTTAGTTCATTTCTGCAATAAACGGGTCCACCAAAAAGTTCTGGAAGGTCTGTGATGTATGAGGCACAGGGGATACAAAAACCAGTACGGCGGCCACAGGCCTCCAGGGGCCGTAGGTGGATTATGGCAAATATGAGGACACATGCTCACGAACAAAAATAATCAAAGAAATAGGTGATAAATGAGACAAGAAGGCACTGCCAAAATCATGGCAAATTTCAGGGCATGGAGATCTGACTCTCACAGGAAGGTACAGCATTTCCTCCAAATGCAGAAAATGGGTAACATTTAAACAGGGGGGAGAGAGGAGAGCATTTTAGGAGAAAGAAATAGTGGATACTGGCATGGGGTCAGGATGCGAGAGCTGTCTCTCTATTCTAGCAAGGCAGTGTTGTTTGGCTACAACAGTGGGAAAGCAGGAAACTAATCTGGAACTATACACTGAGGAAAGAGGCGGTGGAGTTGGGGCTTCACACCTGGCTACGGAAGCTGGAAACAGCTTGTGAGCCACTCAGAGTTTTAGAGCACAAGGATGATGTGTTAAATGCATGCATTGGACAAAGGAATGAATGAGAAGGAGAAAGGTATAAGGTGAGGACCAGAGGATTATTTCTGCTTGTGGGTTTCCCACACCTTCGCTTTCCTGGAGTCTGATGTCACCAAAAACCGAGAGGCTCTGTGTGATGGAACTCAAGTCAGGCGAGAAGTCAGACGGTGTTTTAACATAAGGCATTGGAGATGTGGGTTTGTTTTCTCAGCATTAAAGACTGATTCTCTTGTAGGCACCAGGAAACAGCCAGGAGATTCTAGAGAAAGACTACTATAGAGCCATGATGACTCTGAGCCGTCCCGAAGGACGGACTCACGTGGACTCCAGTCAGGGCGTGTTACGTCAACAGTCACACAGGGCAAATCTGCTCTCGTATATTATACACCTAAAAATCTCACGTTAAGTGCTCTTACTCAAAAAAGTGAGGGAGAGGCGAAAGGAAATTTGGGAGATGACGGAATTTCATTACCTTGATTGTGGTGATGAATTCGTGGGTGTATGCCTATACCCAGCACATCCAGTTTTATCCACTAAACATGTGCAGTGTTTTGTATTTCCATTATACTTCAGTAAATTTGTTTTCTTTTTTAAAGAAAAGGAAACACACAGAAGACTCTGAAGGTTGTGGAAGAAGAGAGGGAGAAGAGTGTTCGGAAGGTGCTCTCTGTGGAACCCAGAGCAGGCCCTATAAGGTTAAACCTCTGCCTCTGGGGGCAGAGCTCAGCAATCAGATAGACTAGAATTGGGAAACCACCCTTACATTCCTACCCCCTGTGGACCCTCTCTGCATTGAAATGTACTGCTTAAGAATGAAAAACAAGACTTACAGGGCATTCTCTGAGACTCTTTTTACACCCTTGGCTGATTAACAGTAACATATTTTGAAAAAGACATCATATCCCTAGCCCCCTTCCACAATAAGGAAACATATTTCCATGGCCGTATTTCTTTTGTCCAGTGGAAGGTAACAAACCCTACGGTATCACACACAATGGGGTAGGGGTAGGGATGTAGCAGAAATGTCATGGAAAGGCAACCAAGAGAAATAAAGAAATGGGCAAGTGGACAGGATATGGCCACTGAGTCATTATGGAGGGCAGCACAAGGAGAAGAGTGGGAAGAAACTCCATCTCCACTCTTAGGCTTCACCCTGAATGGCTCAGTAAGTGGCAATAACACCCAACAAAATGAGCAAATCAGAATGAGTTTGGTTCTTGACAGAGTGAGTGTGTATGCCTTTGGGATATCCAAATGCTCAGCACACAAAAAAAACTGCTCTAGTATTCAGGGATGAATATAGAGATTTAAGCATTATCTCCTAAATGAAACGATGGCAGGAAACTTGAAACCAATGCTAACAGAAGGGACAGAAAGTTAGAGTAGAATTAAAAAAAAAAAAAATCACTGAGCCTGGGCAGCTCAGTGGGTTAAAGCCTCTGCCTTCAGCTCAGGTCATGATCTCAGGGTCCTGGGATCGAGCCCCGCATCGGGCTCTCTGCTCAGCAGGGAGCTTGCTTCCTTCTCTCTTTGCCTGCCTCTCTGCCTACTTGTGATCTCTGTTTGTCAAATAAATAAAATATTTTTAAAAATAATCACTAAAGTGTTAGAAAGAGGGAAAGGAACCAAGAGAAGGGATATTCTTAGAGGAGGAAGAAGAACCAATACTATGCTGCACCTGCGAAGCAAGGGAAAAGGAACCAACTAATGACACAAGATAAAAGAGCGGAGGAGAAAGAGCCTGAAAGAGGCCACTGGGGTCGCCTGGGTGGCTCAGTAGGTTAAGTGTCTGACTCTTGATTTGGGCTCAGGTCATGATCTCAGGGTCTTGAGATGAAGCCCCTTACTGGGCTCTGCCCTCTCCCTCTGCCCCTCCTCCACTAAACTCTTTTTCTCTCTCTTACTTTCATCAATCAATCAATCTCAAAACAGACCACTGGACCAAGCATCACGGAGGTCTGGACGAATGTCATGAGAGCCCTTCTCCTAAAGTGGTCTGGGTAAATATCACATCAAATTGATTGAAGAGGCAAGTGTGTCAGAAAGAGATGGAGATAGTGACCATGTACCGTAATTTTTCCAAAAATTTACTGGTGAAAAATAGGAGAAAAATAATAGTAGTAAACGATTAAGTAAAGAAGACTTGAACAGAAGGCAATGAGCTAGTTGAGGGAGAGAAAAATAATATGACACATGAACATTAGGGTTTTTTAAAAGATTTATTTATTAGAGAGTGTGAGCAGGGGAAGTGGCAGAGACAGAGAGACAGAATCTTAAGCAGACTCCTGGCTGAGTGTGGAGCCAGACGTGGGGCTGGATTCCACGACCCTGAGATCATGACCTGAGCTGAAATCAAGAGTTGGACACTTAACCAACTGAGGCACCCAGGTGCCTGACACGATGAACTTTAATTCAACAAATATTTAATGGGTTCCTACCACTCCCAGGCATTGGAATATGATGCAGAGCCAGACGTGAACTTCCACACTACTGCAATGTTCTGTTTATTTAGACCATTATCTCCCTGGAGCAAGAATTGTTCTCTCTCTTGCAAGAATTTGTTCTTCACCAGTGTCTCCGTGGAGCCTAGCACAGAATCTGATGCATGACAGCCCAAACATTTATGGAATTAGTGAATGATAAAGTCTCAACCTTGAAGACACTCTTCCCCAACTTTGTTTGGTTAAATCTCCTTTGCCTTCTGGATCTAAACTTAGACATACGCTTCTTTTAGGAGGCTTTCTTCAACCTGTAGGATTGAGTTAGTCACCCCCAATTTCACCCTGGGTGTTCCTCCATCTATCTTTCAGTCCAGAGAGAGGAAAAAAAAAAAAAAAAAAACAACCCCTCAACAAATGGATTTTTACCAGCCACTAAGCAAGGAAGAAACCCAGACAACAAAGGCACAGTGGGGCTCACTGACTGGTTTGGAAACTCAAGGGAATTAATTTCCTGTGCACTTGTATGTTTCTCATAAATAACTCCTACTGGTTCTCCTCTTACTTCTGCAAGCTTTCCAGGGCTGGCCTGACCAGCTCACTTGCATTCAGATGAGCGGAGAAGCCTCTCACTTGGCCTAGGGAGTGTAGAATCTGGTTTTTCTCATTGTCAATCTCATGTAAATAGCCAAGCCATGCACACTGTAAGCAAAGCCTGCTTGTCTCCATCAGCTGGCTGGGCATCTGCGTTAAAAATGCATCTTGCTAAACAGTCCGCCCAGCAGATAGCTTTCTTTGGCAGAACGGAGGGAATTTGATAAAGTGCTTTATTGGGTGGCAACATTTTAGTCTCGGCTTTCCTCAGATCACAGTGGGATAATGAAATTGGAATCCATTTAAACCTTCCATTTCACCCCACATGGTTCATAGACACCGTGTCAAACCATATCACGCTGCAATCTATGTGCTAAAATCTACGAGCTCACTCCTTCTATTACACACAGGACTCTGTCAGATTGGAGATACATTATGGAATACAATTTGTTGATTTGCCCACTCATGTAGCTCTAGCAGAATCTCAAATCCAAGGCAATACTCTATGCCATGAAGATGCCTAAATAGCTGTATTGTTTCATGCCAAGTTTAGCAACACAATATTCTTGTTGGCCGGTCTACGAATAGTTCAGTCCCTGCTGGGACAGACCTGGCCATATGACAAGGACTTGCTGCTTGCCCTGTCTCCTGTGACAAGTTCCATCCCATGGAGATCATTGGAGCACCGGTGATTGTATCACATTTTGACTACACACCCTGGAAAAAAGATGATTCCAGGTTAAACTGAACCAAAGACTATCCACAGACAATAATTACTGAATTCGGAGACTTCGTGAGTTGGACTCTATTCTGGGAGCATTTCCCTTTTGCTTACTGCCCTTAACTTGGCTCCTCTGAGATGATCTTAAGGCATAGAGACCCTACGGAGGCACTAACTTCAGAAAATATTCAGAACTGATCTACTGTTCACCTGGCTCAAGTTACTTTCATCTCTCAGATTAGTGCACGGCGTGCTCATTAGTCTTATCTCTTGCTCCCTATATCCTCTATGCCGTGGGCACTACAACATGTCACCAAGATCTGACTTTAAATAGAGGTCCTATTGCCCCGGCGTCTAGTAGTATAGTCAGCAAACTGGCCTCAGCTGTCAGCCCTTCAGGGATTGCCTAGATCATGCCCCTTCATTGTCACTTTCATCTCCCTTGAGCAATTTATGTTCAATGATTGATCGACACTAAAGTACAAAGGCTGGGCAGCTCAGGCTGAAAAGGGACAATTCTGAAGCTCTTGCACCAGCAACTGAGGATGTCGTTGGGTTGCATCATAACTGGACCTCTCCTTTGGCCCGCTCCTGCTCCTCACCCTTCCGCATCCTGCATGCTGACTCCGTATCTGAGTTGCTTCCCCAGCCTGTGACAGCCCTTGTATCACCAACAGCCTGACTCATCCTGGTAACTCTAAGGATGATTGGGTCTACCCACCCCCCCTTTCACTGTCTTCAGAGGCCTTGCAGTGACCCACGAGGCCCCACAGGATCTGCCTCCCACTCTCTAGCCTCATTTACTCCAACTCACCCCCTTGCTCACTCAGCTCTTAGCCACACCCGCCTTCTCAAACACATGGAGGCACACTCCCATCATGAGTCTTTGGCATTTTCTATTTGTTCCCTCTCCCTAGAAAACTCGTCCTCTAGATCAGAGGTAGACAACTTCTCTAAAGGGCCGAATAATAAATACTTCAGGCTTGGCAGGCCACAGAATCTGTTGTAACTACTCAACTCTACCATTTTAGCATGAAAACAGCCACAGACCATACATAAACTAATGGGCCTGTCTTTGTTCCAATAAGGCTTATTTGTAAAAACAGGTGGTAGGCAGGATTTGGCCTGTAGACTGTGATTTACTGACCCTAGATGGACACATGGGTGGCTCCCTTACCTCTGTCAGTCTTGACTCAAATGTTTCCTTCCCTGACCACTCTCGAAATTCCCACCCCCAGCAGTGTTTGTCTCTTTCCTGTCTTATTTTCTCCAGAGCACTCCTACGTTGTACCTGATACAATGCATTTTATTTATTGCTCTGTTTGTCCTCCATCTTCCCCATTAAGAGGTAAGTTCAGTCCAAGCGGGGATTAAGTTGGCCCTTAACACCAACTAGCACAAGATAACCGCTAAGCAAACATTTGATGAATGAACAAAAAAAGTGAATGAACATTCAGGTAATTCAATATTTCCTCCAGTTTTTGTTTTGTGTGTGTGCGTATGTGTCTGTGTCTGTGTTTCTGTTCTCAAATTCTAAGAGATTTCTTTTACCTTTTATATCCCAGTAGGGTGAGGTGATAAAAGTACAAGCCTTTTAGGGATGCCTGGCTGGCTTGGTCAGAAGAACATCCAACTCTTGATCTCCGAGTAATGAGTTCAAGCCCCACATGGGTGCAGAGAATATTTTTAAAATAATTTTTTTTTTTTTTTAAGTACAAGCCTTTTAGAGAGATGCCCTGAATTTTAAACCCCAGGTCAGTTACCGACTAACTTTGTGAACTTGTACATATATATAACCTCACTAAGCCTCTGTTTCCCTACCTGTAAGCCTCAGTTTCAAGTCATAACATTGAACATACCATATGACCATGATGATACAAAACACTCATATCTGTCATCCAGAAATCTCTTAGTACATGGCAGCTACAATCAGCCAGATCATGAGCTCTTGCCCTTGGATATTATCCTGCCAGGATAATACAAGGATCATGTTTACAGATTGGGTCTTCATGCGCCTTTAATCAAGGCACATGTATCATACACATGACATTTTTACATATAGCTAAAAGAGATTCTAATGAGAAAAACAAAAGAATTATAATGACCATTTGTTAGTGCTCACTCCATGCCCCTGATAGTCAGATAAATTTGCATGTTTGGCCTTCATATAAACACTGATACATTGGGGAAGACCAGTGGAATGATTCTTTACATGTCCATCCATTGGCCAAGAGGTAAACTGCACTGCTCCATTCTTAAGACTTTGTTACAATTGATAGAAACAATTGTACAACTGATAGACACAATTGATAGAATTGTATTGTATCTTGTTATCAATTATACAATTGATAGATACAATTGATAGAAACAATAGTACAACTGATAGATACAATTGATAGAATTGTATTGTATCTATTGTATCAATTATACAATTGATAGAAACAATTGCACTGCAGAATATACCTATGGGATACACCTGGTTAAATGCTGACATTTGCTTTGCCTTGGGAAAGCAGAAAGAAAAATGGAGATAATGCTGCTTAGGAGAGTTTCATCATCATTTCTCCTTCTGGGGTCCTGAACTTAAATTCCTTATGGGTGCTCCCTCCAGGTTTCCAACAAGAGTCTTCCTCCCTAATAGGATCCCAGACCCCTAGCTCATCTTTAGACACCTGACACCATGAAACCAGAAATCTAAAATGAGAAAACAGACTCCCAGGGGATCTGAAAATATGTGCTGTCAGACAGAATATAATAAGCCTTTGGAAATCAGTACTTAGATGATGGTAGTCAGTAGTAAATGAGTTGAGAAATGCTTTCACTTGGGATGGTTTGGTAGCCAAAGACCACTCATTTCTTGACCAAGGTGAAGGAGGAGAAATTTCTTTTAAACAACCCTCATTCCATTCCATTCCATTCATCTTCCTGCTTCAAATCATTTACAACAGCTTGAGAAATAGATTTGTCCTGGCTGGTATTTAAAGAGATAGTCAATAACAATATGAGAAATAATTACTATATCTTCAGAAAGTGGGCATCGATTTTAACAATGACTAGGGCCTCAAAACTGGGTTTCAAATACGTTAGAGTAGAGTGATTGCCATTTATTACTTAACTTGCTAAGTTTGTACTTAACTTGGGTGGGATGGGGTTGATGCTGAAACTCTTAAACACGGAGTCCTTTTATTCTTCTTCAGTTCAGCTACAGATATATTGGGTACCTACTGCTTTCAAGAAACCATTAGGCTCCGAAGACACCATGATGAAGAAATGGGCCATCCTTGTCTGGGGACACTAGCATTTTTTTGGTGAAAGAAGATAATAAGCCACCACAAAGTTCAGCATTTAACTATAATTTAGGCAAATATTGCAAGGGAAAATGTGCATAAGGCAATGAACTCACTTGGTCTTGGGGGAATCAGGAAGTCTTTTTTGAAGAAGTCACATTTAAGCCGTAAACCGAAGGTTGCGTGGGAGTTAAGATAGGCCAAGTGAAGAAGAATGAGAGCTATTTCCAATGGAAGAACTAGCAAAGGCTTAGAGGCTGGAAAGAGCCTGACCTCTTCAAGCCATGGCTGGGAAAAGTTCACAGCCCCCCCCCACAAAAACCAATCATGTGTGTATCTGTATCAAGTTTATTATACATGTTACTGACATCCGAGACAGGTAACACATGATTTACAAACAATAACAAAATATACAATATTCTCTATGGTAAATTCCACAATAGCCAACTGATCCTCCTGGAATGCTTTTGTGGATTTTTGCCAAACTCGTATCTGTAGGTATCTTATGATCAGAATAGAGGAGCGAGTGTGGTTCCCATCTCAGTGTTGGCCAATGTTTTCATTTAAGTTAACAAGGAAGATGAAAGTGAAGGGATAAAGAGGACTTGAGTCAGAACTGCACCTGTCAATGAAGTGGACAGCTTCTGTGCTGAATCCTAGAATAGTTCTCAAATGCTGGAAGAAGAGGTCTTCAGGTTTCGGGGGGGCTATGCGTAATGCGGCAGCTATCAGACACAATATATTGTTAAATTTAATTGGCACTATTGACACTTTTCTCCATCACTTTTGTAAGTCCAGACTAGAGCTAGCAACAGATGAGCCTGCTGCCCGTCTTGGTGAATAAAGGTATGTTGAACCACAGCCATGTTCACTCATTGACGTTTCTTCTAGGGCTCTTTTTACGCTATGGCTGTAGAGCTGAGTAAATGCAACAGAGGTTTTATTGCCCACAAAGCCTAAGATCCTTATTAGCCGGCCCTTCACAGCCCTTTACTGACAGCTCTTCTGGATCCTCAACAAAACAGTAAATCAAGCCGATTTGTAGTGTTTGCCAATTCCTGCCGTGTAAATACTGCCACTGCTTTCCAGCCACCACGGTGGCATCACGGGATGAGGAGCTTGGAAGAGTCGCGGAGTAGCAGCGTGCCATCACACAGCACACGCCCCTTCCTGCCCCCGCACACGACCGACCTGAACAGCCCCCAAACATAAAGAACACTAAAATGTAGTAAAATAATTATCAAGTGACAAGTTTCCCTGTTTTTTACTATAACACACTTCATTACAAGCCTTTGTAATCTAATTTTAATGATAGCTGTATCTAACAGGTGACTTGCCAAATTCCTGAAAATCTAATGATCAGCTCTCGGGGCTGGTCTGAGCCAGCCCCAGCACAGCCGTGCTCTGCACCAGCGGAAGGGGGTTCTGTGCGGCTGGGGAGCAGAGGTGGGTAAGCGGAATAAGTCCAAGTGGGTGACCTAAGCAAGGCTTTGTAAGCCAGATTCAAGAGATTAGGGTTTATCCTGTAAGAAATGGGATGCCACTGAAGGTTTATAGCTGGGAAGTAGCTTGATCTCTCCCAGCTCCTATTACGTAGGGCTTTTAATCCCAGTGAACACTTCTGAAGTGATTTCTATGTGCCAAGCTCCATTCTATGCATTTTACAAATGTTCATTCTCACAACAACCCCGCGAGGTAAAGTATTCATATCACCTCCCAATTTTAAAGAGGACAGAGACAGTAAACCATAAGCAACTGGCTCCAAGGGCGGGACCGATGAGGGTTGAAGCTGGGACATGTGGGGAGGAGGCTCACTGTTCTCTCAGCCAGGGGCATTTGAACCTGCAGAGAGAAGGCCGTCTCCAAACTACATGTGAGGGGTTCCAGGACACAGAATGATGGGTCTGTTCAGATGCTGGAGACATGATGGCAAAGACGGGCGTGGTGGGTCTGGGGTCCCTCAGAAGACCCTCCCACGGTGACTGGATTCCTGAAGGCTGGAGCCATCTGTCTCCTGAGAAGAACTCTGGAAGCTGACTGCGTAGGAACATGCAGAATTTGCCAGCCACCACTCAGGCATGATTTTTGTCCCAGTAATTTAAGCCCTTCCAGAATCTACTTGGACACTTTCTCAGATCACTTATCCTTTCGTGAACTGTATGAGCAAAGAGGGAGAGGAATGAACACACCATACTCTAACTGGGATGCATTCTTACCATGTAAATTTTGGGTAACTTCCCCAGAAGTCAAGGTTGATCCTTAACAGTAAGTGGAGCTAATGCATCTCTAAATCACAATAGACCTGATTATTCTCGGGTAGAGAGGGATGAGGAGGAACGGCTGCCAGTTAGAAGCTGCTGTAGCTGTTAAGTACATCAGAGACATTTGTGATTTAAGCTGAAATTTTACTTTTTAGGGAAAATGAAAATCGGCCAATCTTCTAATTTGGTACATTAGGGAAGAAAGAATCATGGTATGGGAGAGGATAAATGCACATCTTACAAGTGTAACCTCCAACAATTTGCAAACCTGACAGGTCACCTCTGCTGCCTTCATGCTCCATCGGCAGAACTGAGAAGTTGAAAGAGAAACCTCATGGCCCACAAAGGTGAAAAGATTTGCAAAAAATATTTTACAGAAAAAGGCTGTCGATCCCTGGTCCAAACCACTACAGGATACGGGCAACCAGTCTACTGACCCAGAGCTGCTGGGAGACCCAAGGGTGAATTAGGTCAGTCCTGCTTTGCATTTGCATGTAATTTACTATGTACCTCCGTGTGCGTTCAGTGCATCTCCCCCACACGTCTGTGGACTTCTTTCCCCTAAGCAAAACTGACATCTTCAGGCACCCAGGAAGGGTCCCATGATGAATGAAATCTTGCATTGGTTCCCAAAGGAGCTGAGCCCCTCACGTCAGAGGCCGCTTGGCTGGCGCAGCCACTCCCTGCTTCGCTAACATTTCACACTTTCACCTGAGAGCTTCAATAATTCTCTTATCTCAGCCAAGAAAAGCCCTGCCACATATCCTCAGAGCTTATTAAGTCTGTGCACAGAAAGGCAGCTAGAGAACTGCAATAATTATCTGGGTAACGAGTTAAAAATCACTCTTGCCTAAAATAACCTGGTAATGAGTGAGCCCCGCTATCATATTCATTAAAGAGGAACATTTCTCAGAGAGCCAAGTGGAATGGAGATCGCGTCAAAACTGGTTTACAGATTGGGAATACGCTGCCTGGGGCACTGAGTACAACGATCTAACATAAAAACACAGGTAAAACACAGGAGAAAAACCCTCCGAGCAGAGTTGAAGGGACCTCTTCATTTTATAGTGCGAAGAACTAGCTTTCACGGAGTGATTACCATGTGCCGGGAACTAGGCCAGTAGCCCGTGTGGATCATTTATTTTTTCATTCCTTAAAATGCCCCAATGAGACGGTTAGTATTTTCATTTCCATTTTGCAGATGAACAAACTGAGGCTCTGAGGAGTTGAATTACTTGCCCAAGGGCACCCGGCTGACAAGGGAAGCAGGAGAACGGGACTGCAGCTCCAGAGCACACCATTCCACACTCCCTAAGGATTGAAAAAAAAAAAAAATAGGCCAAGACAGTTGATATGCTATGTCTGGGGTCACAAAGCTGGTTGGTGGTAGAGCTGGGACAATTCAGAGCTTGGAAATCAATACTGAAAATGAGGATAGGGACACAGGCGCACCGTCTGTGAAGAATGAAAGAAGAGCCCTGACTCCGGTGATTCCAATCCCGTATCATCACCATCATCGTCACCAAAGAAGTTATTCTTTGCGGAGAAGTTACTTTGTGTCAGGTCCTGTTCCAAGTGCATTATCTCAATGAGTCCTTACAATGCCATCTTATTTAATCCTTAAAACCATGCTTTAGGTATGACCTATATGATCCCAGTTGTATAGATGGGGAAACTGAGTCACGGAGATGAGATGACCTATCCTTAGCGCACCCCCCCCCCGCCCCCGGCTAGGAGGCTGAGGGTGTACAATCGGTCTGACTCCGGAACGCACACTTCTAATCCCTGCTTCTCCTTGACTGTCTCCCTTTGTGGACGAGAGCCCCAGGGTTTCTGCTCACCTTGGATCACCAGGCTGCCTTCCCAGCTTTTGTAGGACTCCTCGATTCTCTTTGCCGGTTTTCACAGCACTTTTCTGACTATATTACCAACTGACATGGCAGTCTCCTCCAGCCACCCCATATTCACACAATAATGTGTGCTCATGTACACACGTGCACGCACGCACACACACACGCGCACACCCCGCGTCAGCTCCAGCAGGTCAACCATCAGACACCACACTGGAGAGCACCCTGATCATAAGGACAGCACAGGGATCAAGAATCTAGGCTCTGCCAAAGACATAGGTTCACACCTTCCCTCCTGACTTACCAACACCATAGCTTTACCCAAGTTAATGTCTCAGGGGCTCAGTTCCACCCTTTGTTAAGTGATTACTATGGTACCTACTGTAATGTAGGATTGCCGTGTCAGTATCTCAACCCAGCACCCGGCAAATGAGCATTCGACAACAGACAACTATTATTACTAAAACTTGGTAGAAAGAACAGATGAATCGGTAGATGGATGGATGTGTGAATTAACAGAGGATTGGATGCATGCAGTTCTAGCTGACTGGAAGGACTGATTTGGAGCAGCACCTGGGTGCCACAGTCAGTTAAGCGTCCGACTCTTGATTTCAACTTGAGTCATGACCCCGGGCTCCTGCGACAGAACCCTGCGTCAGGCTCTGCGCTTGGTGGGGAGCCTGCTTCTCTCCTTGTCCCTCTGCTCCCCCTCCCGCACTCGCATGCTCTCTCTAAAATAAATAAATAAATCTTAAAAAAAAAAAAAAAGGACTGGATCAGAAACAGAAAATGAGAGAGAAGAACAAGTAAAGTTTTTTGTGTTTTTGTTTGTGTTTACTATTATAAAGAAGATCTTTAATCTGCACGGCTGAAGGACTACAGGATCACGTTGTGACCCACACATAGGCAAGATGTTCATTTCCAAAACTCAACCCGGCCGTTGGTTCTGCCACACACTTATCAGTTCTCTCGGAGTTCCTATTCCTAGCATTATTTCCAAATGTGGACAAGAAGGCACCGAGCAGGTGAGGAGAGATAAAATAACAGGTAAGACCAAACCCCCGATCAAGGTTAGAGCAGTACCTACTTTGCTTAACACTGACTCCCCAGCACAGAGCACAGTTTCCTGTAACTCTTTGGTCAGTCCAGGTAGGCTAGATTCTAAAAGCAAAAATACAGCAAAAATAGCAACGACAACAACAACAAACCCCACAGTTTCACCATGTGAACAATATGAAGATTGAGCTATCACCTGGGATACAATCTGTGTAGATAATTTCATCTGGGGATGGGAAGAAGAGATCTGATGGCTCCCTGCGGTCACGTAAACTTGCTCCCATTTTGTGGTTCTACTGCCCCCCACCAGATCCTCTGCCTCTGGCTAGCAGACAGGACAACAGAGCAAAATGTGCTTGGAGGACTGACAGGAGGTTTTACAGAAGGAAGGCTTACCCTTACATCCACCTGCTCTCCATTGGCCAAAACCCAACCAAAGGGACACTAAAATGGCACTAGTTGTGTGCCCTTGAGAAAGAAGGAAATTACTTGGTGAGTAATTAGCCAGTCTCTGCCACATGGTTCACTAGGTACGTGAGTGGAAAAATAAGTGCCTGCAGGAAGCACAGTGGGGGATACACCGTGGTAGGGGGAAGCAGAACGTCTGCCTCCGTATATACATGTCTAAGGAGATTTGTTGCGGTCAGTATCTGGCTGGAACTCAGGTCTCCGACCGCTCCCTGCAGGTAATAGCTCCTGTGGAGCCCCAGACTGTCCCCCAGGCCCACCTGTTCTTTTTTTTTTTTAATTTTTTTTTTAATTTATTTATTTGTTAGAGAAAGAGAGTGAGTGAGGCAGACAGAGTGGTAGGCAGAGGCAGAGGGAGAAGCAGGCTCCCCGCGGAGCAAGGAGCCCAATGTGGGACTCCATCCCAGGACGCTGGGATCATGACCTGAGCCGAAGGCAGCTGCTTAACCAACTGAGCCACCCAGGCATCCCCCCAGGCCCACCTGTTCTATCATTATACCCGCACTGGCAGCTGCAGCCACAATTCCCAGATGTTGGGTTAGTCTGACCCAGTTCTCCTGCTGCGAGTCAACTCAGTGCTACTGCTGGACATCAACCCCATAATCAGGGGAAGAAGAACACCCAGACTTAATTTCCAGTTAAGATACCAGAAACGATTTATTGACTTTTAAAATAGAAATGTGAGGAAACATGTACCGAGCCCCAGGTGCCAATTGAATAAGCAGTCGGGGCTTTATGGTGCCGGATACGCCATCAAATCAGGGCACTTATCACAGGCAGGCTCATCTTAAAGAGGCTTATGTATGCGTCTGCATCCCTGGTACCCCGCAAGCATCTGGAGGGCAGGGACTGAATTATTCATCTTTGACTCCCTAGCAAGATTGCCCAGAAGAGCCTTGTACATGATGTCAGGTGCTGGCAGGAGACATCTGTCCTTCTGGTCTACCCACCATCCCTTGGCTTTGTGCAGCAGTGCCTAGCTTGTCTTTGGGAAACCACCTCGCTCTCCACAGTTAGTCTATGAAATTAAGGGTGACTCTGTATCCAGCTCCAGAGCTGGAAATGGGCCCTGGCTTGGTCAATCTCAGTAGTCCATCTGGCATTGTGCCTAGATTGGGGATGTTCCCAGGACACAAGCTCGGGGAATCATGGGCAGCCCTGTGCAAAGACAGGGAACAACTGGGAACTTCTGCTGGATTATGAAACTATGAGGCTACAGATCTGGGCCTATCAGCAGCCACTTGGTGCATTGCAGGGAGATCCTGCCTAAGACTGAAGTCAGCAAGGAGAACAGAGCCAAGAGATGGAAAGAAACCAATTCTGTTTCACGGTGTTCAAACCCCAGTGCTCAGCTGTTCCCAGAGCTCAACTCCCTGGACTTTTTCAGTTAAGTAGAATGACTATGCATTCTCCATTTGAATTGGGCATCAATCCCTTAAAACTGGTCCTGACAAAAATGGGTTTTAAAATGCTTGTTGAATCAAACTGAAATAAGATTTAGAATATTTCTATTCTATATATGTTCTGTTTGGTTTCAATTTAAACCAAGATGTCTTCCTTGAATCCATGTCCCTGCCTCATGATAGGTCCAGTCACAGTGTGGTGTGTCTGAAGACAGAGAAGTGGAGGAGGATAGGAGTACAGAACCCAGGCACTTGGCACACTCTCACTGCACTACTATCCTATGAAAGCACATCATGAATAATGGATTTCTTTCCATCTCCAGGACCATCAGCTTAGTCTAGCCCAACTACCATTTCCCACCTGGGTGACATTCACAGCTTCCTGATGTCCTTCCCCCTGCACACTTGTCCTCTCTGCTCCATCACAGTAACAAGAGTGAGCCTCAGATGTAATTCATAGAATGTCTCCTGCTTAAAATCACCAATGGCTTCCTTAGAGTAAAATCTGAACTCTTCATCTTGACCTACAAAGATGATCCATTTTATCCATCAGGCTGCATTTTTTCCACACTCCCCTTAAATGCACATGGTTTAGTTTTTGATTCTTCAAACTTATTAATCTATTTGTTGACTCTGGACCTTTGGTCCTGCTACTTCCACCTGGAGTGCCCTTCTCCCAACTTATAAGAACAATCCCAGAAGCTGTGGCCCTCTGCTCTAGCCTCACAGGAGAATTTACTAGTTCCAAGACCTTCTATGTGCCTATGCTTATCCTATGCCTTCTATCCCTCCCTCTTAGCTGCCTAAGAATCCCCTAATCCCCCATTCCCCAGTCACACTAAATATAATTTTCCCAGGTGGTCTACATTGGCCCCATGGAAGAATCAATGTTCCTTTATCTATATTCCTTCAGCACATCATGTAAATATCATACCATGGCACATAGTAATGCATTCATGTGTTTATATATGGGACTCCTTGACCATACCATGAGTTTATCAAGGGCTTAGGAAATCCCTTAATAATTTTGGAAGAACCTTAAGTACCATCAGCGCCATTGTAAGTACCCAGTGAATGTTTGTTAAATAAAAGGAAGGAATGACTGTTTGTTGAGTAAATTAACCAAGCGCTCTTGCAGTGAATCACTTAGCATCCCTGGCCACAGCTTCATCATCTATAAAGTGAATATTTTGTGCCAATAGGTCTCAGTCATGGCTGTATCCCACAATCATATGGAAAGAGCTAAAAAATGCAGGTTCTTAATCATACCTCCAGGAAACTTCATTCATTCATCCATTCATTCATTTAATGAATACTTACTGAGCACGTACCACTTGCCATACCTTGTTTCTGGCATAGGAGACCCAGTTGTGAGTAAGTCAGGCCAAGGCCTTGCCCTCATGGAGCTTCTATTCCAGGAATCATATTAGCTCATATTTGTTGAGGTGCTATGACACTCTAGCGTTGAAATAACGGTTTTGCCTACATTAACCTCCTAAGTTCCCACCTCGGCCCTGAGAGGTGGGACTTTTATTTATCACTGAAGGGCAAAGAGCTTTATTTGGCCAACATCCCACCTGTTGTAAGAGCTGACTCAGAAGCCCGATTATAAACTGGTTCTCCTATGCTAGGTTGCTGTATTGCACACACACATCTGGGAGAGCCAAGTGGGACCCAGGCATGTGCTTTAAGAACCACTGTTTAGGGCAAATCAATGACTTGTAGTGTTTGCTACTCCCTGCAACTGACTCAAACAACAGTCCATGAAAAGCTGGCCAGTGTGAACAAAAGCCTTCACAATAAATACAGTAAGGCTTGTATTTAATCAAATGCTTAAAAACAGAGGAACCATTGGACCCTACTCAGTGTCTATTATGGGATTCACTCCTCTGGTGACCTGTGAGTTACAGCTGGGGAAACTGAGGCTTAGAGAGGCCCAGGGGGCCTACCCAACAGCACTCACAAGTCAGTGGTGAAGCTTCATCCTGAACCCAGGACTGCCTGACTCTAAGAAAAATGTGGACTTTTAACTCCCAAACTCAAAGAGTTCAGGAACAGGGTCTCTGCACACCATCTGTCCCAGAAAGCCTCAGGCCAAAATTGTATTAGCAGCTAATGGCAGTGACTTCAGAGTGTCCTGCTCATGGGGACCCCTGAGACCAGGAGCCAGGGCTGAAATCTTTCCATCCTACCAGATTTCAGCATGAAACCTCCAGCAGCCAAACAGCAACAACCTTCACACTGGACTTCACAAACTGCAGACAGCTTTCCCTCGTAATATCTGATTTACTCTTCATGGCCACCCAGTGAAAGAGACATTGACGTCAGCATGGAGGGTATTTAAAACATGTAAAAACCATTACAACATGGGCACCAAGTGATCCAAATCGAAACTGGCCACATTCACCCAATGTGGCCATGCCAGGGCATACCCGCTGACTCTCAGGTCTGGGTGAAACACTGTCCCACCTGAATGCCTTTCACACTAGTGACTAGACCATGTCCTGCCCACCTCAGGGCTTTGACACTTTCTGCCTCCTCCCTTAACACGTCCTCCTCCCTCCCCTCCCCACCGCTAGTTACCTCCTACTGATACTTCAGGTGCACTTCCAAGGTCACATGCTCAGGGAGGACTTCCAGACCAGAGCTGCCAGTGATGAATCCCTTCCACACTCACCTCTGCCCTACCAAGGCTGCTTACTGGTGACCCCTGCAGGAGCTGCCCTCCACCAATGCCCAGTGGGGACTTGGTGACAAATACCCTAGACACCTCACTCACTGGCGGGGATAACTGTGACAGAGGCTCTCGCTGTCTCCAGGAGTCTCCAGCCGAAGCAGCTGCAGTTGCCAACCCAGGTTAGCCGCTGATAACAGTCCATTTGTTGTCTGTCTTTTCTCCCCATCGCATGTCCCTGTTCCTCCACCAGTGTTTCCTGGGATCACCTCCCAGGTCGGCAGCTTGCACACAGATCCTTGCTGCGGAGTCCTGCTTCTGCAGGAACCTGACTGAAACAGCGTCCCCGGCCACATAGGCTGAGTCAGGTCTCATTGGGTGACGTCCACAAGGTCCAGCTTTTCTCCTTTCAGGGAACTCATGTTGACCTGTGGTTACATATGCATTTGGGAGGATTATCTGATGCCTGGCTGTCTCCTGCCCCTACTGGTGAGTCCCTATGGTACAGGGCTGAATAATAGCCCCCAAAGATAACATCCTTGGAACCTGGAAATATTAACTTATATGTGGCAACAACTCTGCAGGTGTGATTAAAGTAATGCTTTTGAGATGGGGACATTATCGTGAATTATCTAAGTGGGCTCTAAATGCAATTACCAGTATCCTTATAAGAAGGGGGCCACGGGAGATTTGACACAGAAGAAGAGAGGCCACGTGACCAGAGACAGAGACGGCAATGATGCGGCTACAAGTCAAGGAACCTGACAGCCACCGGAAGCAAGACATGTATTCTCCCCTAGAACCTGCCGACACCTTGACTGCGGCCTGCCGAAGTCGGTTTTGGCCTCCAGAACTGTAAGAGAATGAACATATGCTATGTCAAGCCACGAAGTTTATGGTAATTTGTTATAGCAGCCGGGGGAAACTAATACATCCATGAAAGCGGCTCCTCTCAAGTCTTCGTACTTGGGGCTGAACCAACAACATCTGTATCCACATCTGTTAAGGGTTGAATTATGTCCCCCAAAAAGATGTGTTGAAGTCTGAGCCCCCAGCACTTACAAATGTGACCTTATTTGGACACAGGTCTCTGCAGAGGTAATCAAGTTAAGATGAGGTCAGTGGGTGGGGGAGGGGGGATAACCCTGTAGGACTAGTGTCCTCATAGGAAGAGAAGAGACACAGAGAGGAAAATGCCATGTAATAATGGAGGCATGAGTTGCTCTGGTGTCGATAATCAAGGAAGGTCAAGGATGTGCGGCAAAGCCAGAGGCTAGGAGAGAGGCGGGGGACAGATTCTTCCCAAGAGGCTTCAGAGGGAATAAGGCCTGGCTGACACCCTGATTTTAGACTTTGTGATTGCCAGAACAGCAAGAGGATACATTTTTGTTATTTTAGGCCATCTAGCTCGTGATCCTTTAATCTAGCAGCCCTAAAATACTAATCCAAAGTTTCAAACCCTGTCTGCGGTCTAAAATCCAAAGTCACCTAAAGGTCTGGCTCAGGCAGCACCGGGACGTTAGAGCCCTTGCCATGTGTGTTTCTGAAGAACGACAGCCCTGCTCTCTCCGTTAGTACTTGTCATTAACCCACTCCGTTAACGCCCTGCTAGCGAGCATTACGAAGCACTTGGATCCAGGATATGGCTTTTCTGAAGGTGTCACAAGCACCAGGAGAAGCTCTTCACATTACAAAAGACACTGCAATTCTGGGACCCGCAGGCTCAGAGTCACTTGTGGCTGCAAATGGGTTGCACCGACAAGCATCAGCTCCCACCTGCACTGCCTACAACAAAGTCAGGCCTTGCTTCCTACTCTGGCTTCTGCTTGCACGTTATTAACGTGTAATGAGTAGTCGGTTCTGCTTTATTGATCTTCAGACCAGAGCTACAGTGGGATGCTGCCTAAGAAAAGCCCCAAAGGATTTTATTTGATTTTTGCACAGAACAATAATCTCCCTCACCAAATTAGCTGCTGGACTGCAAGATGGGTGGGGATTTCACCTTGAAATTGCTGACAGGGTAGCAAAACTGGAATGTCTATATTTGCTAATCCTTGTTCAAATATATATCCCGCTGCTGGCACCCTGTCAAATGAGTCCCTGGAAAGTACCAGGCCAGGCTGTGGAAGGGGGAAACACAGCCCAGGAGAGATGAGAGCCACGAGAGGACATGGCATTGCAGGGCAAAGTGGTGACGACGGGTTCCTGTCTTTGCAAAATGACAAGCTACAATTGCAGTCAGCCCGTCTCCCTTTTCCTTTTGCTCTCAAAATATTCGTGGTTAGAAATCCCCAATCCAAGAACCCCAGAAATGCCCTCTCTTCCTTAGGTCCATCCTAATTTTACAGGATGCCTTTTATGGGCTGTTTGGAGTAGCTAAACCATGTGTTGGCCGCTAGTCGGTGTTGAAAACACGAGAGTTAGCCTCTCCCCACTCTGCCATTGACTCAGTTCTTTGGCTCAGTCTCAAGTCGGTTAAGGCAATGGCCTTCCAGGGAGGGTTGGATTCGAGATCACAGGACGCAGAGCAGCAGGCCTGCCTGGGGGATGCAAAAGCTCTCAGAGGGTGCCTAGTCTCTTGCAGTAACCCAGGAGCCTGGGGCTCAAATTTCGTGATCACCTCTCTCTCCATCCCGCAGTGGACCCCTGCCATCTCCAGGCACTGAAATCACATGCAGAAAACCTACTTGGGAAAGACATTCTTCTTAAGCTCAGGCATGTTCTTTTGTTCCTACCTTTATGGGAACTGGCTTTTCCAGACCTTGGAAGAACGTCTTGTAAAAAATCAAAAGTGACAGCCCATCCCGAGCCCATTTGTCAGGGGAAAGGTGATGAGACTCGTCCATGTGACCCTCACACAGAAAGGGAGAGAGTCAGAGCCAAACGGGAGCTAAGACAGTTCCAGGTTCTAATGGATTCATCTCTCCTAATTGCCTGTGTAGCGTGTCTGTTAAATTTAGATAAGGCTTAAACAGGGCCCAAAGAAGATCCAGGAGGGAGTCACAAAAATGATTAAAAGGTTGTAAAATTGGGGCTTATAGATGGAGGAATTGGGGGTTATTTATCCTGGAAAAGAGAGGGCTGAGGAGGGACGTATAAAGTCTTCATACTAGATTAATTATGTAAATAAGCAATCACCCAGCTGGCCTAGAATCTCAACCATTTGGCAGGGAGAGTGGGTACTGGGGGGTTGGGGGGCGGTGGTTACTAGTAGTTTTAAAATCATTAGTTGCCCGCTCTGATTTCGAAGGGGTTCGCTGCTGCTGGGCAATACGAGTTATGGAGATGCCAAGTCTGCTTGAACGAACCCAGACACCAGCCACTAGAAATCATTTCCAGCTAAGCGTGTGATGAAGGCAGTTTTTCTTTGTCCCTTGTCACAAGCGGAGGGCCTGCAAGGGGTCCTTGTATGATGGCAGAGTCCAGGACTCCTCCTCGTCCAATTCCCCAGCTAGGGTCAGGCGTTGGGGGAATGGTCAGGGGTTCTGTCATCCAGACAGGAAGACGCTGGACAGAATGTCCCCTCAAGCATGACAAGCTGAGGCTGGCCAGAGGCTAGAGAAGTGTTTCCTCACTCGGGAATTACCACTTGCACGCTACAGAAGTGTGCCCACTGGTTCTACCTCCTGACCGCTCTGTGGTTCTTTCCATTCAAGGAGACATTCGCTAATCATCGAGAACTACTGAGTCTTTCCGCGCCCTCAGCTCTGAGCCTAGACACAGAGATGAGGAATTGGTTCTAAAAATGTAAAAAAACAAAAATATGACTTGAATACTAACAACACTAATCATAATCATCACAGGAACATTCGATGAGCACTTATTCTGCCCCCGACCCTCTATAGCACTTCAAATATAAAGCCTCACTTCATTCTTGAAAGAACCCTATGAAGGAGAAACTATTGTTTCCCCCCCTTTTGCAGATACTGAAGTTTTAAAGAAGTTAACTAATTTGTCCCAAGTCACCAATCAGTAAGTGTCTTGGTGAGATTTGAACCTATGCTTTCTAATACTTAACCTGTTTTTAAAATTATGTTTCTGCTTCTCTTGGCTTTTTGATGGAAACAGAATTTCACATTTAGGAGATACAGCAACCACCAGTCCATAGCAGTCACTGGTATCACTCTTGATCTTTCTGCGACTCTGCCTTCCAGAAACCTCCCACCAAGTGTTGGTAGAGAGGAAGGGGCCACCCAGCCCTCCGAGAAGGCAAGGGAAGTGTCTCAAGAGGACACACACCCCAGGATCTCAAGGACTCTCAAGCTCTCTTTTCTTCTTACATCACGGGGACTCACTCAGACTCTTCAGATCAGCCCTGATGTGAATCCTAGTTCCAAGGGCAATGATTCTCGGACATTAGGTGTAGGTCATCTGGAGGGCATGTTAAAAATGCAGACCTTTGGCCCTCACACCCAAAAGCTCTGCTTTGATAGGCCTTGGCCAGGTTGGAGAATCTGTGTTTATTCAGCTCCCCAAGGAATTCCAATGTGGGTGGTACAGGAACCCCAAATTGAGGGAAAGTCCCTTAGAGTTGCTCTTCTCTCCCCTGATGCCCTTTTCTTGCCAAGCATCCTTTGTCTACACACACATACATACACACAAAAATGCACACACAAACACACACACGGAGCCCTCCCCACAATCTATTCACATAGTAAGCATTAACTGAGACCCCAGGTGGCAGGACTGTAAAGACCGCTGACCTCATGAAGCTCAGAGAAGAGCAGAGGAGGTATGTGAACACTCGATCTGCATGAAGCTGCGATGGGAGGGTAGCCCGGCAAGGAGGACCAAAGCCCTGGGGAGTTCACAAAACGTATTGATGACATTTGAGAGCTGGATCCCAGGAAGACCTCCTGGAGAGTGAGTAGACTTGGAATAGGGAGGGCTTGTTGGGGATAACCCCAGGCAAGCCTGCAGAAACCGAATCTGAGAATCTGAGATGATGGGGTCCATCGTCTACGGGGTGTGTAGAGGCAGGATGGGAAAAGCTGCAGAGGAATTAAACGTGAATGCAGGTTTGGGGCGCGTCATGGTACATGGTGTGCATTGATGCATCGGCAGCCATTAAGAAAGTTACGTGGGAAGGCCATAAAGGGTGGGGATCAGGGCAATGAGCCTGGAGGCCATCACAGTAGGCCTGGAAAGAGATAATAAGGCTGTTTTCATAGGTTACTGGGCAGGATTAGTCAGAATGGGGGAGAACAAGCAAGGTGCTCATAGTGAGCTTTCCACTCATTTACATATAAGTAGGATCGGCGCTAATAACAATCAATGAAGTGAGTCCCAGAAGGAAGCATTCTTATATAATTTTTTGTTAAGGTATATGCTTAAAAGCAATAAAACAAAATGCATTCCATAATTTAGACTTTCTCTAAATTATACCAGCCTTCAACTAATGAGTAAAAATTAATGAAGACTGACCATTTTGCTACAGAAAGCGTTATCATCTCCATCAAGGTCGTGCTACATCACGGCATACATTACAGAAGTGGCATGTTCCATAGAGGAAAGGTTGCTGGACAGTGGTATGCTGGTAAAAAATACAGTAAATTTAGATGAAATAATCTGATAATGTCTGTCCTCCATGAGAAGGAATGTAGGAGCCAAGAGAGCCAAGTGGTTAATGCTGAGGTCTCTGGGTTCAAATTCAACATCTACTGCCTAGAAGCAGGGGGATGTCCAGCAAATGATTAACTGCTTTGAACTTCATTTCGCCAACCATGAAACAGGATTAACAAAAACTCCTAACTCAGAGCACTGCTGTGAGGATTAAATAAGATCATATCTCTGAGGCCCTGGCCACACAGTAGGAACCTGTGAGCATTATCGATCATCATGGCCACCATGGGGATTTTCTGAGAGCTCAAACTTGAGAGTAGTAAGTTCCTGTGTTTCACCAACACCAAATGGTGGGAGGAGCCATGCCCAGAGACTGTAGTGCTGGATCCAAATCCAGCTTTCCCATGGATAAGGTGGCTGACCTGGGGAGAGCCCCTTTAATGTCTCTGAGCCTCAGTTTCCTTGTCTGTACAATGGGAAGGTAGGTTTGTTTATATTGGAATTTTATACCCTTCTTTTCGAGCCCTCCACTTTTTTATCAAGTGGAATCTGCTCTTGAACCCTAATGTCTAAAATACATAAAAGCAGAACTACCCTGGTTGAAGTTTGCTCTTAGGGCTGGAGTCCCAGCTGTTTTCTTCACCCTGTTCCTCTTGTGCCTTCTCCATTTTAGGGCCCAAGTAGCCCCTCTCCATACTCGACCTCTGTAAAATGTGGTTTAAAAGTTATAGGATGAGGGATATCCAAGATCATCTGGGGTCCTAGGATTCTATCGTTATGGGAAAGAGAGGGCAGGGGCTGTCCAAACAGCAAGACAAAAGAAGCCTGTGATAAAGAATAAAAGATCTTGTAAACTACGTGTCCTTGATGATCATAATTAGAACCTCCACATTGCAATCACTGGCACGATGCTCTTTCACACTGATTCCTGTTAAAAGCCGTAGAGCCCGAAGTGGAAAATGCCAGGAGTGTTTAGACACAATGCAGTGCAGACACTGAGACCGGACGGGAAGAGGTGAGATGACTAGCTTCTTCCTCACCCTTGCTTATGCATCCCCACTTTGTTTTCTTTTCTTTTGTTTTTTAATGCTGGACTAAGAAAAAAAGCAGGTGATAATTTATAAAATACACCAAATCAAATTGTTCTTTCCTGTGCACTTAGAATGGGATTGCTTAACTTCGAAAGGTATTTATTTATATATGTATTGGCATTCATTTATATTTTTTATTAATATATTACCATGTATATAAATGTAAAATATATAAATATATTTTTATTTATATATACCTTTTTTTTTTTTTAAGGGCAGTCTTTCTCAGTCTATCCTAACCTATGTGTCACCCAACTCAGAAGGCAGTGTTGACTTTGGGACAACCCTTTATAGGTTATCCAACCTCACAGCCTCATCTGGAGCCCTTCTGGTGAACAAGAACTTCTATTTCCCTCGAGCCCATTCCTTTCTTGGGCAGATTCATTCGTTATGCCTTTCTTTGTTGACCTGCAGTCTGTCTCCCTATGATTTTTCTCCCATTAGTTCTTCCTCTTCTCTCTCAAAAACATAGAGCAAGACAACCACCCCTTGCCTTCTAGACATACTGGGGTGGCACCCCCCCCCCAGAGCCTTGCAGACAAGACCCTGACCCAGTGTGTCTGGAAGGTGGGACCTCTACCCCAGAGGTCCTAAAGGGCAGAGCATCTAATCAAAGAGGATTATCTTAAGCCATAATGTGTAAAGAAATTTGCCTTGTTGGGTTTTGGTCTTGCTTGAGACTGGTCACTCCTTCCTTCTTTTCTAGTTCTCCCTTACGAAATGGAAATGTCTATCCTATACGTGTCCCATCATTGTATTTCAGATCATATAATTTGATTTCACAGGTTCACAGCTGGAGAGATTGGCCTCACCCATAACTGATCTGGATGATATTCAGATGAGATTTTGGGACTTTAGATTTTTGAGTCACGCTGGAAAAGAGTCAAAACTTTCAGGGCTATTGGGAGGGAACAAATGTGCTCCTGTCATTCCTCTGTGTTTGAAGAACACACCTTATTCCTTGCCCTCCAAGTAGCCTGGTGACACCCATATACCATCGTCCACTGTGACTGGCCAGTGTCTATACTGTAAGTAATTAAATATGTCAAAATCACATCCATGCCTATCTGCTTCTTACAACAAAGTAAGTCAGCTGGCCCTATGTGTATACTTCATTAGAGATCGCTTTTATTTAGTTAATGGGGAAAAAAAAAACCAAGCATGGAATTGGTGTTAATTAGTTAAGCTGCATACAACTAAATCAACTCCTTGACTAAATTATTGCACCTCTGAGTTCATGCTTTAGGAAGCAAAGTAACTGCCTGTGACCAAAGATGTTTTCCTGCTGAACAGCAGATAGGGCACACTGTCGCTCTCCAGTCTGAGGTTACTGCAACTCTCCCAGTTAAGTATCTTTTCCTTTCAATAAAAGAAGCCTCACTAAACAGTGAACCAAATGCAAATTTTATAACTTTGGAATGGAGGTTGAAATTAAAGAGCGAAAAAAAAAATTTGATTTGGAAAATGTGGTCAGCTTGTGTACCTAACTCACTGAAGATCAAAGATTCCCTCCAGCTATAAATCCGGACCACCACACTGCATGATCTGACCCTGGCATCATGCTCCAGCTCCTCTCGCCCCTCCTCCTTGCTAACTGCTGGGCACCCAAAAGTTCCTTTCTGCTCCGGGACTTACTGGCTGGTCCATGACCACATTGTTGCCTCCAAGTTACTCCCTGTCACGTCTCTCTGTTTATTCACAACACTTAGAGGGAGTTGATCTGATCTTGTTAACTAGTTGTTCATCACCTGTCTCCCCCATCATGGTACCAGGAATTACATCTGCCTTGTTTACCAGTGCCTCAGATGGTGTCTGGTACATAATAGGGTTGCATAAATGTTTGCAGATGGAAGGAGGGAGAGAGAAAAAGACGAAAAGAGGGAAAGAGAGAGAGGAAAGGAGAGAGGAAGGACAAGTGAGTATGAACTCCATACCTGATGTGTACTTAAAGCTGCAGCCAAGAAAGGAAAACACCTTTGAATCCATTATATTATACACCAGATGACCAAAATATGTTGAAAAGCATCCACACCTTCCTAATGCAGTCAGAATTCATGTGGCAGAGAAAGGAGGATACCACACAGAATCATAAACAAAACAGAAGCACAATCAGGTATATCCTCTCTCCAGAATTATGTGAGGCTGACATCAACAGAGCCTCTTAATCCTCTTAGATGATGATTGATTTTTTTAAGTCTTTAAAATCTGAAAACTTGAAGACTAAGTTGAGATGAAATGTTTGCAAGGAAGAAGCAGACGTGTGTCATGAGATATGTCTCCACCAAACCAAAAAAAAAAAAAAAAAAAAATTAAGGGAGAGGAAAATGTATTAATTTTTTGAATGAGTTTTGGGATCACCAGACCAGGGAAATTCCCACTGCTGAAATGAGCCTGACTCTTCACGATCAGAAAGTAGCTGAGGAAAGATTCAGATGGGGACAGCGGGAAGCCGAGCTAATTTCCGGGAACCCACGTTGCTTCCCACATGTACTACTGGAGGCGCTTATATGGCTCTGCTAATGAGACATTGTATTAGCATATTGAATTCTAATTGTTACATCTCTGAACATCCCCTTGCTGGAGAGAAGGAGGGGGAGAATCAAATCTAAAATAAAAACACACTGGGCATCTCACTTGCTCAAGGAGACCTCTGGAAGTAAGAGTTTCCCTCCCTGATGCTGATCCCTACCTGACAGCCCATCAGGAAATAATGGCCTGGAAGAAACCTATTTGCCTGGATCCCACTGCCTTTGTGGCCAGAAAGATTGTTACTATCCCCTTTATTTTTTGATAAATTGCAGGTTTTGACACAAGAATAGGGTGGGTCTCACGGGTGCCCATGAGAATAGAAAGAAGAAACCATTTATTTATGTCTGGCCAGCAACACACTGTCATTCAACTTCCTCATGATCTGGCAAAGCATCACCTCGTCCAGCAAATCTGCCTTCCCAGTCCATACTGGGCATCTTCCACTATCCTATGCTTGATTTCATTGTTAAAATCAATAAGCATTTGTTAAGTGGCTATTGTGTGTGTGTGTGTGTGTGTGTGTGTCGCTATAAACACTGCTAAGCACAGTTCAGGCACAATCCCATTTATTTTGCACAGTCCATGAGGTAGATATTATTCTAACTGCTTAGCAGATCAGGAAATGGAGGCTCAGTGAGGTCAAGTACATTCAGTCAACTCAGTACAGACCAGAGGCTACAGAACTGGGGCTACCTGGCCCATACCCTTAGGTCTTGAAAGCTGAGCCTGCCTCCTCCAGCATACCGACCTTCCTGGAGCCCCTGGGCAGGATGAGGACCCCAGGTATCTGACTCTGCATTGCTTGCTCCTAAGCAGTTCCACTCAGTCCCTACTCTGGGACAGCACCAGCTGTAAGGCACTTAGGTGACTGATTTGCTTGTCTGCCTCCCTAAGTTCAATTTTGAGATCTTTGGGAATAAAGAACGGGCCTTAGTCATTGCCGTAGTTGCTATCCGTGTGGAATGAATGAATGAATGGGGCATCTACCCCAAATGTTGAAGAATGCTTAGATAAAATTGAACAATGCTGTATGAAAATTAAAAGACAAGAGAGCCGGAGCCGTCCCGATGGACACGGCCCTAATGTATCATTCAGTTACAACTATAATTCAAACTTGAGCAAGACAGACGCCCCAATCTACATGTTCAAACCATGCTAGAGGCACTGTGACCCCACAGCCTGCTGTGCCCTGAAGGCTGCTTCCAGGGGGCGAGATCCCACGCCACCCCATCGCTACCCCTTTATTTGCTGTGACTTGCAGTTTGAGAGTTTAGAACATTTAGGCCATGGTGCCCGCCTTTTCCAAAGGCTTTTTTACAGCTGTGGTAGTGTGATGGGTTATTTATTCGGTGCTGTTGTGAGGGAGGGGCTGGGATGAAAGAGAAAGGAGAAAAATGAAATGTCTTGAAAATAGAAATTGGAAACACATAAAAGTGAAGCGGAAAGCAGACGCATCTGTAACATAGATGCCTCCGGAATTTCTGAAGCCACCAGTGCTGGACGATGGGATTATGTTCTGAGTCGGTGTAGCCCTAACAAGGCTCCGTCCACCTGGCTTCCCAGAGAAGAAAGTACACCCTGCTAAACGGGTGCCCACCTCTCTGTGCAGAGACAGAGAAAAAGGGGAGGCAGAAGGCAAAATCTAACAGCTGGGATCAGGGAGGAGCAAAGACGATTTTTCTTAGTGTTTACCAACAGTCTTTACAGTGTTTCCTTGTCTCAGGCAGCAAGCCTTCTGACGTCGTTTTCTAGGCGAAGGAGCTGGGGTTGTTATCCTCTAATCCCTATTGGCCCCTGGCTGAGGGTGCTCCCGGGGTGTGAGCTCTCAGTACTCCTGGTTTGTGCTGCATGCAGGCTAAGCATGCTCCTGCAGCAGGGCAAGGGCTCAGGCAGAGGGCCTCCGGGGTGTGCAGGGAGAAGCTGCTCTAAGGAACAGTGCGTGAGGCGTCACATGAATGGGACACCGAGCGGGTGTGTGGTGCCTGAATTACGTTATATATAACTTACGATATACTGTGCACACACACATATCTGCGTGTGTAAGTGTTGATGTAAATGGAAGGAAACAAAAAAGTCTAAGTAATGGTCGCCTCTGTAGGCATAACAGCATTCATTCATTGATGCCCTAGGTATTTATGGAGCACCTCGTACGTGCTAACCAGCCACTGTTCGAGGAGTGGGGATACACTGTGATGCAGCTGAGCGAGGTCCGTAACAACAGAGAGCTTATAATATAGCCCAGAGAGACAGCAATACATCACTCAACACAGAGGTTACATTTTTATCAGGATGAGTGCTCTAAAGAAAAGTGGGAGGCAAGGGAAGTTCTCAAGGTGAAAGGGAAGTTCTCACAGAGATGGGACTGATCAGGAACCAGGGGTGTGAAGGTATAAGGGCTGGAGTCTTCCAGGCAGAAGAAGTAGCACATGCAAGGGCCCTAAACTAGAAAGAAGCTTGTCACCATCTTTATACTTTTGTGCCGGCCAATTTTCTGCAATGCTTACATATGGTGAAAATTGGAGGGGAAATACAGTAAAATTATTCTTTTCAATATTCTTTGAGCGAGAGGTAGAGAAATCCAAAGGCGACTTCATCGGTTCTTCTAAATTTGACTCATGCCATACTCTAAAATTGGTCACGTGCTGGGAATCAGAGAACCTCCATTAACTTCTCTTAATGGATGGCAAGTCCGGAATCAATCAGTAAGTATTTGTGGTGTTTGCACTAGGGAAAAAGCACCACGTTTGGGCCCTGGAGAGCACTAAGGTGAGCAAGACAGAGACCCGCTGTCCTCACGCGGTCCGTGCCCAGCAGGGGAGGAGGCGGTCACAGGAAACCGGTCCTAGAAGTAGACACTTCAGGGTAAGGATCGTGACAGAGTACCAGCAATGTGTCCTGAGACGAGCTCAGGCAGGGTCAGGTTTCCGAGGGCTTTCTGAAGTGGAAGGCACTTGAGCTGGGTTTGGAATGAGTAAGCTGCAGCCACAGAGGACGTTGCAATCCAGAGAACTGCATGGAGGAAGCAAACAGGAGAGAAGTGCAGCCGACACAAGGGAATGAGTTGTTGACAGTGACCTGTCTGGTTCTTGGCATTCAGAAACGGAAGACCAGGCGGGAATGGTTGCCGGAATGGGGGGACAGAACACCTCACGTACCCTGAGCGATGACCATCTGTTGGCCGCCAGCCACTCATCCATTTCCTCGCCTCTAATTTCCTTGGGGAACCACCCACCACACCAACGCAGTCAAAGTCAGGGTGACTGGGTGGGGCTGACCACCTGACACCTCTGGTTTCAGAAGAAGGCGGGAGACTAAAACCCGGTCAATCAGAGCATCCCATCCCCTTGTTCATAGCAATTGGTTAAGGAATAGGCATGTGACCTAATGAGAACCAATGAAATTTAGCTCAAAGATCTGCATGGGATGTGCTGGGAAAAGAAAACAGTCCTTGGGAGCTGCTGAAGCTTGGGCTGTAGGTCCCAGACTGCTGCTGGCAGGCCCCCTGTGGCTATGACAAGAGAGACCACCTCCGAATGGGCCTGACAAGGACGGAAGAATTGCTGTGACAGGAAAGAATAAGACATTCTTCTCATGACAACTGTCAGGATCCAGCCATAATGGAAACTAGGTCAACCATGGGTTTTCCACCTGTGGAAATCAATAAATCTCCTTTCCCTTCCTCCTGAGCTAGTTTGAGGTAGTTGCTGTCACTTGCAACCAAAAACCCAGATTCATATGGCACACTGAACACATGCCCACACAGTCACCCCTTCGGGAATGTTCAGAGCAGCTCTATCCATGAAAGCCAAAAACTGAAAACAGCCCAGTGTCCATCAGCAGGTGAAGGGACGAACAGAATGTGGTCTGTTCATAAAAACACTACTCAGTAACAAAAGAATAAACTATTGACACGTTCAACAACATAGATGAGTCTCAAAAACATTATGCTGAGTAAAGAGACACAAAATACTCTGCGATCCCATTTTAGAAATTTTACAAAAATGAATCAAATCCATAGAGACAGAAAGCTAATCTGTGGTCATCTGAGGCCACAGGCTTGTGTGTGTATAGTCTGGAAAGGGGCACGAGGGACTTTGAGGGCGATAAAAATATTCTGTATCTTTACTGTGGTGGTGGTTACATGGGTGAATAAATTTGTCAAAATTCATAGAAATTCATAGAAATATATCTAAATATATATATATTTATTTATATATATATTATATATATATAAATCTATCTATCTATCTATCTAGATAGATAGATAGATATTTCAGAGAAGGAGAAAGGATGGGAGAGGGACAGAGGGGGAGGAAGAAAGAGAATTTCAAGCAGGCTCCACACCCAGCGCAGAGCCAAGGCAGGGCTCAATCTCGTAGTCCTGAGATCATGACCTGAGCTGAAATCAAGAGTCTGAGGCTGAGCAGACTGAGCCCCCCAGGTGCCCCCCATAGAAATACATCCTTAATGGGCATATTTTATTGAATGTAAATCTTAATAAATTTAATTTAAAAATGGATACAAAGTAAAAACATTTTCAGGCACAATATATGTACCACTTTAAAGTCTTAATATTATTTTATAGGACAGGAAGAGTTGTTTTTCATGAGGCCCCTATGTTGTCAGAGTTCATAATATATTGAGTAACAGCTTAGGTGTCTGGGCAGAACCCTCCACATTCAAGCTACAGATACATTCCTATATTGGGTGTATGACTTTGGGTTTATTATATAACAAATCTGTGCTTCAGGTGTTTTGGGGTTTTTTTTTTTTCTTTTTCATTCTCAAATTGTGGATTACAGTAACACCAACCCCAGAGGGTCACTGCAGAAACTGAATGACAATGCATGTAAAATACTCAGGCAGGAATAATAAAAAGCGTTCAGAAATGTTAAGAGTCTTAGCAACAGTGATGGAAGTATCCACTGGATGGGGGAAAGACAGCGGCAAAGGAACCATGTGGTCTGTCTCAGGAAAATAGGACATTGAACTGGGGAAATACCCATGAGAATGAAAGGAAGGTGTGGACTTGAGAAATATTTCAGAGGTAGAGTCAACAGGATTTGGCAACTAGTAGATGGTAAGGAAGAGGAAGAAATAAAAGGTTAGTCAGAACTTTCTAACTTTAGAGGCTCAGGGGATGTTAATGCTATTAACCCGGGGCAAGAAAAAAAAAAACAAACGGGAAGAGGAACTGAGTCATGGTAAAGATGAGTGGCTCTGGGCTGAGCACAGGACAGGACGTTGATGATGTCCAGTACCAGTGGGAAGAAATACCTTCAGTTGTACTCGGAATGCTCAGTGAAGGGGAGAAAATCTGCCACCTTAAAGAGAAGCAAACCATTCCACCTCTTATTGTAGTTTTAGAGACTAGATTAATGTTCTGAGTAGTAATCACTGTGGATAATCATTACATATGGAGAAAACAAGGCTTGATGTATTGGGAAGTCATACCAGAAAGCAATTAAAATGTATCCTGTCAGCAACACCATCAGTGAAATCTTGCATGAGGGCAAAGAGGAGAGTAAGACTCAGAACAGGACAAGAGGATCTGAGGCTCTGACAGCTGCTTTCTCTAGCTGCCTGCAAAGTTCTAGGACAGGACTTAATGCCTCAGAATCTGAGAAATGATTTAGCTTAACCCACAATCTTCAATTCTTAATTCCTAGGGGTATATACGTATACCTTCCCCAATCGCTAGTTCTAATTTTTAATGATGATATCTTCCTTAAAGCACTGAAGTTTGAGTTGATTATTTGAAAGGGCAGATGGATGTCCACTTATACACTGTAACTCCTCATCGGTGGGATGCTTCGGGGGTTCCTGGCATAGAGGGTCGGAGACATTCCACTTGTGGTAGTGACTCTCAGTTTGTCTCACAGAAGAATATTCTCCCATGAGATGTCCTGTGAACGAGAGGGTTCCATGATTTGGAAACTGCTGCACGCCCTAGTCCCTTCTAGGAAATTCAGGATGTGCATTTACATATTAGAGAAGCCCTGAAGGAAAAAAAATAAATAATTTCATTTTGTTTAACCTAGGTGCCCCCCAATCTGTTCAGCCATATGTATCTTTAAAGATTCCAAAGCAGGGAAGCATCCTGGGGGACTAATACCCATAAAGGATACTTCGGGTGAGCCTAGGAAAGACTTCCATAGGCTGTCCTTCTAAAGTAAGCCAACTTCGAGAGTAAGCCAGTCTCAGCCAATTTGGGAAAAGGGAACAAAATGTTCTGTTTGACGACTTGCCTGCAAGTGCACAGCCATGGAGCTAGTGGCACCTAGACTGGCCTGTGCAAGCCGTGTCATTCACTGCTCATGAGAACTGGACCAGACATCATTCCCCAAAAGCCAAAGGACAATTGTCATAGACAAGAGAATATTTGAATATTCTGTTATGTTCTATGAAATTGTTTAGGGCTGTGAGTAGGAGAAAGAAAAACACTAAAAGCTGTAGTTGTGGATTAAGTAAAAGATACAAAATGTGCATAATGATCACATTTTGGATTTAAAAAACTGCCCCAATGATGAAGGAGCCTTGTTTTAAACGCATCCCCTTCATCACCATTTGTAAGAGATTCTGAGCCTGGGGGTGGCCTCTCTGGAAGGCAGCGTTAAGAAACACATCAGAGGCGGCCACGCTGTGGAGGGGAGATTGGGAAATGGGACCTGGGAATCAGTGCCCCACCTTCTGCACCCTTGAAACCAGCCGCATCTCAGCCTATATTGGCTATAAAGTAACATGTTCGGATGGTTTTCCCCTCTATCTGCACGAGATCGGTTCTCAGGAGGGTGGCGAAGACCACTCTCCTCCAAAAGCGTAGCCCCCACATGCAGTGGACAGGAGCCCGCTTCCTGGCAGGGCAACCGTAGGTGAACATGAGTGGCTCCTCCAGTCCCCACCAAGCCCTATCCCAGTTTCTTCAAATCAGTTTGCATCTTTCCCCATATGAAAAGGGACGGTACTAGTCCTACCTACCTTCAACAACCAGAGTGTCATGAGGATCCAATAAAATAACACACATGAATGAGTTTCGTAATAGAACATAATAAATTATTACTGGTATGACAATTCTTTTCCTCTTAATTCAGTAGTTGGCAAACTGTGGCCCATAGATAAAATCTATCCCGTGGCCTGCTTTTGTACAGCCTAAAGGTAGAGAATCTTTTTTTTTTCATTTCTAAAGGATTACTAAAAGAGAAAGAAGAAACAGAAAAAGAGGAAGAAGGAGGAGAAGAAAGGGGTTTAGAATATGTAACAGACCCACATGTAACCTAAAAAACCTAAAATATTTGCTATCTGTCCCTTTATAGAAAAGATTTATGGATCCATGTCTTAACAAAGAACACCTATTTCTCTCCTTTTGGCAACAGATTGCAAAAATGGCCCCAATTCTTTACCACTCCCTGTGCCATGTAACTATTCAGTGCCTCCCACTCTGCCCCTGGCCCCAGGCTTGGCCAATGGAATGCTTAGCAAACAGGGTTGAAAATAACCAGTAGGATTAAGATTACTCCCTCTTGTGCTTCAGCCATTGCTCTGAGAACACGCCTGAGCTAGCCTGCTACGAGTTAGAAGTGTCATGGGACAAGGCCAAGACACCTCAGTCATCACAGCTGAGGCCAGCATAGATCAGCCAACAGGCAGCCGACTCCCAGACACGTGAGCAAGCCCAGCCAAGACCAGCAGAGTCATCTACCTGATGGCGGACCCCTAATGCGTGAGCAGTAAATACGACTTATTACATGCTACTGAGCTGTGTGTATGCTTTCTTCCTTCTCCCCCACCATGTATAGAGGATGCCCAAAGAGACAAGAGCTTCTCACTAGAGTTCTTAGTGTTCACTAAGCGCAAGTTATCCCTGCAAGTTCCCATCTTTGCTTCGGGACTCAAACAAATGCTTGAAATCTGTGAACTCTCCACACCCTGCAGAGAACACTCAGGATGACACAGATGGTAGAGCCTGGGAATTAGAGCTCTCTTTCTTACCACTGTTCCATTCTTCCAGATGCTGGGCACTGTATCGCCAGTCCTGCATCACTGGTTAGAACCTGCCTGTCCCAGGTGAACTCCAAGGTCTCCATTCATTCATTCATTCACTCAAAAGCATTTCTCTGTAGATCTTATGTAGCAAGCACTGTGCTAACCTTGACAAACCCTGATATCAAGGAGCCTATCACATTTCCGGTCATTTGTTCCTCACCAGCACTGCCATGGTGGAGTGCCAGCGGACAGTGTAGCTTTGTAACTTATTATAATCTATTCTCAGTTGTGCAAGTAGAGATTCTGTATATTCAAATCCATCGAGCTATGTTTAGCATGAAAAATTCAAACACACACACACACACACGCACACCCCAAATGCCTTAGCCCTTTGAAGGTGGTGAGATGGTACTGGAGGGCAACCCTCCAGTTGGTACTGGAGAGCCAAGCCTCATCATGTTCTCTGTAGGGAGATGTCTCCATCTCCAGCACCTGAACCATGGAGAGCTGTTCTCCTGGTTAACGTTGCTGGAACCACCTCAGAATTGAAACATTACAATTCTGCGATGAACTAGTGTGGTGGTATTAAAATATATCCACAAATTCTTTGGAACTTCTCCCTCCTCAAAAAGTGGAACTTAATTTCTGTCCCCATAAGAGTGGCATTGGACTTAGTGATCGCTTCTAATGAGTAGAATGTGGTAAAAGTGATGGTGTGTGCCACATGCAAGATTAGGATAAAAAAGTCCTGGGTTCCCTCCTTCATCTGGGATAGATCGTTCTGGAAAGCCAATTGCCACGTTGTGTAGCTATACCAGCCGTCCTACGGAAAGGCCGGGTGGTAAGGAACTGAGGCCTCCTGCCAGTCGTCACGTGAAGGCACCACCTTGGAAGCAGATCCTCTAGCCTCGGTCGAGTCTTGGGTCTAGACAGCAGCCCCAGCTGAATTTTGATGTTAATGTTATGAAAGACTCTGAGCCAGAAGCACCTAGCTTCTAGACCAGAAGCTGTTAAAAAGATAATAAACATTTTCTAAGCCACTGGGTTTTGAGGTAATTATTATGCAGCAATAGACAGTGAGTACACCTAGATAGCACTGCATGATTAAAACCGACCTGCGCTGTGGGGTGCGTGGAGAGCTGACCTGGTGAAGCTTCCAACCCTTGATTTCTGCTCAGGTCATGAACTCAGGGTTGTGAAATCAAGCCCCACATTGGGCTCCATGCTGGGTGTGCAGCCTGCTTGAGATTCTCTCCCTCTCCCTATATGCCACCCCCTAATCCCACTCACACTCTCTCTTAAAAACAAAAACAAAACCAAAAACAACAACAACAACAACAAAAAACACCAAAAAAAAACCAAAACCAAAAACCAGTCATAGCTGACCACACTGACTTGATAACAAAGAAATCACAGGAACACAAATGGGAAAACCTGCTTTCCTTTACACCAGCCTACACTTCTCTGGCAAAGTTAGCTATGCGAGTTCTGATTTTTGTTGCTACTACCTGCGTGAATGGGTCTGTGTTTCCACATCTGCTGCCATTGAAACTAGAAATACAGAAGTTGACAGGATGTTAAAGACGACATCCATGTCGCCATGTCAAAGATCTTGTGACTACTAAAAGTCCTTGTTCTCATTCATTTTTACTTTGGACAGAATTAAGGTGTACTTTTTATTTAACGTTCATAGTGTATGTATTTCCAATATTTTTAGAAAGTAGCCCTTAATTTCCACCTGAAAAATCTAGAGTGACACTTGTTCTTTAGTAAATGCTTTTTGGACTCTAGGACGTGAATGTGAATGGAAACTATCTATCTCAAACACAACACCACAGACTGTATACAAAATATTTTTGCAAATGATTACATCACTTCTTTTCTGACTAGAGAGCAGGTCAAAAATTTCATCAGAGTCTCAAAAGGGTCTGTGATCACCAAAGGATTAACAATCACAAATCCAGCCAGGAGTCTTCTCTTGTCAATCCAATCTCTTTCACAGAGAGTAGATGTCACCTGTATTTCTGGCTTGCGGGGGAGAAAAGTAACTCCCAGAGAAGCAGTAGAAAGGCTTAGTGTTGTGGAAAGAATTGACAAATGTGTGTAGATAAAGAATATATTTGGCAGGCTAGTAGATTTGGGACATTTATCTGCAAGGCTGCTTTAGATGGGTTATGGTTGATTTAACTCTGTGTTTAATGTCACTCAATATCTTGTATATAATCTGTTAAAAATTAAATGTACTCTCTTATAAATCCAAAAGTTACTCAGCTATATTTTGTCAGGCTGCAGTGTGTAGCATCACGCCCTCATGTTCAGATCTCCTGCTGTTCCAACCCTATGGAAAGTCAATCAGTGACCTAATAATCACACTTCTTGTAAGAGTTTAGACAGCGACTTTGACCTTAGGTCAGCAGAACAACTTCCCATCCCTGAAAAGAGTGTTTCGAGGCTTGTGTGGGCCCGGACAAAGGACACCTAACCCAACAGTGTTGTCAGATTTCCCTCTTGTGGACTCTAACTCCAAAGCTACTTGGGAAGCATCAACACACAAATGCCAAGGAAGTGACAAAAGTTGAAGTTCCTCTTCCTCAGCACTGTAGCCCCATACAAACCCTGCCATGGGGGTAGAGATAGAGAGGCAGGTTGCAGGGAGAGGAAACGTGACAAGACAATGTATCAATCAAGTCCCTTTCTGGACATCCAAATGCCTAGTAGAAAACCAAGAATTAGAAACAGACGAATGGATCCCTGATGTCATATAATTTTTTAAGAAAATACAGAAATATCCAAAAAACAACATATTGAAGAAAAGTTGAGGCTATTGTAAATGTCCATTGTGTTGATAGATTAAAGAGATGTGCTACGAACTGAGACTACAAGAGGAATAGAAATGAATGGCCCATGGGACACTATTCTCCCTCTTAAGCTCATGACAGACATCACCAATTAATCACAGTAGTCTTTCCTATGGAGCCCAGCTATAGTTCCAGAATCTTCTTTCCTACACCCACCAGACAGTTACTACAACTCAGTCTGATTCAGGTTGTGAGTTGAATGAAGGCTGTTTGTGTGAATCCACTGGCTCAGAGGACCCCAAAACACTAAGCTGTCACTTAAAGTGCTGAAGATGTTGGGATATTATATGGGTTATGGGAAAGGGTAGGCTGCTAGTACACATGTAAGGAAAAGGTAGAATTTCCTTGGTGAGCAAATAGGAAGAAGATACAGCTTTAGCTTCTCCAGCAGGAATGGAGGAGAAACAGTGTATCAAAGGCCTCTGCAAAACTTATGGGCCTATTATTCAGGCAATCCATATTGACTGACCCATAATGACTGATGGGAAATTCCTGCTCTTTAACTGGCAGGTCTTTGGGGAAACGCAGCAAAAAGAACTCATAAAACGTAGCTCACAGAATGTAGTCCTAACCGCTTCAGCCTTGGTTTCCTGAAGTCTTACCACTCTGGGAGGCTGAAGCCCAGACACACGGGAAATCTACTCTCCCTCCCACAAGTCTGGTTTTCTTCTGCTGCTTTCTAAATGCTGAGTAATGGGCTACCGCAGTCATTCAACGAGGCAAGCCTGAAATGGAGACGCTATTCCGGATGCCCGTATCTCCTACACCTTCTGTATTCAACCCATCACTGTATCATGTGAGTTTTATCTCCCGAGTGACTCCAAATGTTGTCTACCTCATTCCATTTCTACGGCAGCCACCCTAGGTCAAGCCTCCATCACGTCTTATCTGGATATTACAACAGCCCCAACTTAGTTGTCTCCAATCCATTCCCTACGCTCCAATCTGAGAGCTCTTGGTGAAAGGCAAATCCTTTTCTGATAATGCCACTTCCCAGTTCCCTGGGGCACGGAGTCTGGAATGTGCAACATGGTCTAGAGGGCCCCTTGGGTCTGGACTCTGCCTGCCAGTGCCCCCTCCAGGCTCTTGCCTGCTGAGCTGCTTCCAATTCCAAGAAAACACAACACCTCCTCCAGGCACGAGGACTTTGCACATGCTGTTCCCTCTGCCTTGGGATAGTTAACTACCTTCAGTCTCCACACACCCCTTCCACATACACACAAGAGCAGTCATGTATTTTCCCCTCAACTCTTAGCTCAAGAGTCACCTCATCAAAGAACTTTTTTCTCCCGGACTACTCAGTTATCAACATCTATTAAGCTCACTGAGCATACCCAAGACCCCTCCCTTATAGGAGCTTCTCCTTTCTAGAATATATCATAGCTGTGGCCCCTATGTGCTCAGGGGTGATGGCATCTTCCTCTCGTATCCGAGAGTGAGCTCACTGTAAACCCTCCAAGGATATTTTTTGAATGAATGAGCGAGTGATTGAATAATACTACTGGTTCACTCATGCAGCAGGCCCTTATTTAAATATGAAATTCTTCCAGAGAACCGAAGTATTTGTGGAATGTGGGGCACGGCAGTGGGAAAATGCACAGAAGAGCGAAGTATCTAGAGGTTGGGGGAGAAGGTTGAGAATGGGGCTGGGAGGAGCGGTGGAGGGGAGATTCAGTTTAATAGTCTTAATATAATCACAGGATAAATAAAGTTGAGATAAAACAGCCTCCTTTTCATGCCTGCAAGCCATTGATTCAGCTAAAAAGGCAATTACCCAAGAAGAATATGAATATTGTCTATCACACTGACACAGAAAAAAGTGCTGAATGTTGCAATGATAGGGAACAGTCCATAAAAGAACTTGGGACAGCGAAATACCAAAGTCTGCCTGTCACATTTTATTATAAGTAGCTCAAATAACTCTGTTCAATCTCATCTGCTTGGAGCCAAACACTATTTCTTATTGTAAGGCAGAAGGATGAGACATTTTCTATAAAAGTAACCATAACTGGTAGTTGTCACATAACTTTTCTACCTAAATAGCTCCATGCACTGATGAATAAATTCATTGGGGGGAAGCATTACTGAGTACCTACTAAGTGCCAGGCGCTGAATTTTTACAATTATACTGTATAAAAGTAGGGTTAATTTTATTCTTATTTTTACCCAGATGTGGAAATGGAGACTAAGAGTTTGTTTGCGTTACTTGCTCAGGGCCATGCCCTTAGTCAGTAAATGACAGCATTTTAAGCCAGCTCCTCCCTGTAGCTTGCTGTGTCCCACAGTGTCACAGATGAGGAATTTAAGCCAAGAAAGTAGTAAGATGATTCGGGGATGGCACAATCCAAGAGTTCCCTGGAACCTCACTGGGGGCTTTATGATTCTGGCAGCATCTCAGATCAATAGCACAAAACAAGTATCTTTTCCTACTCCTGCCTTTCCACAGAGTATGCCTAAAATGGCAGTAACTCAAATAAATTTCGGAATGTAACTATGCCTTTTAACACATGACAGTGTCCAAAGCAGCCCTCATTAAGGAGTTATTGATAGCAGAGGTCTTTTTGACGCAGGTCCCCATATTGGTATGTTTATATATTTGTCTACTTGGGAGTTTCTCGCAGAGCACTCAGTGCAGGCAGATGCGTCCCCTTTGTGCTTTCTGCATGAACACTGAGGTGAGCGCCTACATGTTTAGAGCCTGTCTGCACACCTTCTGTACCTTATTCGTCTCCCACCTCCACACTTGGCCCTTCGTATTATATTCCCATGCTGCTATAATTTAAAACAACACAAATTTTTTATCAGATTTTTTTGAAGATTTTATTTATTTATTTGACAGTCAGAAATCACAAGTAGGCAGAGAAGCAGGCAGAGAGAGAGAGAGAGAGAGGAGGAAGCAGGCTCCCTGCTGAGCAGAGAGCCCGACATGGGGCTCGATCCCAAGACCCTGGGATCATGACCTGAGCCGAAGGCAGAGGCTTTAACCCGCTGAGCCACCCAGGCGCCCCTAAAACAACACAAATTTATTCTTTTACAGTTCTGGAGGTCAGAAATCCAAAGTGAGTCTTATAGGGCTAAAACCAACGGGGTGTCACAGCTGTTTTTTTCTAGAGTCTCCAGGGCAGGATCTGTTCCTATTTCAGCTCCTAGAAACTTCCCACATCTGTTGGCTTGTGGCCACATCAACTTCAACCTCTGCTTCCATCATCACATCCCCTCCCTTTACATCTCCCGCCTCCCTCTTACAAGGATCCTTATGATTATATGGGGCCACCTGGATAATCCGGGGTAATCTCCCCGTTGTACAAAAATCACATCTGCAAAATCTCTTTTACCATATAAAGTAGTATTTACAGGGGCACCTCGATGTCTCAGCTGGTTGGGCATCTGCCTGCAGCTCAGGTCATGATCTCAGAGTCCTGGGATCAAGCCTTGCATCGGGATCCTTGCTCAGGGGAGAGCCTGCTTCTCCCTCTGCCTGTGTTCTCTCTCTGTGTGTGTGTGTGTGTGTGTGTGTGTGTGTGTGTGTGTGAAATAAATAAATAACATCTTTTAAAAAAAAGCCTAACTTCTAAAAATAAAAAAATAACAAATAAATAAATAAAGTAGTGATTACAGGTTCTAGGAATTAGGACCCAGACATAGTTGGGAGTCATCATTTACCCACAGGCACTCCTACAATCCATTTTCCTCACGGTCAAGGAAACCCTTTCTAAACAATCAAATAGATGTTGTCACGTCCCTCATCTAAACTTGCTGATGGCTTCCCACTGCACTGGAACAAACCCTACCCCCTAAACCTCAGGAGCTGCCTCCTGCTGGCCGGTCCAGCCTGTCTACCATGAATGGCTCGCTCTGGTTATCCAGGAGACCCTGGCCCTTTTCCACGCTGGGGTTTTTCATTTGTTCTTTATTCTGCATGTGCATGGATTCTTTTTTTTTTTTTTTAAAGATTTTATTTATTTATTTATTCATTCATTCATCTGAGAGAGAGAGAGGGGGAGAGAGCATGCACACACACATCAGCACGTGAGTGAGGGGAAGGGCAGAGAGAGAGGGAAAGGGAATCCCAAGCAGACCCCACACTGAGTGTGGAGCTCAACCCGGGGCTCGATCGCATGAACTCAGGCTCGTGCCCTAAGCCAAAGTCAAGAGTTGGACATTTAACCCACTGAGCCACCCAGGGACCCCCGTCACAGGACCCCATCAAGATTTGGCCTGTGTCAGAACCTCAGTGAGCCATTCCAGCCAGCCCTCTCCATCATGAAAACCAGCTCTGAGACAGAAAGTTGCCTGCAGAAGGGTTTGGGGAAGTGTTCCCTGGAGATAACTAACAAGGAGGCGAGGAAGGCTGGGATGGGCAGAGGGACAAGCAAACCCACTAGATGGTACCTGAGTGCTCTGTGGATCTAACAGGGAGCTCTGTCCCGATGGCCCTCTAGGGTTGTCTCGAACCAAGGCAAGAAGCTGGGTCATGTGCCACGCGAGCTGTCCCCTTGAGAGGAGCTTAGCCTTAAACAAGGCAGTGCCTGAGAGCAATGACCGAGAGATGTAGCTGTGAACTATCAGCAGACAACCTTCCTATAGTTGAGGAAATGAGTGGTTAGACCCTGAAAGGGGATTTGGGCAGAGCGTGACGAGATCGACCACACCACCTGGAGCAGTGGTTCTCAAAGTGGGGTCCCAAATGGCGCTGCACCAACATCAGGAACACTGTCTGGGAACCTGTTAGAAATGCAAATTCTCAGGCCCCATCCCAGACTCCTTGAACCAGAAACACTGTGGGTGCTGTCAGGAAGATACCTGGGTCTTAATAAGCCATGCAGGGATCCTGACGTATGCTGAAGTTTGAGAGCCATTGATGGAAACCATGTCCATTTTCCCTTCATTAATACTTGTCACAACCTGTGAATAGTCCCACTCCTTGCCAGCCGTGAGGCCTTGAGCAAGGAACTGAGTCTTTATGTGCTTCAGTTTCATCCTCTATAAAATGGACTTTTTATTATACTTTGCATTATTGTTTTAGGTTTCATCTGACTTTTCATATATAGCACTGTAAGTTCTTATCTGTAAGTTATTTTGGGGGGCACCTGATTCATAGGAAATTCTGTAAGAGTGGTGCATAATAAATGCTTTACACTCCCTTCTCCAGCTCTGTGAGGACCAGGACTTGTCTGTTTGGCTGTGGTTCTACGCCTAGGACCCAACACAGGGCCTGGCCCACCCTAGGTACCTAAATGGATGCAAAATCCCCACCTTTCCCCTACGTCTCCCTCACTGACTCTATCCTCTCATTCCCCAGGTGTCTTTATAGAGATTGTCTTCTCAGCCTTCACCTGTCCAAGTAGGTGATTAATTCTCTATCTGCCACATGCAACTAAGCCATTGCCTCCCATTCCTAATGCTGCTCTTCTCACCTGCCGCAGGATGGGACACGAGGGTACAGGTTTGGGGAGCATAGCTGCGGCCAGCCTCACTCAGCCGGCACTCCTAGATCTCTGGGCGGTTGTGCCATGCCCAGGCACACTGCAGGTTTGGCATAAGAACACTGACCCATGGATAGTTCTTTTCCTTATTCCCAAGTGGCGGTGGGCACTTTGGCTTCCACAACACACTGGCTCTGGGCTATCACTGTGGATTAAACAGAGATCCATACGAAAGGCTCTTGGGATCAGATTTCCATGAGGTGACTTCTGGCTAGGAGGCTGGGTTGGGACACTGTGTATGTTCAGTCTAGAATATTTTAGATGGATCTATAAAGGACCTGGGAGACCAGCCCTAGTATCATTTCACAGGGAACACTATTCTTAGATGTTAAATTTTTTTTTAAATTTGGGAGCTTTTTTTTTTTTTTTTGGTTATTCTTGTGTCTAAGCCAAATTCTTCATCTATAACTAAATATTAAAATACCAACTAAATATAAAAAAATAAGAACATTTTAGGGCGGACACATCTCCCAAACTTGTTGGAGGTCTACATGGTACACGCCCACTGGTTCCTCCCTGTTCCTCTGCATGTTTACTCCCCCAGCCCTACCAGGGCATGATCAGGTCTTAGTCAGGGGAGATACTGGGACAGAAAACACATCGCCTCTCTTTCAAGAAGTTGTGTTTGCTTCGGCTGTGGCTACTCTGCCCTTTCCAACAGACCGCCCAGTCTGTCCGGAATGTAAATATGAGGCATGGTGCTCCAAGAACAAAAGCTCCATTTCAGAGCTTTCTAGAAATGGGAAGAGTTTGTGCACATCGCAATCCTGGTGGATGCTAAAATTAAGGTATCGGACACATTTGTCATATGGAGTAACAGCCAAGATAACAATCTTCAAGAGCAGAGCAAATGGGACAGTGACAAGAAAGTGACAGAAGTCACTTCTGTGATCCATAAGACTTCACACCGAGTGGTCTCAAAGATACATTCCAATTCCAAGATTCATTTCTGAAGAGCTTTGAAGAAAAATAAAGCAACAAATACTATGCAAAAGATTTCACTAAACCAATGATAAGACTGATTGTCATAGAAACGAACAAAACTGATGAAATCAGCTTTCTAGGAGAGGGGCTGGATGGGATAGCTAGCCAACAATTTATTCTCGGAATAAATTTTTAATAGCAGTGATTCACACCTGCTGAAAAAGCCATTCTCATTGGAACCTGTGTGGGCCCATCTCCAATTCAGATAGTCTCTTAAACCTACCTGGTAATGTCAGCTGAACAGTTTGACACACTGGTTTTATATTAAAAAGAAAAAAAAAGCTTGTATGTCAACAAGTTAGAGGAATAAGCCTAAATAAGTACATTAAACCTACCAAAAAGCACCCATTACTTTACACACATTATTCTCCCAAGCATTAACCTAGCAGGTAAGGAACATGGCTGACCCAGTTCTTAAATCGAAGCATACAATCCTGACAAGATAAAAATTCAGGCGTCCTGGTGTTCAGTGGGGTCTGCCTCTGTGTGTTCTTGGGCACTGACCATGGTCAGGGAGGCTTGGCCGCAGCCCTCACTCTCTCCTGTCTTGGTGCAGACACAGGCGTCCCTTTTCCTAGAAGCAACTGGCCAAGTGGTCATCCTGACCCCTTTTCCATCAGTTTTCTGGTCGTCAAACCATCAACCATGGCCTATCCAGTCTTCTTACCCTCTTTTACTTTTTTTTTATTTTTAAATATTGCAAACATGTAAAAAATAAATCAAATAACTGGGAAAGACCCACTTGCATCCTCCTTGAATCTTTACTTTCCTTTTACAGACACTGATGGAAACATCCCAGGGTGGTTTATAAGACACTTGCTATCCAGTGAATGATGTTTTAGTTATTAGTCTTTAAACTATGTTGTCATAATTGATGTTTTATTCAATAAACACTTGTGAGTCCCCATCAGGTGTCAAGTTCAGGAAATGCAATCAAGAAAATACAGACTCTTCTTTGATCAACTTCGGAGTCTGGAGTAATAATAATGACCAACGCTTGACTTGTGAGAGTTGTGATTTAATTTAGTTTACAAATATCCCTGGGATCATGGCCCCCCCTTTTACAGATGAAAAGGCTGAAGTTCAGAGAGGTTTAGAAAACGTGTCTAAGTTGCATGGTTCGGCTTCACTTAGGATATTTGTGTGTGGGGGGGGTGTTGGTTTTAAGTAACAGAAAGCATGGTTCCAGACAGGCAGAGAGCCCAGCAGGGCATCCAGAACACAGCCTGGAGGTAGTGGTTACTGACAGGTTGCACCAGTGTTGGACAAGGGGACCCTTGGCTTATCTACGTGAAGCGAGAGCCAAGTAACCGTCTGTGATGATGCCCTCTAAAGATTCCAGGCAGAAGCCCCAGTTATGCACAGCTCCACGTGAAGTCAGAGCCACAAACACTGCTCTCATTTCTCTGCTTGGACCATTACTGTAATATAGGTCTGCAACCCGTGAGGGTCTGAATCCCTCCTATCAATGCCGCAGTGCTGCAATGACCAGGTAAAATCACCCCATCAACCCAATCCCAGGCACGGCTGTGTGCAGCGGTTGCCAGCCAGGAAGCCCAATGCTTAGTACCCTTGACCATTCGCCCTGGCTCTGCTTCTGCCCCGGAGATGGCCCGTTTGAACAGAGGTCCCCCACTGGGCCACTAATTTAAAATCCACAGTTTCGATGGAGTAGGATCAAAATGGAAAGCAAGCCTATTACAGATGATCTCTTTACCCTGCATAGACCAGTAAACCTGGCCTCCTGTTCATGCCACTTTTAAGTTTAGAATAAGGTACAATAAAATTTCACTGCACAGTGCCTCATAGGCTAAGGATTTAGTTATTTTTTTACGCCAAATTTTGCTTTCTCCTTTACACCCCTTGCTTCCTGCTGTGCAGGAACACTAACCTCTCCCTGGCATCAGCTTTCAAGCCTAACTTAGCCCAAGAGGGGACCCGGCCTGCCTGCTCACCTGGACCCCTGGCACACTGCAATATGTGAAAAGCAGCTCCTTTCCTCTCTCTCCCCGGGTACACAGTCTTTGAAGCAGATCCCTCCACCTGTGAAGGGAAAGAAGCAATGGCCTTCCCCATACAAGATGTCTTCATCTAATTAAGCAAGAGCTTACAGATAATGAGCTCCTATTTCCAACCCTTTGATAAAAAACAGAGAGTCCCCAGTAGTTTCTTTCTGTAAGTGGGACCCAGGGAGGAGCTCTCCTGGTGTGGTCTGAGCAAGAAAGTGTCTGTTCTGAATTGTTCCACATGTGGGGTATGTGTGTTACGGTCATGGATGTGGCCAGCAGCTGAAATAATTACTAAAATAAACTCCCCTTTGTTAGCGCTCTTCTCAGTCACTCTGATCTCCCTGGGCATTAGGGACATTCTGGTTCTTCAGTACAAGGAGGAAAAGTGTGCGGGTGCCGGGATCGTTCTCACAGGCCACTCCATGGAATCATAATAATCACGTGAGGAAACAAACGTTCTCATTTTTAGGTCTGAAAAGCCAAAGCTCAGAGTGGTTCGGTGATTGACCTACGGTTCCTCAGCAAGTAAATGACTCGTCTGGGTGACTCTCGGACCGTTCTCTGGTCCACATGTCACACTGCTGCCTCTGGGGAAACAGATCAGAAGGCCGCGTTCCTCAGTCCTCCTCCCATAATCTCTGCCCACCCACTAACCAGCAGCGTAAGTGAAGCTAACAGCCAAATATGTGCAAAGATCCTCTGTGTTTGTAAATATGTCAATCCTGAGGAACCCAGCGATCTGTTCTGCTCCTCTCAGCATCCTCTGCAGGACGGGCAGTGAAAAGCTCAAAGATCTTTCCCAACTAAGGTGGCTACACGTCCAGTGGCCCAGGAAGGTGCCAGCCTAGTCTAATTGCCTCAGCATATCAACCTCAGCCATCTTTGCTCTTAAGGGTATCCTGGTGTGAACTAGGTCACTCTCTCTCCAGGCCCTACGTACACAAAACACATGTTCTCTGCACATGGGAACCATCCAGGTTGATGATTAAATTGATTATGCATTGGGGCGCCTGGGTGGCTCAGTGGGTTAAAGCCTCTGCCTTCAGCTCAGGTCATGATCCCAGAGTCCTGGGATCGAGCCCTGCATCGGGCTCTCTGCTCGGCAGGGAGCCTGCTTCTCCTTCCCTCTCTCTCTGCCTGCTCTCTGTCTACTTGTGATCTCTGTCTGTCAAATAAATAAATAAAATCTTTTTTTAAAAAAATTGATTATGCATTACCTGAATTTCTGAGAAGGGTGTGGAAGGGGGTGCTGAGGGTCATTATAATCTCCTCTTGCAGTTAGGAGGAAAATGCTAACTCTACTTTACTAGAGAGAACACAGAAGAGAGATACACTCCTTTCCCTCTTATTACTCAGCTCTCTGGGCAAAGGCACCGGGCTTCTTTGTTATGACTTAACTCCCAGAGGGCACCAGGGTATATAAGGGAGGACCACTCCCAAGAGCTGTGCCTGAAAACCCCTCATCAAAAACGTGTTTATGTGTAAAACCAAAATCGTGTTTGAAGACCTCTGAAATGGCACCTAGGCACGGTAAACATTCTAGGATCCTAGAACTGGTACAACTTCTTCATGGAGCCCAAGGACTGAGCACAAGGTTAAGGACTGACAACCAAGGCTAAGGCTTGCCTGAGCCAAGCCTGGTTAAATGCCTGCTTGTCTCCTCACAGGCTCAGCAGTCTGTTTCATGTACAAAAGCTCACACGTCAGGACCCGTGCATGCACACACACATGTATGCATACACAAACACACTTTGTCAGAAACTCATAGTTCTTCAACTAGATGTCACTTTTTACAGTGTAGACATGATCTCATGATGTTTCAACAAAACAGAAGATTTTATTCCCCCTCACTGGGTCATTTCTCCAAAATAGTACTTGCCTGCCCATGGTGGCACTCTGAATGACTTACAAGATTTACTGGGAAAACACACAATACACACGTATTGCTCTGTAATAGGTGATGTACCCTTTATCTTAAGTTTTGTCCAGCTCATCTAAATTTGCCAGACTCCAGAATGTTGCATGATAAACAGTCACATTTAATCATCTTCAAGCAACTTTTCCAATGTGATTTTTTTTTTCTCAAAGAACACACAAGTGCTTTGTCTTTCACTCTTATCCTCCCCAACTCTGAAAAAGAGGTTGTGGCCTTGAAAAGTAGAACTTAGGTCAGCAGCTGAGGTCTGGCTCTGAGTTCAGGTTCTTGGTCCACCTAAGTCATGTTTGTAAAGGATAATTCCCTAAATGATGCGTCTTCTGTACCTTGGCCTTTTATGGTAATGCACTCAATCATTTGGAAAAGGGATCCAGAACAATTGTAAATAGTTCTGTTCTATATAACCAAAATAGACTCCAGGTAGGACCTTCTATCCATATTTTTCAAAGAAATATTTTGGGACGAGTCTTCATATATTGAGGTAACTCCCCAGATCTTGACTTCATTGCATATAGGTTAACCCGAGATGGTGAGTGTGTGGAGGGCATAACACAACGTCTATACCTATGCCTGTGACAGACATCACCAATCAAATGAGGCACGACTTCCTGATGAGCTTCAGAATCTTACTAAGTATGGAGATCTAGGTGGCCCCTACATGACAGCTGACTCATAAAATGAAAACTAGTTGCTATTCCAGATAGAGACACATGATTATAGCAAAGGGACTGATGACCCAGAGACACTCCTATCTGGCCCAAATGGGATAAGAGGCAGGAACACTCCGATCAGACTCCATGGCACACTCTCATAGTCACTTTTTTATTCTGTTCTGAACCCTGGACATGTGCTCTTTCAACATGCTTTCTCATCCTGGACATCAAGAGATGTCAGTAGGTACCAGAACCTGGTTATTTTCCCCTGATTAGACCATTTCCTCTAAATAGGCTTGAGTCCCTCACTCCCCTAAGGAATTTCTCAGTCTTACTGCATGGGTCCCAGCCATTCACTGATTTTTCATTGCTTGTTCCAACATAAATGGGAAAGGGTAGACAGAGGGAAAGACACGCCCCACCCATCTTCCTAAAAGAGAAGGATGGAAAAGTCAAGGACAAATGTGCTGTGATTCTATCAGTTCTTTGAAAGAATAAAAAAAATTTTTTTCACCAGCATAGAAAACAAAGGCCTTCCTGTATCATATCCTAATAACATGTAATGTAATGTAATGTCTGCCACCACCAGAAAGCAAAAATAGCACCCAGGTCCAGTCTCTGGCTCTTTGGATTGGGTGTCAGCTTCTCTCTCGTTCCACAATTACTGAGTGAGCTAGATGGGATGGATACTGCGGTGAGAAAGACAAGTGGTTTTGCCCATGTGTTGGATGCATTCTTCAACCCAGATTGCTCACACACCTTGTCTGACTTGCCCCTTTATTCTCCTGCCCCTTAAGAGCTGCTAGTCCTTCTGGTCCAACCATACTTCTGCACTTGACCTCTTATCCTAGCCCATCCTGGTGTGGTATGATTAGGGAAGAAGGAGCTGGAGGATTTGAATGAAACCCCTTACCAGTGGGTTATCATTCCCTGTCACTGGATTGACAAGAGGTAGCTCTAGACTGGAAGATTCAAGATGTCACTTGGCGGCACCAGGAGTAGACCCAGTAAGCCAGGCACATTAGGCAGGATGGGGCTAGCATTTGGAACCAGAGATGGGTAGAAAGGGGGCTGGCAAGCAGACAAGCTAGAAAGATCAGGCCAGAATGTAGGCTTGTGCAGATCAAACTTGGATAGAAAGGGTCAAACAGGTGCACCAGATGCAGGAAAATAAGACTTTTCTTCTAAAACAGAGAGAGTTTATCAGGACCACACCTGGGCAGCATCATCTCACTTTTTTTTTTTTAAGATTGTATTTATTTATTTGTGGTGAGGGGAAAGGGCAGAGGAAAAGAGGGAGAGAGAGAGAGAGAGAGAATCCCAAGCAGACTCCATGCTGAACACAGAGCCTGACTTGGGGCGTGATCTCATGACACTGAGATGACAACCTAAGCCAAAATTAAGAGTCAGACACTCAACCAGCTGGGCCACCCAGGTGCCCCAGCATCTTCTGATTTACACCCTGTTTACCTGCAGGACGCTGCCACCCTGGAACCCATTTGTATTATTACTATTAGAACTCCTGGTTTTAAGATGAGAGCACTAAGCCTTGCGGAAGTTGAATGACTTGGCTGAGTTCAGAGGGCTGATAAGTAGAGGGCTGGGAACTGAACCCCAGGCAGAACCGGGTAGTGTCCTGTAGGTAGAGCCCAGATACCCTTAGAGTGGTGTTGAGCTGTTTAATCTCTGTCCTCTCAATTCCGGAGTGTGGCCAGGCCATGGCTCAGAGGAGACACCGGGCTCCCCGGGTGTCACTGACTTCTGCAAACAGCAAGAGCAGTGGGCTAGGCCTTCTGGGAGATCCTTCCAATATTTTTCTTAGAATCAAGCACAACCATATCCTCATTAATTATCTGCATTAGCTAAGCTCAATTACTTTGTGTCCACCTCTAAGAGTACAACCTTCCTCCTTAGAGACTTCCTATTTGAATTTCCAAGGGGGCAAATATTGCCAGAAGCATGTTTTATGTAATTACATAGTGCAGATATTTCACTCTCCTTACTTAATGATCATTAAATACTGAAATTAACTCCCATGCGTGGATATGGATTCCATCAGTTTAAAAGAAAGTGCATGGGGCGCCTGGGTGGCTCAGTGGGTTAAAGCCTATGCCTTCGGCTCAGGTCATGATCTCAGGGTCCTGGGACCGAGTCCTGCATCAGGCTCTCTGCTCAGCAGAGAGCCTGCCTCCTCCTCTCCTTCTCTGCCTCCTTGTGATCTCTGTCTGTCAAATAAATAAATAAAATCTTTTAAAAAAGTAAATAAAAGAAACTGCATGGATAGTGGGGCATTTCTCCCTGCAGAATTTGAGGGACTTGAGCAGGTGCTCATGGATACCTGCATTAAGCAGCCTCCCCTCTCAGTCCTCATGATATCACTGTCCAGAGTTTCTTGGTGGAGACTCTTGTCATTCTATTCTGCCTAAGAACAACCTGAAGACCTTGATAAACAAACATTCCAAGACCCCACATGTGGGCTTACTGAATGAGCATATCTGAGTCCAGAGCCTAGGAATCCGCGTTTTCAGCGCTCTCCCTGGGGGACTCTGATAACGCGAGTGTCTAAGAACCAGCGATAGTCCTGTGCCTGACTATCATAGAGACATGAAGATATACATAAAGACAGCCTTATCAAGGGAACAGGAGAGGCAAAGTGAACACAAGCCAGTCTCTTCCCATATATATTTAATAAAAAGAATTCAATACATGTTATCTATTACTATTTGATAGTTGTTATAAATGCTCAGACAGGGCTTGAGAGCTGTAGCGGATCTGAGAGGAGCAGGCAGCACTAACAGGTGAGTGGGAAAGTGAGATCAGGAGAGGAACGGAACGTAAGGGGGGTTGCTGTCGATTAACTACTCGAGCTCCAGCCTGTGGGGGCCTCCAGAAACAAGTGTGGGGCACATATCCTCCTGAAACCCCACCTTTAGGGGAGGAGGCTGGTGTCGACTGACTCCAGTCCATGCTGGGTTGACTTCCTAGGAGCTGCTAACTCCCCAGTTCTCCTGCTTATGAGGACAGTGGCAGGCACTGGAGTGGGAAGTCGGCTGGCATAAGTGAGGAAACACCCCTGGGCCACCGAGAGCAAGCCTGTCCCACCAACCTTCTAGCAAGAAAATGTCCAGTGTGTTCTGGTGCCTGCTCACAGAGTGAATAAAAGATCCACGTGTGCATGGTGAGAAGGAAGTTCCCTCTCGGTGATTTATTTATGTGTTTATCTGATTGTCCTAAGTTGTGCATAACATAAATTCCACCATTAGAGGCATTTACTACATTCCCAGTGCTATGCAGCCGTCACCACTGTCGAGTTCCAGAACATTTCCAACAGCCCGAAAGGAAACTCTGTGTCCATCAGCAGCCACTCTCCATTCCTTCCTCCCTCAGGGCCTGCTAGCCACTGATCTGTCTCCCTGGACTTGTCTGTTGTGGACATTTCACACACACGGAATCACGCAACACGTGCTCGTTCATCTGCCTTCACGATCTTGAGGTCCATCCACGCTGCGGTGCATTTCAGGGCCCCACTGTTTTTTCTGGTTGAAGAAATCGTACTCCCTCTAGTTTTTTGGACCACAGAGAGCTCCCAGGATCTATATTTGCAGGTTGACAACTGTGCTGTGTGGACCCTGTTCACCATACCAGGCCAGCGTGTCACTTGTCTCCATGCTGCTCCAAGACACTGGCTTCTGGGGGCTGCCTACTCCCCTAGCTCTTCTCTGGCCTCCTTTGAGATTTGGCTAATGCAAGTGACTGGTGGGATATCAGAGAGGAGCCGGTGTGGTTAAGGCGTCCTCTCCTCCAGCTCTCTCTCTGGCCGTGTCCCTCCAGAAGGACGGGGCTCCTGTCTCTAAGCTTCTCTCTCCAGGTGCTGTTGGGCCCTCTCTCCAGTGCTTTCGAGCCTAGAGGAGATCCTGGCTTCCCGCTGCGGGCAGCTCTCAAGTGCTGCCTGGTCCTTTGTTAGCTTTCCCCAAATCTTCGCACATCTTTGTAAACAGTCTATGCCATTTTCTTCACGTTATTCCAGTGTGTGTGTGTGTGTGTGTGTGAGCCTCCCCTTCCTGCTGGGACCCTGACTACTACAATAGCAATCGATGGTAGAGTAACTCGCCATTATTTTGCCCCATTGCTGAAGCGTATTTCATAGTGCACGTTCGTAGCACAGAGCCTGAGAACTGCTCTGTGCCCCTGTGTGTTATCCCTACTTCTCAGACCAGCTGTGAACCAGACAGCAACTTCTAGCCGGCAGTGCGAAAGGGCAATTACGTATGTGGATTCTGGGATCACATTTCCTGGGTTCAAGTCTCAGCTCTCTACCTCCCAGCACTGGGACCTGGGGCAAGTTACCTAATCTCTCTGAGTCTCAGATGTAAATTAGGGTGCCCAGACTATCTATGACTAAACAGATAATATGCAGAGAGTTCTCAAAACAGAGCCACACACTAGAAGTGCACAGTAAATGTCAGCTACTAGGTTAATCTCCGTTAGTCCTGGCCTCACAGTCCCCTCTCCCGATCTGTATCAGCTTCTTGCAGCACTACCTCTGAGTCCCCGCTGCTGGCCCAGATTCTCCCCAGATTCTGAGCCAAAGATGACTGGTATTGGCAATAGACGAACACCAATTCTCTCCTGGTTGAGGGAGAAGGGAATGTGGGGACCAACAAGTTCCTCTAGACCCTGGACCCTCCCTCCCAAAGACCCTGGGGGACTCCTTATCGCTGTGTTATTATGGTGGCCGTTTTTCTCCTCCTTTTCTTCTTCATCACCAGCAAAAAGACCACAATGTATTTAAGGTTTACTCTGGGCTGATAACCTTACAAGCGTACTTCATTTAATGGTCCTATGAGCCCTAGGAGGTATGGTTCCTTTCTCAAAACCTGTTGCAAATCTATTCCACATCCATTTTTAAAATCTATTCAAACCTAGTATTATTATATCCAGTTATGCAGGTAACATATGAATACACCCTCCTCGTAAAGATCCACAATTGAAATAGTATGAGGTTGCCATTGGTATCCCCATTTTCCTGATTACAAAACTATACACAAGACAGATTAAAGACAGATTAATGTTCCCAAATTCATGCTGGGAAGCAGCAGAGACATAATGCAAAACCAGGAATGTCTGATACATGAGACTGGATCCATATGTACTACATTGTGCTGACCCGTATCCCCAGGACTATATTATGCCTCAGTTTCTCTCCTTTGATGCCCATTCTAGTAGGATATGAATCCTCATAAGTGACCTTTAAATCCATATCTAAACCAGTAGGCTGTAGTGAACTCCTCTTGCACCCGTCCACACACTTCCCATGCATCACTGTGACAACCGGCTTCCCACAGCTGTGAGCAGACGGCACCTGGACCCAGATGCACCTCCCATTCCTGCATTCTGCCCTGGAGTTTTCTCAGATACCTTGAACCGGAATGCTCGAGGGAGCAAGGTCCTTCATGTTAGCACGGCCTGGGAATCAGAGGGAGTCCACATTCCAAGGGCAAGGCTTGACCAGTGGGGGGATGGAATTGTTCCCTAGAGACAAGACATTTTGAAGATAGTTTCCGTGGCTTTTCTCAGAGGGTCTTGGGAGGAGTGTCTCTGTTGTCCGCTCTGCATCTGCTCCCTCGAAGGGGATGTTTCTCCTTCCCTGTCACACTCTCCCCATCCTCCCATCCTATTTCCTGGAATCATACAACCTTCATACTTGGCTTTGCTTTCTGGGGTGAGTTCAGGCTACGTCAGGGATGATTGTTTTGTTTAGTAAATATTTATTGTGAATAATGGGCTCTCTTTGCCTAAGAGACGGATTCCTCCGAGTGGCCAGGATAGTCAAGGAGAAGACTACACACATTGCGATTTCCTTAAGCTGCACACTCCTCAATGGCAGACCAGGCTGCCTATTGCATGGGGCAGACATGTACCCTTGACCTCACCGAGAGAGTCAAATAGTTCTCAGTGACACAAAGCAGACACTCATCCTCCTGCCGAGGCGCTCATACTTTCAGTATGCTTCACTGTCGCTGTGAGAAGGCCATGCTTCCTTCAAGGAAGGTTCTGAGGACCTAGGACCAGCCAGGGTTATGCAAGTCTCTCGGAATAAGACGGTAAACATAACCTAGTCCTTGCCCTTAAGGAGTGAACATTCTAGATTGAAAACAGAGTAAATGGGAAATTCTCACACCTTACAAAAAGTACTATAATTGAGACAATCATATAAGTGAAAATTGAGCTCTCAAAGACAAATCTTTTCTACATATCATGCACTGCATCTTAAACCCACATTAATAAAGGTAATCTTTAGCTTTATCTTATTTTCTTTCTGGTTCTAGGTCTGTGAATTATATTGAGACAAAAATATATTCCAAAACATCCACCCATCTGTTCATCCATCCATCCACGCACTGTCTATGCAATACAAGCATGTTTGGCCACAACATTCAGAGGTTTTTGGTGCAGAATACCTCACAGAGGGACTTGGGAAAGCCGGTGTAAAGGGCAAAGATGACAGAAAACAAGTAATTTTCATGCAAGACTTCCATGCTCTGCTTCTTACTATTCTGATCACGACTTGTTAAAATTATGCTAGATTTGTGACTATAGATTTCCTGGATCATATTTGCAGCCACTTTTCCAACAGGGACCTAGTAGACATCAGTCATTCTGAGATGGCAAATTTGTGAAAGCAAGGTCAGCAGCCAAGTTCACTTGGGTTGGTTCGATTGGACACTTGAAGAAAAGCTCAACCAGGACAGCCTGAAAACATCGCAACAGTGCAAAGAGGAGGCAATGCCTTTTTCCAACTCGAGTGTCTAGTTTCTGCCCTCAAAATATTCCATGTGCATGGAAAGAAAAGAAAGGTAGAGTGTTGCACTAAAAACAGTGTGTTACTATAGTATGATCACAGGATCCTTACCAAAAAAAAAAATCTATCAGTGATACTACAGATATTACAGTGTCTTAGGTTTTATGACCCCAGGTCAGAATCCTGCCTCTGAAACTTCTAAGCTCTTAGAGTGAGCCTTGATTTCCTAATCTGTCAAAAGGGTCTAATACTATCTACCTAATCCATGCATTTATTAATTCAGTCATTATTTATTAATTACCTATAAGATGCCAATCATTGTACTCAACAGTGGGGATTCAAGGATGAGTTTGAAAAAAAGAAATTCCTTGCGTAGCTTTGAGTCAGGGGAGATGAACACGAATCACATAGTCACATGAAAAAATGGACGCGATGGACAATGGAGAAGGATCAATGGCGTCAGAGGAAGGACGAGGAGGGGTGTCTCATCCAGACTGACGATAGAGCTGAGAACAGAAGAATGAATGAGTCTGTGTTAGGTAAAAGGCTCAGGGGCAGTCTGAAGGTAGATTCTTGGTAGAGAAAGCAGCACATGCAAAGGCCCTTGTATGAGATGGTCTCAGCAAATGAACAAAGCAGGTATGGCTGGATTCAAAGAGCAGAGGTGTGTGAGAGGAGATTAGAACAGTTGGTTTTGGTAGGTGCATCCCACGCAAGGCCTTGGAGTTCCTGTCAAGGGGTTGTTTTTATTTATACTCAAAACAATGGAAAACCACTGAAGGGATTTTAAACAAAGGAGTGATGTGATCAGATACATCCTATCAATGCAAAGGATCGCTCTGGCTGGGGAGAAAAGAACAGACTGGAAGAAGGTAAGAGTGGCTGAGGGGAGACCAGAAGGAAGGCTATACTGATATTCAAGAGAGAAGGGTGGCAGCTCAGGTTATAGGGCTGGCTTTAGGGATGGAGAGAGGGGAGTGGATTCTCAATATGGTTAGGAGGTGGGGTTTAAATCTGGAAAGGAGGGAGGCACAAAACTGGTTGGATGGTGGTGCCATGGATTAAGATAGGGAACAGTAGAAAGCAGTGAGGTTTGGAAGTGAGAATCACGTGTTGGGTTGGGAAAGGTTGAGTCCCATGTGCCTTTGAGACACAGAGAGAAAGCATCCGCCGGGCTTTTGGGTATACAGCCCTGGAGTTCAGAGATGACCAAATATGTGAGTCATTAGTGGTCAGGTAGATGAAATTAAAACCACGAACATGGATGAGATCATCGCGAAAATAAAATAAATTTCCACATACAAAGCACTGAGAATGCTGTGGGGGCACAGATTGGGTATTAATAAATCTTACCTCCCTCACTCCTTCCCTGTCCTTAGAACAATACAATGATGAGTGCGTTTGGGCAAACCCCCAGGGAAGCTGGTTCATGAGGAGGGAGAGAGAAGAGCTGGTCTGCTTCTCACAGCTGCTCTGATCTCCTGAAGACATGGTCTAGGTTCACAATAGCTCTGCAGGAGAGCAATACCCTTTTTTCTTGGCTTCTGAACCCTGATGCCCTCCTTACCTTCTGCTTTTCAAACAAGGTGCTTGTGCTAAAGACAGAGGCCACAAAGGCTAAACCTGATATGCAGAGTAATTCCCTCTTTGACTTGAACTTTAGCTAGACCTCGGGAGTAAAGGCAGGAAGGGAACACAGAATACTTCTTTGCCATGCTGGCCATGAGCAGGAAAGTAAACCCAATGGGTTTGCTAACCTCTGCACCAGAAATATTTTTGCATAAAATTTCTGATGCACCTAGAAGAGCATCTTAAACTAAAGGAATTGTAATGAGATGAATGCAACTCCATTCGGTTTTGAAATAAAGGCTCTAACACCAAGGGGCTATAGCCCCTATCAGGAGGAGGGGGCAGTCGTTGTTCACTGGTACCAGCATGCTTACTGGGTTCTGGAAAAACTCTGTTTTTCCAGATGGGTGACATCTCCCATTCATTCCTTCCATCAACCTGACATTTTATTGCTAGATTAGAGCATTTTCCTCAGTGATCATTAGGAATGAATATTCAAGGAATATTCACCCAGTATACAGAAATAATCGGTGGGTCACAGGAATTGATGAAAAAACAAAACTTCAGGTTCTGTTCACATTTAAACCAAGAAAGCAATGCCATGAGAGTCATGTCAGCAAAATCTCAGGACAAAATTATCTCCCTCTAATTCACTGTGGTGTGACTTCTGCACTTTTCAATACAGCATACTGATCCAATACCGCTTTTAAGTTGCAAAATTGTTAAGATGGCGGGGCGCCTGGGTGGCTCAGTGGGTTATGCCTCTGCCTTCGGCTTAGGTCATGATCTCAGGGTCCTGGGATCGAGCCCCACATCAGGGTCTCTGCTCTGCAGGGAGCCAGCTTCCTCTTTACCTCTGCCTGCCTCTCTGTCTACTTGTGACCTCTGTCAAATAAATAAATAAAATCTCTAATAAAAAAAAAATTGTTCAGACGGCTAAAATGATACTCATTCCCTACCTCTGCCAAGAATGTTTGAATTCTTTCTCCCTATTTCTATCAGAATAAAAATAAAGGTATCCAGCAGTATTCTAAATGTCATGCTTCAAAGCTCTGAGATACTCTTTCTTCTGACACCTGATTGACAGATTATGGCTTTTGGATATCCATCAAATTAATAGATTATGACTTTTTGAAGCCAGAAACTATGCAATTATTGCCATGTTCTATCTATAAAGAGATAACTTATTCTTTGTCATCCATTTGTGTCTCAGAAGGCAGCCCCCGTCCCGCCAACACATACATATCATAATTATAAATAATTCGGTTCCTCCTGTCTTTTTTTCTTTCCCGTATTCCCCCACCTCGAACATCCACAAAATAATTCACTTTGAAAAAATGTTAGCACAGGAGATGGCTGACATGTCTCATATTTCTTGATAATGTTTTGCAAATTTAAATATCCACCATGTATGCAATCCCTGATGAGAACTCCCCTCTGGTTTTATGTATCTTATCCAAGGACTTTTCTGAAGCAGAATTAGGAAAACAAGGATCAAGATATTTTCAAGCCCAGGTACTTGGCCCTGTTGCATTTAACTGAAGATTTCAACTCTGACATAGTAGAGACAGAGATAGAAGGAGATCTCCCTGACTACCTGGAAAATTGCTAACACTTTTCATGCCCCTTCATTTGCATATATCTCCATTCATTTCCAATACCTTACATCGGAGAGGTAACCAAGTGATCTAATCACAGTGTTAGTTATAGTGCAACCTCTAGCCTGGGTTAAAGAAAGATCTTCCAGGGCACCTGGGGGGCTCAGTTGGTTAAGCAACTGACTTTTGGTCTCAGCTCAGGTCTTGATCTCAGGACTGGGAGTTGAAGTCCCACAGTTGGCCTCCACGCTGAGTGTAGAGCCTCCTTAAAAAATAATAATAACAATTTAAAAAGTAAAGAAAGAGATCTTTATAAAGACAACTTAGGAGAGTGAGATTTAATCTGTCAATCCTGCCAGTCAAGGTGGTAACGCTCCTGAACTGATACAAGATGGCCACAATGCCACCCGAAGGGGTCAGGGTTTCTTGAACTGGGGTGGAATTTCCTGCTAATTCCTCTCCATTGCAAGTCAAAGCCTGCTTGCATTTCTAATCCTAAAGACTTTAAGGCTGCACCTTCAAAAGTATCTTTTTTTTTTTTTAATTTCTTTTCAGTGTTCCAGAATTCATTGTTTATGAACCACACCCAGTGCTCCACGCAACACGTGCCCTCCAGTCTTCTCAAAGGAGAAGACAAACACCAATAGAAGAACCAAAATAATCCACTCCATTCTCCCTCCTGGAGCCCTGGAGGACGCCTTTGGAAAACCTGAAGGAGAGAGAGCACTTACTCTGCAGACTCCATTACCACACTAACCAACTCATACACTAAAGATGCATGAAAGAGAGCGTTGCCAGACGTGGAAAGAGCTTAAAGGGTCTCTCAATTTCAGAGGATCTTGGAGATGTTAACGCTCCCACACTGATAACTGAGCTTCTCTGCATATGTCAACAACCGATGCCAGCGCTGTCTTCTCGGCGAAACCCCCTCCATCCACGCTAATATGCACACTCCTCCTCTTGCCACTAACACATGCCATGCTCGGCTCTGTTATATTAAATTTTTCATCTTCAGGTTAAACACAGTTTCCTCAAAGAGATATTTCTCAACCCAGACAGGATAAAAACCTTTTCATTGTGGTTCTGCATTCTCTCTTTTGTAAACTTCATGGCTTCTGGCATTATTTAACTAATACCATCTTCTCTACTAGAGTGTACATTCCAACAGGGCTGAGTCGATCTTGTTCACCACTGAAAACCCAGAGCCCAGTGAAGTGCCTGGATTATAGCCAGTCATCAGTAGATGTTTGTTGCACCAGAAATTTTAATTCCCAAGGCTCTTTCCTTAGAGATACTATTTTTTCCTGGTGGTGAGATCCTAGAGAGAATTGTTACATTACTAAGGACCTTGAAGCCCAGTGAGTGTTTATTGAATGAGTGAATTGTTGAATGGCTAACAGGACAAAGGGACAAAAGACCATGAGTAGAAACAATGGCAAGAATAAATGAATCAACCACATATGTCTACAAAATTCCTAACTGGGGACAGGACTTTACTGGGCACAGGATTTTACTGAGGGAGGACACAAGAGGCAAAAGATGTGCTTCCTTTCTTAAGTGAAACATGATCTCCCCACCTACCAAGAAAGGCACAAGGAATTCTACGTAAAACAGCAAATCAGGGAATCGAGGTAATTCAATGGAAGGACTATTTTAGGGAGAATGGAACCAAGGCTTTTTAGAGTTATCCCCCAAGGCAGATAAAAGAAGAAATGATGGGAGTCAGTGTCTGATTACCCGGAGGTATGAGTAGAAAAGTGGGTGGAACAATATGGGACCAAAGGACATGGGACAAACTGAAGAATGAAATAGTCAAGAATGATACTAGGCATTCCAACTCAGTGTGATTTCGAGAATATTAATATCATTGATGGAAATACGGTGGAGGGGAGGACTAAAGCTGATTTTAGGGGTGGTCACAGCATACTAAGGTACTAGATCTATGGTGAAGGGAACTTAGGAGAAAAATCAGAATAGAGAAAGAGCTATATGAGTCAGCCACATAGTAACAGCTGCTATCACTCATAAAGGGTTAAAGATGAGCATGGCACTCTGCTAAATGGCTTGCACATAATTTCAGTCAGTCTTTACAACAGCCCCAGGGGTAGTTATTGTTATTTGTCCTATTTTGCAGATGAGAAAAATAAAGCGTAGGAGGTTAAGTAATTGTCCCCAAACTCACACAACTAGAAAGTTATAGAGTTAGAATTGGAACACAAATCTTTCCACTTCAAGTCTTAGGTCTTAACTTTAGCACTGAAAAGCAAGGGAGAGAGGGCCCAAGAGAAAATAAGGATGGTCCCTGGAAGCTTCTGGAAATGAAGCCATTCTTTCCAGAATGGGTGACTCTGACAGTGTAAGGGCAGGGGCAGGAAATTCCTCCTCCTTGGGTGAGGCACATTGTAAAGGACACTCATAGGAAAGGGCATTTCCCAGGTGCGTTAACTTTCTCTTTCCCTTACTCTTGGGCATGTCTGCCCCCTGGTGTATCTCGTCTTATATAAAGCAAAAGGTCATGAATGGATAAAAAGCCCTAAGAACACCCAGAAGGTAAACAATTAAAATCTTCAGAAACTCAAAGATGGATCTGAGAAACTGAGTTCTGGAGAAGCTTGGTGGTAAGCTAATATTTCACTCAAGTTTGTGAAGATTAGCATTTTTTTATCAAAGTCTGAGTAGAAGATTATGGGTAGACTATGCTATGTGAGTAAGAGATAAGGGTTAGTGATTAAAAACAAAAGAAAAAAAACCACAACTATGAATACCTCAAAACTATTTTTATGAAGTTTGCTTTAAGATTTATCTGTGTTGATATTGGGTGTATAGGTATAATTATTTTATTTAAAATTTCATTTTACGAATTTTGATTGAAGACTTGTAAAGGTATGTTTATAAATGTGCCTTTGCCCAAGAAGTTACCATCTTGAATAGTAGGAAAAGAGCTGGGCTTGTTGATTGGCTCATGTGACCAAGGTACAATACCGCCACCTGGTGACAATGTACACAATACAATCCAGTGTCAAAAATCGGTCTTAAATGTTCCAAAAACAAAACCATTAAAAAAATCCTTCTGGATTCCCTTCTGTTGTCTTTTGTCATTTATTACTTGTACAGTCATGTTCTACTCATTTACTTCACTTAGGAGCAATTTATTGTAATGGTAAAAGAACGTTAGCTCTGGCGTCAAACAGACTTGGGTTCAACTTTCAGCACAGCCTATTTTGGGCTTAATGACTTTCTTCACTTTCTTCATTTAAATGCTTCCAAAAGGCAGATGTGGAGATGTAATGAGATCACATATGAAACATGCTTAGCACAGTGTCTGGCACACAGTGAAACAACATGTGATAATCATCGCTGCAATATTGACATTGTTCCTATCACTATTAGCCACGATGGCGGAGACTGGGAAGCAGACTTACCTGAATGATCCTGCGCCTCCAAGAGGATAAACAGTAACAGCCATAGGAAAAACGTTTTGTTTATATCTCAGGTACTAAACAGCTGTTACTACATATTAGGACCAGATGTTCTGAAATGATATGCAACATTATGCTCAATTCCAACTTCTACTGAATTGCTCGTTGATGAAATATGACTACTAGAGGAGATGATTTATTAAAGGGAAATCCATGGATGTGTCTTTTAGTTTCATACCCGACTACCCCAAATTACATGTCAGTCTGTATACTCTGAACACCGCAAGTGTCTGGCCCGTTCTGAGATTCTATGGGAAGCTCATCCCCCAGTTACGGCCCCATCTGTCCTCCTACCATTGGTTCTGTGTACATCTGCCCTGCTGCATCCAGGTATAGCAAACCTAGGCAGTCTACAGTTACAAAACCTATAAGCTCATGCTTCCTTGTAGATGTGAACTTTTCATTGATTCCAAAGTCATTGTTGCTTCCAATTTCTTTCAAGTGATTTTTTTTTTCTTATTTCACTCTCACAGGTGCCTGAAGGAGAATCCACTGGGGGAAAGCAGAGGGAAGGAAGTTGAAAGAATAGCTCTAAGGTATTCCCTCTTATTAACAGGCCACAGCAGCCATTGTTCTAACCCTCCTATAAAATCTGGTTATTTCCTGATCTCTCTAGATGACATTCAAATGTTCTGATTAGGGGAGCATTTTCAATTCAGCATGAGGCCAAATGCTTTGGTAGCAACTGCAAAATCCCTGCTTTGCGTTATTAAGCCTCCCCCATAAATTCCCAGGCACAAGGAAGGGGCAGTCCAGCCAGAAATCCTGTATAACTCAGTGACTCAAGAAACCGAGGCAGAGCCTCAAATCCCTAGACCAGCAGCAACCACCCAACAGGGTCTGATTTCTGATCTGTGTATTTATTCCTTAAGGTAGGTCAAGAAGGAGGAGCACGTAACGGCCTCCCTTTATCTTTTTTAAACGGAAAATGTACAAATTGCAAGCCATTCTCCATACTGAGAAAACAGAATACATCTTTGCCAAAGGGGCCAGGAGAAATATTTAGCACTTAAGCTGCTTATAGAGATCCATTTGTCACCTCCCTAACTAGAGTTTGGGACATTTGTCTTTGCAACCCTACCAACCCAGCTGGGACATATCTCACTAGAGAGAGTGATGATAGGGGAGCAAATGGTTCAGCCCAATTATATATGCTTAATTGATCTAGATTCTAGAGGGCATACTTGCATGGAAAAGGTTTGCCAACTAATCACAAGAAAAGAAACAGCATCTTAATTGGGTGGCTTTACATTGGGCAATATTAACAATTAGTTACAATGTCTAATAAGTTATCTATAATGCTTTTAATGAGAAACATTTAAGTCCTTCTGGAATTTTTCCAGTCAAATTAATTCTGAGGACTAGAGACAGTATTACAAGTAATGTTATCAGAATCACAATTACGCTAGTACTAGAATGTGTCACTTAAAATAAAAGGCTCAATGGGTAGGTCCTAAAAGACCCACTATTTTCTCTGTAGACTTTATTAATGTAGTCATGGATAAAATATATCTATCCACGTACCCTTCTCGGGTGCTGATGGGGCAACATGGTCTCCTGGGCTTGAGAGGGAGGGCAGGACCCATTTGCCCTATACCGGGTGTCTGAGAAGGCAGTCCTTACATCTGAGACTCGGTTTTACCCAATACAATGTCCCGCGTCTGTCTGACCATGCTCCAAAGGCTACCAGAGAGCAATGGCGTTGCTGAGAGGTGACAGGTGCAGTGGGTTCCCGACATGCCCTTGGGAGGCACTATTCAAGCCTAAGCCTCAGGAATTCCTAAAAGCAGATCCTGGGCTTCTCTGATTTGAGGCACCTCTGTGGCCTGTGGGTCTAGCCTGTTCGGCCCCCTTGATGCCGATGGTAATGAGAGCAGTAACACACACAGTCAGAAGGAAGCCACTGAGCTGAGCATGCCATGGGCACCGAATCATTTAATCCTCCAATCCCTTGGGCTGGAACGGGCATGGCTCTCATCTCCACTCCACTTTCCACAGGGGGAACTTGTAGTCACAGAAATTCTGTAATCTGCTAAAGGTCCAAAGAGGTATAGCTCTGACACCAGAGCAAAGGCCTGTACCTCCTGGGTCCCAGCCATTCTTTGGCTCTCCCTGTTCTCTTCCAGACGCCGTGCTGGACCATGAGAACAGCTTAGAGTGCTCCAGGAGCCCCATTTGCTGATGACACCTAAGGCACTAGTTCCCAAACCTTTGTGTGCCCCGCAGACTCACTCGAGAAGCTTGTTAAAATACAGATGCCCAGGCCCCCCCGTCAAGGAATTCTGAATCTGTCAGTCAGAGTCATGGTCCCAAAGTCCCTTCAGTTTTCACACTGTTTTCACACTGTTTCAGGCGATACTGACGTGTGTAGTCCAGACTCCTGCTTAAGGCAGAAACACAGCCCATGTGGCCGTCCCCGCATTGTAGCTTTAGGCTAAGGACCATCTCCCTTATGCCAGTACAGACCTTGAATGTTTCACTGTCAACTCTTGTGTCCCCTGTGGAATGGACTCAAGTCCCTAGAACCAATAATAGACTTGGCAAAGTATCCCAGGCACCCTTGAACGATCAGTGGGCCGGACACCTCGCTAGGGTTATCAGTTCTTGTCAACGCTCCTCTCCCAGCTTGGACAGCACCACTCGCCATGTGATCAGGGCTCGTGAGCCACAGGCACGACCAAAATCGCAGGGGGCAGGATTCAGCAGAGCAGCTGAACTGGAAGCCACAGCCCACGGTTTGTACGCTGCCTCTTTGAGCCTTCCTAAACTCACCAGGTAGCCTAGCGCTGTCTCCCCGGCAGGGTGTGAGCCATCCTACGATGTCTGCTTGGTATTCATGGCATCGGGTGCACAGATGAGCTCTAAAGACTCAGAGCGCAGCCCTGGTAATGATGTAGCAATAGACGGAGTAAAACATTCAAGTAGAGACGAGAACCTGTGTTAATATTAGGTCAGCCAGACAAATACAGGTGTTTCTGAAAAACTGTATTAGGCTTTAACTTATCTCATTTCGAGACAGCTTTGAAAGTAGAGCATAAAAAGATTGAAAAGGCTCCCTAACCACACAGTCGTGAATGCCTGCCGTGGCAGGGCAGAGGTACAGAGAAGCCCGGGGACACAGGAAACAGGAAGGAGCTGTGGGGACAAGGACAGGGGTGCAAGGGTGACTATAATTTCATGACTGTCTCAGACACTGGGTATGCCCTGTGGCAGAGCCCCCTGCCCTCACCCTGTCCCAGCTCTGAGTGGCTCTGCTCAGCTTCAGGTAGGAGCAGTGTGACCATACCCAGCTCTGGCCTAGGAGACTCTCACCTTCTGCCCTCGGGCTTCCTTCTGGACTCTGTAGGGGGCCTCACCCATGCACACACAACCCAATGGTACAAGAGAGGGAAAGCCCCTTGAGCAAATACTTGGCCAATGGCATAGACGAGAGTGGATACACTTTTCCTCCTTCTCCCCACCCTACAACCCCAAGGGGCAGGCCTCTCAGGGACAGGGTCCTACAAACCTGTGAGTTGCCCCGCTTGGTAGCACACCCTCCCATGACAGCCCCCCCCCACTTCTCTGCATCACCACTGGCTCCTTCACCCTCGCTCTTCGGACTTATCTCCCGTAATACATCATGAACACAGGAGCCCTCTGCTCTGTGGGATACCCAGCCAAAGCTGTGACTGAAGGCTGACCTCCTAAATTCAATACCTGACGCTTTCATTTCTCTGCTAGTAGGCGAGACGACATGAATAAGTTGGTATAAAATCACTTCTAAAGATACAAGTCAAACCATTCCCTTCCCAGAAGACACAGCTGAATCCTTTGTCAATTTGGAGAGAAAGCCCAGAATGCTTAGAGTTGGCCTCGGGGCAGGAGGGGAATACATGTTTAAAGAGGGGGACCGGGATCTGTTACTGAATTTAACTCAGGGATGGGACCCGCACAATACATTTACCATGGGTTCTCTGTGGGAATCATCTGCCGTCCTAAAAAAGACCCTGATTCTCAAGGATGTGGAATAGCATCGCTGGGGTGGTCGGAGGCAGGCTGGCTCTGGGGTTAAACAACCGAACTTCAGTCCTGGCTTCACCAGTTTCCATCTGTGTGATCTTGGTCCCACAACTTCTCCTCTCTAAGCTTCTGTTTTCTCACTGGCAAAAGGGGACTGTTGATAGGACCATCCTCGTGGTGTCGTGATGTGCACGACAGAGGGTTTAAGTTACCCCACATGCCTCACTTATCACAGTGTCTGGGTTCTAGTAAATAGTAAAAAAATAATAATAATGAGCTTTTGTTGTTATTGTCACTTCTGTGTGATGGAGCCCAGACTCCAGTGCACGTGAGGCAGGCTTCAGTGCCTGTGCTGTCCCTCCCAGCCCACTGCCCACCCCGCAGACTGTGGGAGGTCAGCTTGAGGCACCCATCACGTCTGTGAGTTTAGGCCTCTTTGCAGAAGCAATAAACACAGTGTGTGGTCATCCATCCATTGGAGGGGAAGGGCTGGGTGTGGCCTTGGTGTGCAGTGATCCAGGGACCTTCCTTCAAAGGGGAGACCGGCTGCCTTACTGAAGTGGCTGTGTTATTTAATGCACGTTATTCAATGTACACAAAAGGTTTTGCCTGTGGCATAATTGGTACCAAAAGGAGAAACCAATGTGGCTGATTGCAGGAGCTTGGGAGGACAGACAAACACCTAAGGACAAACCCACCCCAGCTTCCCCGAGCAGGTTCCCCAGCACCTACGGGCCTTGGCAAAACCAGGAGCGCAATGGCTGCAGACAGAGAGGGACGTGGTCACTGCGGCCCAGAGTCCAAGAATGCAAGCACCGTACTCTACTTCCTATCACACGGCTCTGCAAGGATTTAAGGAGATGAATGCACACAATTGTTCCCATTGATGGTAATTATGTTCTATAAAGTCGTTGTGAACCATGAGTTAGGCAACAGTAAACCACCGCTCCTGGTAAGTTCCTGCGAGCCTCTGGTCACAACATTTCTGCCATTCAATCAATATATAGCCGTTTTTTATATCTGTGTTTCTGTTTAAAGACAACTTATTTCATATATAGCGTTGACTCGTTAACATTGAACTCACAGCCATCAACACTATAACTCTTGCCTGGGGGACGCTCCTGCGACACACACGTTTTCCGGAGCACAGCCTCTCACACTTGGGGACCCCAGATGGCGCTTCCACGTTACACTCGCGGGCCATTTAAAACAGCAAAAGGGCCAACACGAAGCACAAAAATGTGGGGGGGAAATGGCACTGAATATCACCAAAAGGACACTTGTTTGTACTATGAGAATTAAAACAGAAAGGCAGAGTGTCGCCTTTTGGGGGCTCAGCTTGGAACGTGCAGGTGAGACGATTCAAATTGTTCATTATTCCACACAGATGACCACAAAAGGGTTGTGAGGATTGAAATGAGGATTACAAACACATTTTCATGCATAGGTAAATTCACAAATACAGAATTGGCAGACAATGAAGACGAACTTTGAATACATATATATATAATATATATACATACTTGTGCATATATGCATACATAGATGTGTATAAAATACTTTAGACTAGTTTCTATACCATACATTATCCAAAAATGTGAGTAATGTTGTTGTTATGGTTTCTTTTAAAAATCCGTCACTAGGCAAAAATAAATCCGCCTTTTCATGGACCCAACAAGCTAGCTGCGTGCAGTTATAAGGACAGTTGATAGTCAAAGATAAACAAAATTTTCTTGTCTTTGAAAAAATTGAAGGGAAAACAACAACAACAACAACCACCACCAAACCCAAAACCTCCTGTAGGGAAAGTGAGGCTGGAAAAATTTGGATCCCTTCTCCCAGCTGTCACGTTGGAAAGACTACCAGCCTCCTCCCTGAGAAAGTTACGTGTCAAAGTCATGACTGATTCCTCTTCCTCATCTACTGCGTTATCAGGACCCCAGGAGTGCGCTGGGCTCCCTGGCTGACAGCTTTCAGGGGCATCTCGCAGGGCTCACTCTCGGGCACCAAGCACTCAGCCTCAACTTACCAGTTAGCTAGAGTAGCTTCAGTCACAGGCCAGGGAGATAAAAACAAAAACAAACAAAAAACCATGTAGCAGGACGCTCATCGGGGGAGGAGAGGTATACCCACAAGAAGAACAGGGGATGGCAGCTTGCTTTGCAGTGTCACTCAGCAGAAAGTCATGCTGATTTCATTAAGGCGCTCACCCTCCTACCTCTGACCTTGAGCAACCACCCTATGTGGTAGGGGCTAGTAACATCCTATTTTCCCCCAAATGAGACCGAATTTCTAAGGTCAAGGAACTCTGCCCAACGACTCACAGCTATAGGAGCACACATAGATCTAGAACTGTCCTGAGTCCAAGTGACACATAACCCAGAGTACTCCTGTGAAGCTGGGGGGCAGAGATGAATTTCTGAAGGGAAACTAAAAAGGAAGTATTTCTTTTCCACACCCATGCTTATTCTTCCAATACGTAATCCAGCAGAGAGTTAAGTTCCCCAGCATAAGACGGGTAAGGGCATCTCAGGCGCCCACATACCCACAGTTTTAATTCTTTTACATCAGCCTGACAGACATGTACTTTTCCCCTCCTACATGGCAGAGGAGCTCCCCCTTCCTCTGGCTGACATGGCCCTGTGGCTGTAGGTGCCTCCCAGGTGCTATTTGACATTTAAGCCCAGTGTTTCTCTCCTTTATCCCACAGCAGAGGCTTCTAGTGACTCTCTCAAAGATTAGTAGTAAGAGCTGCTCTTACCATCGATTTCAAGGTGCTTTTGTCTCCATACCAGAACGCAGCACTCAAGACAAGGAGGGCACGCCTGTGGGTGTGTCTGGAGAGCAGCAGCGACAGATTTGCTCTGAACGGGCCCCCTTCTCCTCCCACAGGGGCCCTTGCTACCAAGCCATCTGGTTGACCACTCAGGGGGCCTCCCTAGATAGACTTTCACAACCAAGACACCCAAAGGAAGAAAGCGCCCCCAATTGTTTCTTAGCTGTCTTCATCAGTTCCCATCAAATTAACCACTTTTTAAGTACGAAAGTATTATGTTCTCATTGAACTGTGTTCAGACCACACGTAAGTGGAGAAAATCAGAAGTAAAGACCTACTTCCTTCTCGAGACAACCACTGCTAACAATTTTGTGAATATCCTTCCCCTAATTTCCTACACAAAGACAAAGAAGTATACATGTATACGTGTGTGTGTACGTGTGTGTGTATGTGTGTGTGTGGTGTGCCTATTGCATTTGTTTCTAAGTAAAATCAATAAAAAGTTTTGTAACTTGTTCACATGCAACATACAAAGGACACCTTTCTGCGACAGAATAGTGTACCTACCTCGTTCTGCAGAGAACATGCAGAGCGGTCCATTATCCGGGTACCCTGTCATTTGTTGGACCTGGTGCTGCCCAACAGATCTCCGGGGGGGGGGGGGGGGGAACAGGGACGTCCTATGTCTGCCCCGTATGGTGTGGTAGCCCACTAACCACAGGAGCCTGTTGCACACTTGAAATGGGCCTCATGGGACCGAGGGGCGGAACTGTAAATTTTTAATTCTCTTTAATTTGATTAATTAAAATTTAAACATAACGAGTCACATGTGGCTAGTAGTTGCTGTATCAGACCGCGTAGATAGAATGAGCCCCCTAATTGAAGGGCACACATTAGCTTTTTCCTAAATTGTTGCCATTAGATATTCTGATGGGATACACATCTGTGTGTGTGAGAATATCTGAGTGCTAGCTGATTATTCCCTAATTGAGGTCTTCCCCAACCCTTTGTGTTCTCTATTAATAAGAAGCCAGGTTTCTATAATTTGCATTCATTTCTAATAGAATAAAAGGCAGATGTGCCCATGTATTTGCTGTGAAGTAGCCGGAAGGCACAGAGCTTCCAGACGCACTTGGCATCCCTTTTGGGGTTGCACACTTGCCCTGCAGCAACCGGACAGGCTGGACCCTCTACAAGGGGCTCCTGCTGAGAGCCAGGCTTTCACCAAGGAGCAACCTGCGCCAACCCCCGCTCTGGGGAAGAAAGGTCTGCCGTCTGCCTGGCGTGAACGAGCTGGCAACAACCTCTTTACTCAGTGTTTGCAATAATGCATCATTAATAGCGTTCATATTAAAGCACGACAAGCAATATTTTAGTCTGTTTTTTTTTAAGTCCCTCCATTTCCCATTGCTATCTGTTCCTGCCCATGCCCAGAAAAGCATAAATAAAGGGTTTGGCTGCATTTCACGTAATTAGGCTGTGATCAGAGCTAATCTGTTGTGATGGTCCTCAGAACTATCTCTCCGCATGACATGGGGAGGGGAGAGCTCGATGGCGGCCTCTCTGGGTCAGCATGAACAATGAGCTGATGCTGGAGTGGGATGAGAGGAGGCAGAGGAAATGGACAGCTGTATCCCTCTGGCATGAAACGTCACAGTGGCCCCTGGGCAATCATCCCATAGTCAGTGACCCCTTCCTTCACAGAGACCAGGTCTGCTTTGAAGGAGCCACTGCCATGTTCCTGAGAGGGAAGAAGGTGGTGGGTATTTGGTTTGTCTTTATGACTTCTTCAGAGAACTTAATAGGTTTTTTTGGAAACCTAATGAATATTAAATTCCAACCAGTTACATCCTTCCAAAGGCTCTTCTCGTCTTTGTTAACATCCACATATATTTTCCTTTTACTGCCGGAACAAAATTGTAGCAGCATCAACAGAACTCTAAATAAAGGAAGGGGAGAAAAATCACCCACAATGCTGAAAGCACCACAAATCAAACTGTTTTCATTTTTCTGTGTTCTCTTTCTGTCTTTGTTCACGGGTATACATAATTTATGTCTGAGGCTGCTCTGGTGTCTTTGGTTCCAGGTATGCCGTGAAAGGGATTCAGTATAACTCAACCCTCCAGCCGATTCTCTCCTGGGCCCTCGGTCTTATTTCTTCCTTGTCAGCCCTGGCCTCTGACTGCTTCTGTTTTACCAGGCCTTGATCTATGATTAACCCCCATGTCCCTGTTGGACCATGGCTGCATTGGCTGACTCTGGTCAACAGATGTTCCCTCACGGGTGGGATTTCCCCCCCAACCTGGCAGGTGCAGAATGCCCTTCCCACGTGGTTTCAGCACATGGCTATGATGATTGGTGGCTCTTCTGCCATAATTTGTAGTAAAATATTTTACATATCACCCCCGATAGACCCATGTTTGTCTGGCTTGGTTTAACTCACTTTTGACACCCAATTTCCATGCTCTCACACTTAACCATTTTACTTGTATTTGCCGGGCCTGTGTTTGTCTCTGGGTTCTTAATCCTAGGCAAACCAGTACACGCGGTTCATTGAGGTTCCCTGGACCCTGTGGTCTCTGGGCCACCACTTTTCTCTCGTTTCCTCAACAGCTTCTTCTGAAGCTAAAACCTCAGCCAAACTGCGATCTAGAGAGTAAATGAAGTCATGCTTTCTGCTTTTAAAAAATTAACATCATTTTTTCCTAATGCTACTGTATAAGCCTCCCCATTATAGTTTTGGTCTTCTATTGAAGCGTTCCTTCACTTCTTAACTATTTTCTTAAAGCAATGGTCTCCATGTGGAACAACACTAGACTCCCCGCCAGAGGATACTTGGCAATGTCTGAGACACTTCTTGTTGTCAGAGTTGGTACAGAGTAGGTTTAGTGGGTCAAGGTCAGGGATGCTTCTAGACGTCCTGCTATGCATAGGATAGTGCGTGTCACACAGAATCATCTGGTCCAAATGACAACAGTGCTACAGTGGAGAAACCTTGCTCTGATGTTCAGATTTTCCCATTTTGTCATGACATTTTCATGAGTCCTCAAGCCCGTCTTACTCATTGTTTTGTTCCCAGTGCTTCACGAAGTACCGAGCCTGTGGGGAGAGCCTGTGGACATGGTGTTTTTTCTCTTTAGGATTATTCCTTTAAGAAAATTCCCATAGGGGAGTTCTGTTCATACATAGGGTTTTTGTAGTGTTAGCCACAGCAGGTATATACTCCTTCCTTATCTAAAATGTACATTTTTACATAATTTTTGTACCAATTTCTACATGGGAGTAGATATACACTACTACTTTTAATAATTTTGTACAAATGCACACAGATAGCATATAAGCTCAGCCAGTACACTGAGCTTCTATAGCCTCACTTCTGGCATTTCCCCCTCAATGCCAAAATCATCTTTCTATTGTTTTCACCAATCTTATTCATATCTGTTTATGAATTATTGTTTCTACTTTGGGGTAGAGTATCCTGAGCATTCTGACTCCAACACTGTAAAAGTGGAGAGGAATAGTGGGACCAGCGTGAAATAGAGAAGTTACACCCTCTAAATCAGATGCTGAATATTTGAAGAAGTTGCATCAACCCTAGCAGCAACTACATACAGTTTTTTCTTCTGGTATAATTTATCTAAAATAGGGATAATAAAACCTATTCGCCTCACTGGTAGGCTGTTTGCAGCTGCTATGAACAACCCAGCATGATGACCAGGAAGAGATGAAAGTCACCATAAGACAATGGAGAATATTTTCAGGGCTGTGATCAGAGAAATCCAAGAAAATTCATCCCCTTGACAACCTTCTTGGGGGCTAATTTATCAAAGTACAATTACAGAATTCTTCACACATACACACACAGGAAAAAATGTACACTTTTTCCATAGTGCTTTGTTTTCATTGAGTACCTATTTTTTTATTTTGTGATAGGTACTGGGAATGCAAAGAGAAACAAAACACATTGAGCATACATTTAAAGGGTTAGAAATAAGCATGGCAAACCATCATGGGATCCATCATGTACTGGGTAGAGTCAGATCTTCAGGTGGAATTTAATTTTCACAACCACGCTTGGGATCAGTACTATTTTACATTATTCAATAGATGTGGAAACTGAGGCACAAAGAAGTTAAAATAAGTTGCCTAAGTTCACATGCTTAGTAAACAACAGATGTAAAATTTAAATTCAGGCAGCCTGACTCAAATCTTTAACCCTGGGCTATATTTTTATTGAGACAGATACAGAAAGAAGAAAGTATATTAAAATGCAAGAGGACAAGGGTAGATGGAGAGGAGAAGGGAGTTGAGGGAAATTGGAAGGGGAGGTGAACCATGAGAGACTATGGACTCTGAAAAACAACCTGAGGGTTTTGAAGGGGCGGGGTGGGAGGGTGGGGGAACCAGGTGGTGGGTATTAGGGAGGGCACAGATTGCATGGAGCACTGGGTGTGGTGAAAAAACAATGAATACTGTTACGCTGAAAATAAATAAAAAATTTAATTAAAAAAAATGCAACCAAGATGGAATTTATCTCAGGTATGCGAGTTTGGCTTAACATTTAAAAATCAATTAATGTGGGGCGCCTGGGGGTCTCAGTTAAGCATCTGCCTTGGGTTCAGGTCATGATCCCTGGGTCCTGGAATCGAGCCCTGCTTTGAGCTCTCTGTTCAGCAGGAAGCCTCCTTCTCCCTCTCCCACTCCCCCTGCTTATGTTCCCTATCTCGCTGTGTCTCTGTCAAATAAATAAAATTTTTAAAAAAATCAATTAATGTAATCCATCACACAAAAAAACAGAAATCACATGCTTATATAAATGGGTCCAAAAAAGCACTTGGCAAAATCCAACACTTATTCATAATAGAAACTTTCAGCATAGGAGGAATGAAGGGGAACTTGATTTGATAGCTAACATCTACAAAAACCCTAAAGCTAACATTATATTTAATGGTAAGAAATTGAAAACTTTCCTGATAAAATCAGGTACAAGGGAAAAAAGTTCCTTCTCACCACTCCTTTCAACATTGCACTGGAAGTCTGAGCTAGTGTAATAAGACACGAAAATAAAAAGTATACAGATTAAGAAGGAAAAAAATAAAACTAAGTTTTCTGATGATTGTCTATGTACAAAATCTGAAGGAATCAACAAAACTCCCTAAAATAATAAATGATTATATCAAGTTTCCAGGAGACAATATTAATATACAAAAATCAATTACCTTCCTATATACCAGCAATGAACAAGAGAAATCTGAAATTAAAAACATAATGCCATTTATTTTAGCAACCTCCCTAAATAAAATACTTAGGTATAAATCTAGAATATGCACAATATCTATATGAGAAAAATTACAAATCTCTGTTGCGTAAAATCAAAGAACTAAATATATGGGAAGATATTTCACGTTTATGAATAGAAAGACTCAACACTGGCAACATGTCAGTTCTTGCCAATATGATCTATGGAGCCAACACAATCCCCATCAAAATCCCAGAAAGTTATCTTTCAGGTATCAACAAATGGATTCTCAAGTTTATATGGAGAGGCAAAACCCCCAGAATAGCCACCACAACACTGAAGAAGAGCAAAGTCAGAACTGACAAAACTCAACTTCAAGACTTAGTATAAAACTATAATAATAAAGGCAGTGTGGTATTGGTAGAAGAATAAACAAAAATATGACGAGAATGGACTACAGAGCCACATAACTATAATCAACTAACCTTTGAAAAAGAAGCAAAAGCAATACAATGGAACAAAGATAATTTTTTCAGCAAAGACTATCCAGGTAGAACAACTGTATATCCACATTCAAAAAAAAAAAAAAAAAAAAGGGTCTAGACACAGACTCTATATTCGTCACAAAAATTAATTCAAAGTGGATCAGAGACTTAAATGTAAAACACAAAACCATAAAACTCCTGGGAGATGACATAGGTGAAAACTTAGATGGCCTTGGGTATAGCAAAGACTTTTTAGATCCAAAAACAAAGGCATGATCTAAGAAAGAAAGAATTGATAAACTAAACTTTATTAAAATTTAAAAATTCTGCTCTGTCAAGGACACTCTCAAGAGAATGAGAAAACAACTCATAGACTAAGAGAAAACAATTGCAAAAACCATATCTGATAAAGGACTTATTTTCAAAATATACAAAATTTTTTTTTAAAACTCAACAATAAGAAAACGAACAATACTACTACAAAATTGGCCAAAGACATTAACAGACACGTCACCAAAGAAGATATACAGTTGGTAGAGGAGGCTGGGCAGGATGGCAGAGGAGTAGCAGACTGAAATGACATCAGCTCACAGGAGTTCAGTTAGATGGTCATCAAAGCATTCCAAACACCTACAAACTCAACAGGAGGTTGAAGAGAAGAAGAGCAGTAATTCTAGGAAGAGAAAACTGACCACTTTGTGAAAGGTAGGACATGAGGAGAAGTGAATCCAAAGCAATGGGAAGAGAGACCGTGAGGGGAGGGGCTGGCTCCCGGCAAGCAGTGGAGCAGCACAGCACAAAATTGGAACTTTTAGAAGTCTGCTCCACTGAGGACGTCACTCCAGAGGCTAAGCAGGGGTGGAGCCCTCGCAGGGACAGTGTGGTCTCAGGTCCCACGAGGTCACAGAATGATCAGGGGTGTCTGGGTGAGGCAGAGCTGCCAGGTATTGGGAACAGGGAAGCCAGCTACAGAGACAGAGCCAAGGAAGGGGCTCTCAGCTCAGGGTTACCGTAAGCCATGATCCAAGGCACCGTCAGGCCACTGTTCTTCGAGCAGGGACCCCACGAGTGTCAAATCCGGGGAGACTCACCTTCCACCTCTGGAGGCAGGAATCTGCTGGGTTTGGAGACGCCAAATGGGACTGTGCGCCAGAGACAGAAACGCTCAGTCACAGGCCGGGTGAGCTCAGAGCATGGCCGGAGACCAGGGAGACAGGAGTGATTGAGCTCTTTTCTCCGAGGGCGCACTGAGGAGTGTGGCCCTGAGCTCTCGGCTCCTCCAGCCGGAGACTGGGAGGCCGCCATCTTCATTCCCATCCTCCAGAACTCTACAGAAAGTGTTCAGGGAACAAAAACTCCCCAGAATGAACTCCAGCAAATTTCTTAGCCCAGCCCTGGGCAAGGGCAGTGCAATTCCGCCTCGGGCAAAGATGTTTGAGAATCATGGCAATGGGACCCTCCCCCAGAAGATCAGCAAGAATATCCAGCCAAGACCAAGCTCACAGATCAAGGAGAACAGCAGAATTCCAGAGAAGGGGAAAGCGATACATGGAACTCATGGCTTTCTCCCCATAATCCTTTAGTCTTGCAAACTTAAATTAATTTTCTTTAATTTTATTTTTTTCTTATTCTAATTTTTTAAACATTTCCTCTTTTGTCTTTTAACGTTTTTTAACTAGTTTATCTTAACAAGACCTTTCTTAAAAAATATTTTTAAACCTTCATTATTATAGTCATATTTTATCCTTCTTACAAGGATAAATAAATCCTTGTATTTAACCTTACTTTTTGTATACATATACCATTTATTTTTCCTAAAAAAAAATTTGGGATACAATCTCTTCTAATGCATCAAAATATACCTTAAATCTAGCACAGGGCTTTGTTCTGGTCTCCAGCCTGAGTATATTCTCCCCCTCTCTCTCTCTTTTTTTTTTTTTTTCTTCTTTCTTTTTCCAACCAACTTATCTCATCAATTCCTTTTTTAGAATTTTTAAAAATTTTCATCCTTACAGTCATATTCCATCCCTTCATCATGTTTACCCTTATTTTTGTGTGTGTATACACACACACACACACACACACACTATATATATATATATATATATATATATATATATATATATATATTTCTTTAAAATTTTGAGAGGTAGTTTCTTCTAAGAGACCAAAATACACTCAAAATCAAGTTCTATTCACCAGTTTAATATATATATGTTAAACTGACAGGTGAATACACACACACACACACACACACACACACACATATATTTTAATTTCTTTTTACCCCCTCTCTTCTCCCACCAGTTTGGAGTTTCTTCTGATTTGGTTAGCATACATTTTTCTGGGGCCCTTGCCACCGTTTTAGTATTTTAGTATCTCGTTCATATATTCTTATCTGGATAGAATGACAAGGTGGAAAAAATCACCACAAAAAAAGAACAAGAGGCAGTACTGACAGTGAGGGACCTAATCAATATGGACATTGGTAATATGTCAGATCTCGAGTTCAGAATGATGATTCTCAAGGTGCTAGCTGGGCTCAAAAAAGGCATGGAAGATATTAGAGAAACCCTATTTGAAGAAATAAAATCCCTTTCTGGAGAAATGAAAGAACTAAAATCTAAACAAGCTGAAAGCAAAAAAATATATTAATGAGGTACAATCAAGAATGGAGGCTCTTATGGCTAGGATAAAAGAGGCAGAAGAGAGAACTGGCGATATAGAAGACGAAATGTCAGGGAATAAAGAAGCTGAGCAAAAGAGAGACAAAAAACTACTGGACCCTGAGGGGAGAATTCAAGAGATAAGTGATACCATAAGCTGAAACACTATTAGAATAATTGGGATTCCAGAAGAAGAAGAAAGAGAGAGAGGGGCAGAAGGTATATTGGATCAAATTATAATACAGAATTTCCCTAATATGGCAAAGGGAACAAGCATCAAAATCCAGGAGGCACAGAGAACCTCACTCAAAATTAATAAAAATAGGTCCACAACCCCGTTATTAAACAGTAAAACTTACAAGTCTTAGTGACAAAGAGAAAATCTTGAAAGCAGCTCAGGACAAGAAGTCTGTACATACAATAAGTAGAAATATTAGACTGGCAGCAGACTTATCCACAGAGACCCAGCGGGCCAGAAAGAACTGGCATGATATATTCAGAGCACTAAATGAGAAAAATATGCAGCCAAGAATACTATATCCAGCAAGGCTATCATTGAAAATAGAAGGATAAATAAAAAGCTTTCAAGACAAATAAAAACTAAAAGAATTTGCAAACACCAATCCTGCCCTAGAGGAAATATTGAAAGGGGTCCTCTAAGCAAAGAGAGAGCCTAAAAGTAGTAGATCAGAAAGGAACAAAGGCAACAGACACTAATAGTCACCTTACAGGCAATACAATGGCACTAAATTCATATCTTTCAATAGTTACCCTGAATATAAATGGGCTAAATGCCCCAATCAAAAGACACAGGGTATCAGAATGGATTAAAAAAACAAGACCTTTTGATATGATGTCTAAAAGAAACTCATCTTAGACCCAAAAGACACCTTCAGATTTAAAGTGAGGGGGTGGAAATCCATTTACCATGCTAATGGACATCAAAAGAAAGCTGCGGTGGCAATCCTTATATCAGATCAATTAGATTTTAAGCCAAAGACTATAATAAGAGATGAGGAAGGACACAATATCATACTCAAAGGATCTGTCCAACAAGAAGATCTAAAAAATTTTAAATATCTATGCCCCTAACATGGGAGCAGACAACTATATAAAAAAATTAATAACAAAAATCAAAGAAATGCATCGACAATAATACAGTAATAGTAGGGGACTTTAACACCCTCCTCACTGAAATGGACACATCATCCAAGCAAAAGATCAACAGGGAAATAAAGGCCTTAAATGACACACTGGACCAGATGTACATCACAGATATATTTAGAACATTCCATCCCAAAGCAAGAGAATACATATTCTTCTCTAGTGCACATGGAACATTCTCCAGAATAGATCACATCCTAGGTCACAAATCAGGTCTCAACTGGTAACAAAGACTGGGATCATTCCCTGCATATTTTCAGACCACAATGCTCTGAAGCTAGAACTCAATCACAAGAGGAAAGTTGGAAAGAACTCAAATCTGTGGAGGCTAAAGAGCATCCTACTACAGAATGAATGGGTCAACCCAGGAAATTAAAGAAGAATGGGAAAAAATCATGGAAACAAAGATAATGAAAACACAACTGTTCAAAATATGTGGGACACAGCAAAGGCAGTCCTGAGAGGAAAGTGTATAGCCATACAAGCCTTTCTCAAGAAACAAGAAAGGTCTCAAGTACACAAACTAACCCTACACCTAAAGGTGCTGGAGAAAGAACAGCAAAGAAAGCCTAAACCCAGCAGAAGAGATATATAAAGATCAGAGCAGAAACCAATGAAATAGAAACGAAAAGAACAGTAGAATAAATCAATGAAACTAGGAGCTAGTTCTTTGAAAGAGTTAATAACATTAATAAGCCCCTGGCCAGACTTATCAAAAAGAAAAGAGAAGGACCCAAATAAATAAAATCATGAATGAAAGAGGAGAGATCACAACCAACACCAAAGAAATACAAACAATTATAAGAACATATTATGAGCAACTCTACGCCAGCAAATTTGAAAATCTGGAAGAAATGGATGCATTCCTAGAGATTAAAAAAAATACCAAAACTAAACCAGGAAGAAATAGAAAACCTGAACAAACCCATAACTAGTAAGGAGAATTGAAGCAGTCATCTAAAAATCTCCCAACAAACAAGAGCCCAGAGGCAGACAGCTTCCCAGGGGAATTTCACCAAACATTTAAAGATGAATTAATACCTATTTTCCTGAAACCGTTCCAAAAATAGAAATGGAAGGAAAACTTCCAAACTCATTTTATGAGGCCAGCATTACCTTGATCCCAAAACCAGACAAAGACTCCATCAAAAAAGAGAATTACAGACCAATATACTTGATGAACACACATGTGAAAATTCTCACCAAAACACTAGCCAATAGGATCCAATAGTCCATTAAAAGGATCATTCACCACGACCAAGTAGAATTTATTCCTGGGCTGCAAGGTTGGTTCAACATCCACAAATCAATCAATGTGATACAATTCATTAATAAAAGAAAGAACAAGAACCATACGATACTCTCAATAGATGCTGAAAAAGCATTTGACAAAGTACAGCATTCTTTCTTGATCAAAACTCTTCAACATGTAGAGATAGAGGATACATACCTTAATATCATCAAAGCCATCTATGAAAAACCCACAGCGAATATCATTGTCAATGGGGAAAAACGAGAGCTTTTCTCCTAAGGTCAGGAACACAGCAGGGATGTCCACTATCACCACTGCTATTCAACATAGTACTAGAAGTCCTAGCCTCAGCAGTCAGACAAGAAAGAGAAATTAAAAGCATCCGAATCAACAAAGAAGAAGTCAAACTCTCACTCTTTCCAGGTGATATGATATTTTATGTTGAAAACCCAAAAAACTCCACTCCTAAACTGCTAGAACTCGTACAGGAATTCAGTAAAGTGTCAAGACATAAAATCAATGTGCAGAAATCAGTTGAATTTCTATACACCAAGACAGAAGAAAGAGAAATTGAGGAGTCAATCCCATTTACAATTGCACCCAAAACCATAAGATACCTAGGAATAAACCTAACCAAAGAGGCAAAGAATCTGTACTCAGAAAACTATAAAGCACTCATGAAAGATATTGAGGAAGACACAAAGAAGTGGAAAAACATCACATGCTCATGAACTGGAATGACAAATATTGTGAAAATGTCTACACTACCTAAAGCAATCTACACATTTAATGCAATTCCTATCAAAATACCATCAACTTTTTTCAAAGAAATGGAACAAATAATCCTAAAATTTATATGGAACCAGAAAAGACCCCAGATAGCCAGACGAATGTTGAAAAAGAAAGCCAAAGTTGGTGGCATCACAATTCCAGACTTCAAGCTCTATTACAAAGCTGTCATCATCAAGACAGTATGGTACTGGCACAAAAACAGACACATAGCCAATGCAACAGAACAGAAAGCTTAGAAATAGACCCTCAACTCTATGGTCAACTAATCTTCGACAAGGCAGGAAAGAATGTCTAATGGAAAAAAGACAAGTTTCTTCCACAAATGGTTTTGGGAAAATTGGACAGCCAAATGCAGAAAAATGAAACTGGAACATTTCCTTCACCACACACAAAAATAGACTCAAAATGGATGAAAGACCTCAGTGTGAGATAAGAATCCATCAAAATCCTTGAGGAGAACACAGGCAGCAACCTCTTCGACCTCAGCAATAGCAACTTCTTCCCAGAAACATTGCCAAAGACAAGGAAAGCAAGGGCAAAAATGAACAATTGGGACTTCATCAAGATCAAAACTTTTGCATAGCAAAGTAAATAGTCAACAAAACCAAAAGACAACTGACAGAATGAGAGAAGATATTCACAAACGATAATATCAGATAAAGGGCTAGTATCCAAAATCTATAAAGAACTTATCAGACTCAACACCCAAAGAACAAAGAATCCAATCAAGAAATGGGCAGAGGACATGAACAGACATTTCAGCAAAGAAGACATCCAGATGGCCAACAGACACATGAAAAAATGCTCCACATTACTCGGCATCAGGGAAATACAAATCAAAACCACAATGAGATACCACCTCACACCAGTCAGAATGGCTAAAATTAACGAGTCAGGAAACGACAGATGTTGGAAAGGATGTGGAGAAAGGGGAACCCTCCTACACTGTTGTGGGAATACAAGCTAGTGCAGCCACTCTGGAAAACAGCATGGAGGTTCCTCAAAAAGTTGAAAATAGAGCTACCCTATGACCCAGCAATCGCACTACTGGGTATTTACCCTAAAGATACAAATGTAGTGATCTAAAGGGGCACATGCATCCGAATGTTTATAGCAGCAATGTCCACAATAGCCAAACTATGGAAAGAACCTAGATGTCCATCAACAGATGAATGGATAAAGAAGAGGTGGTATATATATATTATACAGCCATAAAAAGAAATGAAATCTTGCCATTTGCAATGACATGGATGGAACTAGAGGGTATTATGCTGAGCAAAATAAGTCGATCAGAGAAAGACAATTATCATTTGACCTCTCTGACATGAGGAAATTGAGAGGCAGAGTGGGGAGTTTGGGGGGTAGGGAAGGAAAAGATGAAACAAGATGGGATTGGGAGGGAGATAAACCATAAGAGATTCTTAATCTCACAAAACAAACTGAGGGTTGCTGGGGGGAGGGGAGTAAGGAGAGGGTGGTGGGGTTATGGACATTGGGGAGGGTATGTGATATGGTGAGCATTGTGAAGTGTGATTCACAGACCTGTACCCCTGGGGCAAGCAATGCATTTTATGTTGATACAAATAATTAAGAAGAAAATAATAATAATAATAAAATAATTTCTTAATGTAAAAAAAGGAGAAGATAAACAGATGGTAAATAAGCATATGGAAAGATGCTCAACGTTCTACGTCATTAGGAAACTGCAAAGTAAAACAATGAGATAGTATAATGAGCCTATTAAGATGGCCAAGATCTAAAACACCAAGAACACCAAATTCTGATGAGGATGTGGTGTAACAGGAACTCTCCCTCATTGCTGGTGAGAATGCAAAATGGTGCAACCACTTTGGAAGATAGTTTGGCGGTTTCTTACAAAAGTAAACATACTGTATGATCCAGAATTGCTCTTCTTGGTATTTATTTACCCAAAGGAGTTGAAAACTTATGTTTAGACAAAAACCTGCACACAAATGTTTATAACAGCTTTATTCATAACTGCCAAAACCTGAAAGCCAGCAAGACGCCCATCAGTAGGTGGATGGGTAAATAAATTGTGATACATCCAGAGAATGGAATATTATTTAGCGATAAAAAAGAGCTATTAAGCCATGAAAAGACACAGAGAAAACTTAAATGCATCTTACTATGTAAAGGAAGCGAATGTAAAAAGGTAAAGTTCCAATTACATTTGACAACTTAAACAAAGGTTTGAACTGTGTAGGTCCACTTGTATGTGCAGTATTTCCATAAATACAGTACAGAACTGTAAATGTATTTTATCTTCCTTATGATTTTCTTGATAAAAATTTGTTTTCTTTAGCCTACTTTATTACAAGAATACCATATAGGATACCTATAACTTACAAACTACGTGTCAATCGTTTATGTCATCAGTAAGGCTTTTAGTCAAGTAGTTTTTTAATAGGTCCATTTTTGAGGAGTCAAAAGGTTCAGTGCCCCTGACCCCCACACTGATCAGGGGTCAACTCTACGAGACAGTCTGGAGAAGGCAAAACTGTGGCACAGGATTTCGATAGTGGAGGAGGCTGTGCGTATGTGAGGGCAAGATGTATCCATGAAATCTCTGTACCTTCCACTCAATTTTACCGTAACCTTAAAACTGCTCTTAAAAATAAAGTCTATTTGAAAATTGAAAAAAATAAATGCAACCAGGTGCAACCCTACCTCCCTCTCCAGCCTCCTTTCTCATCACCATCATCAACACACACACACACACACACACACACACACACACACACACACTGTTTAAATGCAAGCAGGTGCATTCCTGCTTCTCTCTCTCCAGCCATGCTGAGCTGGCTCACATTCTCTCTCCACCCTATACTTTTGAACCACTGATCCCTCTACTTAGAATCCCCCTCAAACAATTCCCAGCTCTGTTTGACTCTCTCCAGTATGTTGCCCACTACCAGCTCAGATACAACCCTTTGGTCGCCCCACCCCAACTGGGCCAGAGGCTCTTTTTCTGTACTCCCAAATGAAATCAGAGCTCGTCCCACCAACCCAACGCTTGCAATTGTGCACATTAACTCTCTGATTAACTCTCTGTCCCCGCCCCCACCCCACTGGCCTGGAAATGTGCCAGGGTCTAAAGGGTGAACCTAACGAAGAGCCTGGCACTTAGCTGATGCCCATTAAATGCTGGCTGAAATTTAAAGCCCTTGGGTAGTGAGCTGTTACCCTAAGGCATCCTGTTTCCATTGCTTCCTATGTGGGTGCCCTTGCCCACTCCGGGCCTCAGTTTCCACACTGCTAAAAAGAGCATCATCATCACACTTTATCTGTCATGGTGCCTTGGGTTTTGTGCTGCACTTACGACTAATGGACCTTCTTTACTGTTTGCTTCTAATAAAACAAAAGGTCTGTGAAGCAGGGATTTGGCCGTGTCCATTACTGTTTTCTTGGTGCCTACCATGCCTGGCACTCAATATATGTGTTAAATAAATGACTGTATGAACAGAGGAATCCTCTGATACGATGGGGAAAGGAGGGAAATTGTCTTGGATTTCTTTCTGAATTCCTTCTCCAATGCCTGGAACCCAGCCTATACTCCAGAGCCAGGAGAATGAGCACAAGCTAGAGAACTGTCAGTCCCACGGCTTATTAGCTGCATGGCTATGGGCCTCAGCTACCTTATCTGCATAATGGGTACAGTCTTAGCACTCACCTCATTGCTGCTCTGGGGAGTAAAGGAGGTGATCTGAGGAAAACACTCAGCTCAAGACAAAACACACGGCAGTCACTACACATTTCCCATGTTTAATATTATAATATGAGAGCCTGTTCTCACCCCTTCTGTGCCCCCCTGCTATTAGGCATGCAGGGGACTTGTTCTGAATGTAAAAAGAACCTATTTAAATCCTGGTTCCTTTTTTTTAAACTGTACAGCATTCATATCCTTTCCCACAGCTTGCTCCCCTGGGGACGTCTGCCCCCAAATAAAGGTTGTCAAACATTTTAAATGTTATTAAATTGTCCAGTAAATGGGAATGCCCAAAGCAGGGAGCCAGTCAATCAGGATTATTTGAGAGCTTCAAAAAGACAGAAGGAAACCATTATTAGGTTTAAGAATATTACGTTCCCTCTCCCACACAGCCTTTATCTAAATCTTCATTTAATTGGCAGCCTTCAGCACTGTCAGAATTTCATTCTGAGAACCAGGAGAAGTTTTCAAACATTCACGCAATATTATATGCTTGGCTCAAAACTACTCAAGGGGAAAGAAAGATCCTTTCTGCAAGGGATTTGGGGAATGCCGTATCATTGACGCTGTAGGGGTTAGGGAGCTGACCTTGAATCGAACAAGACCCTGGCACCATCATGTAAACTTAAACACGCTGTCTGAGGTTTGAGGCAGAGAGAATCAGACCTGTTTTCCCCCTACACTCTACAGGTGGCTCCTTGAGGCCAAGAATTGGTGTGTCTCCCATCTCTGTAGTTTCACAGCCTCCCACACTGCCTGGCACATCGTAGGCATGAAATAGATGTTTCTGGAATGACTAATGAGGATTTTCTTGGTTTTATGTAATAAGGGAAATTGACTCTCAGGCTCAAGGGTTTCTCACCAGAGGCAGGGCTGGAGAAGAAACCCACTTTCCCCATCTCTCCCCTGACCCCCACCTTACAGCTCATGAACAAGTCTCACTGACTTCGTATCTTCTGATCTCTGATCTGCCTCCTCCTCTTCTCCCTCAGTGCCTTGAATGGGGTCCTCAGCCTTCCTCTCTAGAATGATTGCAAAAAGCATCTACATGCCTCCCATTTTTCACCCCATGTAGGCACAAGCAGACCAATGATTTGAAAACCCAGGCCTGACAGTGTCACTCTGCTGCTTAAAAATCCCTCCTGGCTCCCACCACCTTCAGGCTACCATGTCTGTGAAACTGTCCCGTCCCCTCCCCTGAAGCCCCCTCACACTCCCTTAGCCCAGCTCCCAGCTCCCTTCACGCCATGCCTTCCTTCCCATTAAGGGCTCTGTGCAAGTACCTCCAGTCCCATTTCCTGACTGCCTCCTTCTTGTTGATCCTTGGGGGCCCAGTTCAAATAGTATCTCCATCAGAAAGCCTTCCTCAATCTCTCTCTCTCCTCCCTCTCCCAAGCAGGGCCAGTCTCTCCTCTGTGCTCCTCTGGGCCTGAAGCTCTTAATACCTCATTTCTTTATTTTTCATTTAATTAAGCCAAAGCAGGGGCTCTTGAGTGGCTCAGCTGGTTAAAGCCTCTGCCTTCGCCCAGGTCATGATCCCAGGGTCCTGGGATGAAGCCCTGCATCTGGCTCTCTGCTCAGCAGGGAGCCTGCTTCCTCCCTCTCTCTCTGCCTGCCTCTCTGTCTGCTTGTGATCTCTGTCAAATAAATAAATAAAATCTTTAAATAAATAAATAAATAAATAAAGCCAAAGCACTATAGAAAGTGTGCAAAAGCCTCATTATACAGTTTTTTTCCACAAGGCGCCATGCAACCAGCACTGAGATCAAAAAATAAAGCACTCTCAGGTTTTCAGAAGTTCCCCTTCCTGCCTTCTTTATAACCACTTTGGAAAACTATCTGGTGATATCCACCAAAGCTAAAATCAAACTGTCTTCCAAAGCAGTTTTACTCCCAGCCCTTTCCATCCTGTTTTGACAAAGTTGGCGACCTTGTCTGTTTCACCTTCAGAATTACAAGATTCTGGGATCAGAAACTAAAATTTGGTTACCTCCTTATCACAGTTGCCATCTCAGATAGGCACTCTATGAACGTTGAATGGATGTAGAAATGAATGAATGAATGAATGAATGAATGAACAAACGAGAAGGGTAGACTATGCACCCTCAGTTTGGACATCGGTCTTGAATTTCTTCTGATCAACGCTTTGCTAAAGCACACTTTCCTCATTTGGAACCCACAGTAGTGCCACGATTCTGGGATTCCCATTGGAACTCAAAAAAGACCAGATCTCCTCTCAAGATTGTTGAGGGGGAAAAAGGCTTGAAAGGTCATCTGTTTTAATCAGAAGAATCAGAATTCTAGGTAAAGCAGGCCAGTTCAATTAGTTTGGCAGCCAACCTCGAGCAGCAAAGGCGGCTTCCAGCATCTTCCTAGATTGGTTCATTTTCCAAGATCTGTGATTTTTAAATGAGGAGTAGGATCAAAGGTCAACTTTACCCCCTGCAGCACAAGCTAAGTATGTGCTGTAATCACATCACAGAGCAAACTTCAAAAGCTCACAGTGTAGCTGTGGCAACCACCTGTCTATCTTCAGACCAGATGAATGGCTTTCTGATGCTATCAGTCAGGGAAGAAGATGTATAAAGAAAGCTGGTCCTTATTTAACCAAGCTTTTCTCATCTTGTCATGAATAAAAAGCACATGCACAATTCCGGCCCAGGTGAGAAATAGAACCTGCTAGAAAGTGTCAGAGGGTCTGTTATTTTCCTGTAACCTTTCAGAGCCTGGAGGTGTCACACTGGTGACAGCCCAGAATGACAAACCAATAATGCTTTCCCAAAGCACAACACTCCAGAAAAATGGAGATCCGACCTGACAATGTGAGCCTCTCTTCCCAGAACCTGAGCCTTGCTTAAAACGGTGATCTCCTTAGAAAGTGCTGGGACGTTGGCCTGTTCTTAGAACTTCGCTTTTATGACTGAATGGCAGAAGGAAGGCAGCGACAGTAGGTTACCCCGGCAAGTTCCTGCTTTCAAAGCGCAAACTGGAGCTCGTAGCCTTCAAGACGAAAGGACCCAAATCAGACAGAGCGGGTCCTTCCTGAATTCTCAGTCATGTCGATCTTTCCTCTAGACCAAGATCATTTTCCTAGCAGCCCGTTCAACCGTCAATACCCATAACCAATCCTGAATCCTACCATCCAAGGCCAAAATTACCCTCTCCCTGTCCCTGCTGGAAAATCACACGGCTCTGCTTCTCCTATTGAAGGCATAGCCATCCATGAAAAGGTGCTGAGAGCAAAGAAAACCCACAGGACGTAATGGGAAGCTATGAGCCCCAGCTCTACTCCGTACAATTACCTGTGTGGCTTTATTCCAACGGCATCCCCTCTCTGAGCCTCAGTCTCCCTATCTATAAAGTGGAAAAGCAACACCCTCCTGACTGAAGATTGAGACATTGAACAATACACTCTTTTCTCTGCACTTGCCACACCAAAGGAAACTTCATGAATATATACCACCTCTCTCCCTCCCAATAAAATCGCAACAACATAATCAGAAGACCAAGATTTGAATCCCGGTTCTGCCAATTATTCGCTGAAGACGACAGGTCCCTGATGCTCAGTTGCCCTAACTGCAAAATATCATCTGTGGCCCCCGGAGGGCTGGGTGACAATCAATGAAGACGGTGTGCGCGAGCGCGCCTCCCAAACCATGGACTCCTCGGCTGTGAAATGAGTGAGTCACAGCAGCTCTGACATTCAGAGTCTTGAATGAGACACCTTGCACATAAGTGCCTCACAGAGGTCCTGACACATAGATGGTGCTCCGTAAATGTTAGTTATTCTAACTTAATTATTAGAGTGGCATTCAATTAAACAATGATTATTGGAGCACAGAAGATGATTGTTCTTTGTCTTCCCACCAAAGCAAATTGAAGTTCTATCCTTAGAGAGACTATGTCAAGCCGACAGTGTCACCTGGAGGCCCTCCTTCCAGCGGGGGTGTGTGTCTACTGGGAGGTGCTCTTTGCACCTTCTTTCTTCCCCCCCAACTACGCAACAGGGAGAGGCCAGCTGTGCCAGCTGTTAATTTCTCATTAACAAAGAAGGAGAAACACTGTTCTAGCCTGACAAAGCACACCCCTCAGTTTCATCTTTTTTTTCCCCCGTTTGTTTGTTTGTTTGTTTTTAACTTTCTGACTTAATCTGCTTGCCGCCCTGCCCCACTGGGTCTCCAACCAGCCTGAACTAGTTCTCTCGCCAACGGGAGCCTTAGAACATGGCGCTTCCACTGCCCAATGTGCGGATTGATTTTTACACTATGCAAAATCAATCCTGGGCATGCAATTTCTTCGGTGGCTCGGCCTCAGAGAGAACGTTTCCTTGGCAGGTTACAGGATCGCAAAGGGCAGGAGCGGACCAGCTGAGCGCTGGGGCAGCCTTCCGGCAGCCAGGGCTGGAGAGGTAGGGGGACTGCGGAGGAGAAATGACCAGAGAAAGGAATTAAACTGAACCTCTTCATCCCAACGGTGGAACATTTTGGGGCTCAGCGAATCCTGAGCCAAAACAGCCAGGGTAGGGGTTGAACTCGTAAAGGCTAAGTGGCTGGGTTAATAAGGCTTTCAGGATTCCTCATGCCGAGTCTGCAGTGTGCAGACTTCTGCAAGCATCAATTATAAAAGCATAAAACTTTCTGGATTGGAGAAAGGGCACTGAGTTCACGGTGCTTGCTGGAGTCTGACGGATCTTCATCCGCCCCCCGAATCTTCCAAGTGCTTCACTACTTTCCTCTGCTAGCGAATCTCCCATGCCTCCAAAACTCCTCTAACTTTGCTTTAATGAGCAGTCTCTGTTTATTAACAGTTTGGTCAAAAAGAACAACAGAAATGTGCACCCCAGTAAGCCTCATTACAAATTGCAGAAGATTAGCTTCCGACTTTAAAAGAAGTGCATACGGCATAGGATCTTGCAGAAAAATCTATTTTCTCCTAGAGGAACGGAGAGCTGACCTCTTGCTGTCGTGGGCAGTGCAATGCTGGGGCTCCAGGTTTATTTCCTTGGGGCACATTCTTTAAGTGAATGAATCTCGGTTTCTTGATCTATAGCTTGAAGTTGTTTCCCAGGAAATGGCATTTATTGTGACCACTAAGGCATCAGGATCCCTGCCTGGTTTGGATTTATAGTGTGCTGGACACGGTGGGAAGAATGTTACATGCTTTAGTTCATCCTCCTAAGGAGCCCATGAGGTGGGGATTACTACTATCCTCTCCATTTTACAAAATGCGAAACTGAAGCAAACGGAGTTACAGGGTTTGCTAAGGTCACAGGGCAGTGGAGTTGAGAGTCAAGCCCAGGCAGTCTGGTGTCCTTGTCTTTAACCAGTGATTTCTTTACTTTTACTTTTTCCATTTCTCCTTCCACTCCCCTACATTTCCATTTGTTCTCTTACATCACCCTCTTTCCTATTGTCGTCCTATTGTCATATCTATTCCTTAGGCTTGCACCTGTTTTTGAGCTCCTACCTGGTCTGTCCAGCATTTCATAGATTCCCGTCACAATGTCCTAGACCCTCAGCTCTCCCATGCAACTTTGATTACTTGACCACAATGACCCCCATAAAAAGAACTAGTGACCACACCTTCTTCTTGCAGAACCTAGTGCTTTCTCCAGGTTCCTTCCTTCCCTACCTTCTAAGGTAACTGCCACTTCCTTCTTGAAATGCCCTCTTTTCTATTTTGCCATTATAGTACCTTACATTTTCCCCCTTACATGGTTACCAGTCCATCCATCCACCCATGCATCCACCCATCCCTCATCCATCCATCCATGTATCCACCCACCCACCTATCATCCGTCCATCCATGCATCTATCCATGCATCCACCCATCCATCCATCCACCCAGCCACCCATCCATCCATCCATCTACCCGTCCATCATTCATCCATCCATATATGCATACATACATACAGTTCACTGAACAATGACCTGAACTCAGATTCTTTGTGACCTTGGATAAGTACCTTTACTTCTCTGATCAACACTTAGGCCACTTGTAAAACAGAAATACTAAGAACATAGCTAGCAGGATTGTTGTTAGGTTTAGATGAGATAGTAGACATAGTAGATCTCAAAGAGGTGCTCAATATATGTTTGTTGTTCCATTGCTAATTTTCTTTTTTAGATGAAATTGCATTATGTTTTGGGGCTTCCTGCTCGGTGGGGAATCTCCTACTCCCTCTCCTTCTTCCCTTCTCCCTGCTCCTTCTCTCTCTCACTCTCACTCTTTCTTCCAAATATATAAGTAACATCTTTAAAAAAAGAAATTGCTTTATGTTTTAATAGTGAGATGTACTCAAAATGATTATAATCACACACCATGCAGTGCAAGTGTAAGCAGGGGAAATAATGTCAGAGTAATCCCTTTATCATTCAGAACCCTTCGTAAAGCACTCTTAAAGAAAAATCTTGGGGTCATTTCTGGCATTTTTCCCTTTCTTCCCCATCATCCCATTAACCACTAAACCTTCAAAACTGGCCCTTTCCTTTCCACACTCCCTGTGACCTTTGTTTACTCACAAGCTGAACTAATTTCTTACCTTGGGTTTTCCCCAGTCCAATCCATCTTCCACACCACCCACAGGTTAGTTTTTCTGAAATATCATTTTCCATTCCCTTCTTTGAAGCCTCTGCTGGACCTCTTTTGGATTTTCCATTCCCTTCCTGGAAACCTATTTTTTAAAAGTTTTCTTCCCTTCTTTCACTTTTTCGTATTTACTATATATTTTTTTGTAAACGTAATACAGGCACATCAATGGAGATGCGTTAACTAGAGGGAGAAAATCACTCACAAACCCATGACACAAACAAAACCACAGTTAGGATTTTGATAAACTTCCTTTCAGGCGTCACCCCCTTTCCCATACATAGAGACTTTTTCTGCTTGTAGGATCCTGTTCCACACAGAGTCTCCTGTTCTGTATCACTTCTCAGTAGGCGATTTCTCCATGCCATTGCTGTCTTCATAAAACGCCCTCTTCACGGCCTATGCAATATTCCGCCCAGTCACTTAGCCAGTTTCCATTCGCTAGAATTTAGCTCATTTGTTGAACACTTAGGAGAGTCGGGCGCATGGCAAATATTCAACACATGTTGATTATTGTTATTGTCCTCAATTCGGGCAATCGCCTATAATGCAGAAAAGTATTTCTATGTGTCTTTTTATATGCCTAGCTCTGTTTCTTTCACTTCTCAGATGTAGATTCCTGGCCCAAAGGGCATCACTATTTTTATGCCCTTGGATCCTGCCTACAGCGGATGCTAAGAGCTTCCCACCTACCCCCCAAGCCCATATCCCTCTGGCCTTTCCATTAAAGGGCTGGCCCCATTTCCAACTGAAAAACTCCACACCTCTTTGCTGATGGCTTTCTCTGGGGCCAGAGTCCATACCCAGAAGTCCAGTAGTGCTTAAAATCAATGCCACATGGAACAGCCCAAAACAATGCCCACCCAGATTTGTGGCATAGAGTTGGAGCTCCCATGTCCCTCAGGTGGGATAACTCTGATGTGTCCTGCACTGGCTCCCAAGGATCCCAAGGGGAATTAGGTCCAAGCAGCCACAGTAGCAACCGGCTAAATAAAAGACACTTCACACGGCTGCCCTCCCTTCCTTGCTTCATTTCCCCACCCCCCTACAGTTTTCCCTGGATCACCTCCCAGATGAATTAACTGCACTCAAATCCTTTCAGAATCTGCTTTTGGGGGAAGTAAGACAGACTGTGATACTTACAGACAAATGGCTAACAACCATCATCTGCTAAATCCTGTCTATTCACCTCCTCAAAGAACCAACTGCCATTTCCCAAAGGTTTATCATTTGCTCAGCCAGGATTTTACAGGGTCGACTGGAATCCCCGTGCCAGCTCTATCAGGTAGACAGCATGACCCTCATTTCATAGATCTGAAAGCTGAGGCACAGAGATGTTAAGCCACTTGCCCATGGCCACACAGACCTCCAGGGGCAGAGCTGAAGTCCAAACCAATTCCAGCTGCCCCCAAGGCCTGGGCTCCTAACCACCATGGGTTACTGTCAGGCACTGCCCTGTAGCAGTAGTGAGATCCTTAGGCTAAAATAACACTGATACTATTAATAACTGCCATCTCTGTAGCCCTGATCCAATTTCACACTGTGTTCACATTTATTGTCACCCAGAACAGCCTCCTTGTTCCCTCTGAATATGCTGTGAGTACTTTTGCCTCAAATTGAACTCATGCCTCCCTCCAGCGTGTAACACCCCCCCCCCACTTCCTTCTCTATTTCTACCCCCTTTGGTCTTGATCCCACACCATTTTCACCTTACTCTGCCTGTATCTGCGACTGACATCCTGACTCTCCCTCTGACTCAGTTTCCTCATCAGTACATGTGGTCGATGGTCAGTCCCATCTACTAAGACTGAATGAAAGCATGTAGCACAGCACATGCTTAATCAAGAATAGTTACCAGATGGCATCTACATAATCAACTGGACCTACAGAATTTCTCCTCCCACCACCTCCTGGACCTCAGCTGACTCTTCCTTTTCTTTGTCCCGCATTTCCCAGACCATGTCAGGTCAGGCCGCACTAGTAAATTAAAAATCACGTGTAAGGAATCAGAAAAACATTACCCAAAGCTTGTAAACATGGCCAAAATGACGGATGGAAACCCTTTGAATATCACTCAGGGACAAAGGTCACCAGCAGATATCTAGGGCCATGTTCATAGTTCATATTGTTGTTTGCTCTTGAAGGAAGTCCCCAGACTTGGTGAACTTCCCGATTACTTGCCAATTTTTGTCCAGTAGAAACAAAAATAATTTGTCTAATGGAACAGATAACCCCCAAGGTTTAGGCATGTTGCACATTAACTGTGTTTCTTTTTTTCCCCTAACTCAGGAATCTCATCCTAATATTTCTTTGTCAAATTGCTCAGAAATACCCTTAGCTTCTTAAATGCCCTTTGAAACCATCATAGCATCTTATGAGTTTCCTCATAAGTTAATGAATTAACGTTTGTATTTACCAGAAAGTCATGGTTTTACCTTCTGAAAAATTATACACGGATAGTAACTTGCTACTCGTTCTCTTTTCACAGAGCCAACTTTGGATTGTGGCTTCTAGAATGGGATGGGGTAGAGACAGTCATTATTGTCTGTGCTGGGTGAGCTCGAAGCTCTGCAGTTAGACCCGGTGTCCTCACACTTACTCTACTGACATTTGGGTTGGGACAATTCTTCATGGTGGGGCCTGTCCTTTGTACTGTAGGATGTTGAACAGCATCCCTGGCCTCTACCTACCAAATGCCAATAGCTCCTTCTCCCCCACTTGTGATAAGCAAACATGTCTCTGGATATTACCATATGTCCCCTGAGAGGCACAACTGCCCCCATTTGAGAACCACCAGTTTAGACTATATTTCACAAGTAAGAATCAGGGGCAATATTAGAAAGATCAGCAAAGACTCATAATGGCACACAAAGAATATTCTGGATGTGCTTCAAAACCCAAGGGCTATAGAACCAGCTCTTCTCACAGACCCAGCAAGGTCACTGTTTGTCATTCTCCCCTTGGGTCTTTAGTCCCCACAGGTTCAGCAACTGCAGCCTCTGCATCTGCCTGGTTCACCTTGGAAAACTTAATTCAAAAAATAGAGTCTAGAATTTAGTCAGTGCCAATTGTGACTAGGGTTCGTATATACAGAACATACACATGTATTTATATGTATATGTTATATATATGCATATACACACATCTATTATATGTGTGTGCATGTGCTATATAGGTATACATCTGTGTGTATATGTGTGTGGTGTGTATGTATATGCATTGCCTGTACATATATAGATACACAACATACTACACACATACATATAAAATCAAAGGGGTGGCTGCTAAGTCAGATGAAATATAGCAGAATATGCCACCCTAAACATGCCATTTTGTCAAAAGGATTATTTTGAGCTGAAGGCAGCTGAGAAAAAGCAGGTGCAAGAAAACATTACTGCCTCTTCCTCTTTGCCTATAAACAAGACCTGGATATATAAAGGTGTCCCTCCTCCCCCTCTACCAAGAAGCAGAGATATTATTCCCTGCAGACAACATCAGATCCATACCAATGGAGAAGACACTGACTTAAACCTACATAACAAATCTCATTCATGTTTTCAATCCTGTTACACCCTCACTGGCCTCCCCATACCTTTCTTTCTCTTGTCTTTAGCTTAAGATGGTATTTAAACTGGAGTTCTAAGCCACTTCTGAGAGTTTCTCATTTTTTCCCTGGTTATCTACCATGTACACATGAGGTATATATAGTAATAAGCTGGTTTTTCTCTTGTTAATCTTTCTTTTCCTTAAAAAGTCTCAGATAAAAACTCAAGAAGAGGTTTGCCTCTCCTAGACAAACTTCCCAAATGCTGCTTCTCTCATCGCCCCAAGTCTTCTGGTCTACCTGTGTAGACCACAGCTCTTACTGAAGGCATCCTGTGAACACAGCTCAGGGTCTCCCAGAAGTAATAGCTGTGACCATAGATGGGATAGAACAGAAGCTTTGGCCTCCACTCCTGTATTTCTTCAGGGGAGCATAGTTCCTGCCCCAGACATATGTTTCCCTCCTTCACCCAGAACAACATCAGAAAGGTCTCTCTTTCCCCCACAGCCCAATGGAGAAACAGGTTTCAAACTTGAGGGAGCATTGGAACCCCCTAGAAGTCAGGTGTATGAAGACACGGATTGCTGGGTCTACCCCAGAAGCTCTGATTTGGTAGATGCTGGGTGGATAATTGCCTTCCTAACAAGCTCCCGAGAGATGTGGACACTGATGGTCCTGATGGTGAAGGCCCAAATTCTGAGACTCCAGAGTCCATAGCTTATTCCCACACTTATCCTGTGCATCTCCATTTCATGATTCACTCCACGCAAGAGTTCCCTTAGCCCTGGGAATTTAGGAAGAGCATTGGGAATGCAGCCTTGGGGAGTCCCTCTTTGAAACTCAAATGCACAATAAAGTCCCAGAGACATTCAGTTGTGAAAAACAAAACACAACCTGCTTCGTTTCTATGGGTAAGTCCAGGGTTTCCCAAAATATTAGCTAATGCAACCTATTTTTTCCAGAACCTTTATTAACATCTCATGGAACCAGTACCCCTTCAGAATATACTTTGCAAAACACGTTGGAAAATCATACACTCATGTGGCTTTGTGTAATCACCTGTTGCTACCTGGGAGGACTTTACGAATCTAGGTGGCCCAGCACTCTTTGCTACCCCAAGACCAGCCACCTGGGAAGCCAGATCTCAGCCAGAATGCTTTCAATCCTAGCTCCTGCCCCAGCTGATGTTGCAGCTGCTCTTCCAGACAGGAGACCCAGGAAGATATTTATAGTCCCTCAGCTTTGTCTTTATAAATCCTCACCCTCCAGTACCACAAACAGGCATCCTGGGGCCGGATCCAGGGGCAAGCCCTGCTGCCCCTTCCTGCTGTGCTGTGCTTGGCCAATGGCTTCATCACTCTGCATTTTAAACATGAAAGACAAGTACAAATCATCAACACAAGAGTGAAGGCACAGAGGAATAAATCTCATGTTTACAGAGCTTGGGAATCAAAAGATGTCTGGTGGGGGAAGCAGGTGCTGAAGGGGGAGTGTTTCTGGTGGGGGTGGGGCCTTGATTTGGAGGTGCCAAGGGCCAAGTGTAAGAGCAAAAAGCTCCCTCCCCTGCCTTAGACCTCAAATTCCTTTTCATTGCCAGGCCATGAAGTCTTCATCTGAACCAGCCAAGGGGTGCCAAACATTCTTGTTAGTTTGGATGAATCCTTTCAGCAATCTGGTATCAACTTGAGTACAATGACAATTAACGTATCGAGTAGTTCTCTCCCCCTCTGCCACTTCCTTCTCTCCCAGGTCTTGAGCCACTTAAGCTTACTAGTTTTTAGAAGTCAGCCACATTAACACACCTTCTAACACACACTATGATCCTGTGGTCTCTGGGCCTTGGTGCCAATACCCTACACCAGACCCAACTAGTGTTGCTTTTAATAAAATGTATGAAATTTAAAAAAAAGAATGGGGGTAGGGAAGTGGGGTGACCTGGTGATGGGTATTAAGGAGGGCACGTGATGTGATGAGCATTGGGTGTTACATGCAACTAATGAATCGTTGATCACTACATCAAAAACTAATGAAGGTCAGGAGGGACTAGCTTTATGTATAAATATTCTAATTTTAAAAAGGAAAATGTATTTATATATTTCATAATTGGAAATAATTTCAAAAACAAAAAAAATGACATACTATATGTTGATTAAAGGAACACAATTAAAAAAAAATGGACTCATTTAATAATCATTTTAAAAAATATGTGAAAACCATTATGCTTCAGGCCCAGAACTGCCTGGGTCACTTGCCAGCCCCAAGTTCCTCAGTATCTATCTGCCTCAGTTTTCTGATCACTGAAATGAGGTTGGATGATAGGTCCCTTCTGAGGAATAGTAGGGTTAGTGTAAGGCAAGAGAGTAGAAAGCCACTAGCACTAACTGAGTGCCTGTAGGAGGGCTCAGGATGGCCACAAGAGCCCTGAGGTTGGACCGCCTAGGTTGGCTTGCTTTTCTGTTGAATAATAGCTCTATTGAGACAACAGCCACATACTATAAGGTTCACCCTGTTAAAGTATGCAATTCTGTGGTTTTTAGTATATTCACACACTGTGCCATTATCATCACTGTTTCATTCCAGAACATTTCCATCACCCCCAAAAAGAAATCCTATGCCCATTAGCAGTCACTCTCCATTCCCTACTCCTCCCACCCAGGACCCTAAGTCAATCACTACTCTACTTTCTATCACTATGGATTTGCTTGTTCTGGACAATTCTTTCCATTTCATGGACTCATACAACATGTGGCCTTTGAGACTGCTCAAGTTTGAATCTCAGCCCCAGAGCTCAAAATCTGTGTGACCTTTATCCAGTTCTCCTGGAATTTCCCCATCTGTGAAATGGAATTAAAATCATAGTAGATACACCATAGAGTCTTTAGAAGGATTAAAAATACTAATTAGTACATCTGAAGAACTCACACAGGACCTAGTTCATAGTAAGCACTACTTAAATGTTAATCTCCGGTACTGCTACTACTACTATTATTACCTGTATGCTGTTCCTCTGCCCCAAAGCATGTGGCTGGTGGTGGGAACCCAAAAGATGAACAGAGCACAAAGAACACAGCTCTTGTCCTCCCCAGCACACAGCCTGGTGGGGATCATATGATTAAGAAACCCCAGCTTGAATGAATAAAGTCTTATCATATGTACATTTAACTAATGGAAATCCAGCTCTTCCAGCAAAAAGAGAAAAAGAACAATTTAAATACTGCAATTAAATTCTGTAAAATTATATCTTCCTATATTCTTTATTAGGCACTGTCCATTATGGCATGCATTATGCATTGTCACATATTGATTACAGTACAGGGATGCGTATGCAAAACCACACACACTGCAATTTAATGGGCAACTTAAGATATTTCAAGGTTAATGACAACTCCGTGTTTGTCTTCAACCTTGACTTTATAATCTAACCCCTGAGTAAAATGCAACTCTATTGTGTGTTGACAACAGTAGCAATTCAGAATGATTCCAGACTAACTAAAACAACCAACAAGTCGTTGGCGGAGGTGGGCTTCAGTGGGTTCCAGTTGGTCAACACCCATTCGCCAAGCACAACTGCCGCCCTCCACAAGCTCACGGTCTCATTGTGAAAATAAACCGTAAAAGCATCATCACAAGAGGTAGGTGAGTGGCAGAATGGGGTTTAATAAACAGATGGAAATAATCTCTTGCCATATATTAGCTGACAAGACAGGCAGATAGATACCAGAAGGACTGCTTTCCACAGAACTCACCACAGGACACACATATCTGCATGTTTGTTTGTACTGTCTCTCCCCCAACCAGTACAGAAGCTCACCAGGTTAGGGACTTTGCGTACATTGCTTGTATCTGTATTCCCAATGCTGAGAAGAGTGTTGAGAACTCAGTGGGGCGTCAGTAAGATTTGTTGGTGAACGACTGAATGAGGGTAACTCTTTAGACAACCTCCACGTTTTTCCCATCTCACATCCCCCAAACACCCACAGTCTGTTCTCCAACCTCGACCCTCTCATTCCTTAATTGTTCGTAAGTAGCGGGAATATATCCATGTCAAAGACGAGGCCCAACGGTAGCATTCCAGGGCTTTGGCATACTGGTACCATCTAGTGGGAAAGAGAGTATCTGCAGGTGGGTGCTAAACCAAACTCATTGGGTTTAAAAAAAAAAACAAAACACAACAACCACCACCATAACCCTTTCCTTTAAGATAAGACCTACTGAGAAAGTTTCCTGTAACGTATAATCAGGACTGTCTTCCAAACTCAGGCCCTACTCAGGGCGCATACTGCCAGTCTGAGCACCCGTCACGGTTCTCCATTTTTCTGCTCAAGACTTTCCCAAAACCATGGTTGTTCCCCAGAGCCGCAAAGGCTCATCTAGGAAACACAGAGAAATGAATGGTGCCAGGGGCCACCCTCGACCAATGGAAGATGGGCACAGCGGACACACACCTCAGCGTCCTGTCCAGCAAAGGGACTCCTCAGAAATAAGTTTTACCCAGTTCTTCTGAGGGGCCCTAGCGGTAAGGAACCCCAGCTGCCCATGACAGTAACCAGCTCAATGACACGCTCTTTGCTGGCTTTCCTTCTTTCTTGTTACTCACTTCTGTGTCTTAGAATCGTCTCTCAGATTAGCTCCCTGCCTCCAGGCCCATATTCCCAACACTGTTTGGAGGAATGCAGCCTACAGTACAGTGTTCAACACCAATACACATTTGGGTGGCAAGGAAGCCTTAAAAATTGTAGTCCGGATAATTACCATAAAAGCTAAATTATGTATTTTAGTAGTTGTCTCAGAATTATGTTCCTTAATCTTTACCTTGATCAAGGTTAACCTGGAATAATCCCATGATACTGTCTTCCTAAAGAAGTACCACATTCTTTCTCATGGTAACGGCAGCTCAAAGAAAACGTCTGGTTTCACTCTCTGGCCTTGACCCCATCCCAATTTGAACAACTGGTGAGGTGGCTGATGGTTTTGATCAGAGGCTGACAAAGTACAGCCCGAGGGCCAAATCCAGCTCTGCCTGTTTTTCTAAATAAAGTTTTATTGGAACAAAACCCAGCCCGTTTGTTTACAAATTATGTGTGGCTGTTTTCATACCACATTGATAGTGTTGCGTAACTGCAAAAGAGACATATATTTATCCTACAGATATATATTTATTCTCTACAGAAAAAGATTACCTACCTGCGCTTTAAATCATTGGTTGCCACATTTATAGAGTCCCAAAAGCAAAATTTCAAGAAAAACAAAACATAGAGAACAGACAAAGTTTTGCCAACAATACTTCCCCAGTCTATTTACCCTGATAAATAGAAGACAAAAATGGGATAGGCAGTTAGTTCATTAACTTCTTTTTACAAACAATAGGACATTTCATCCCTAAAAAGCAGAAAGGTCATTGCGTCAGAACAATGAATTTTCTATCCCAAGAGAGGGCTGTGGATAAACTCAGAACAACTGCCTATCCCATTTTAATTGTTTTACGGCACCATTACTACCCAAAATTATTGTTCTTCCTTATTTTTGCTGTTTACTGTCTTTCTCCCCCATCAGAACGTAGACTCCATGAAGACAATGATCACGGCTGCTCACCCATTGTCCATGAGGACAATGATCATGGCTGCCCACCCATTGTAAAGCACCATGCTTCAGATACATGGTTGATCAGTCACTATTTGTTCAATGAATGACTGAGCCATGAAATGTGCAGATTGGGGTGCACAGGTGCAAATGTCCTGAGAGAGACAGAAACGGGAAGGCACCATGCAGAGTGGTAAGGACTGGGTCGAAGCGAGGAGTATGCATATCCACCATAGGGGATATCCTGCACAGGGGACTCTGTGAGCGCTCCCCACTCTGCTCTGTCACCAGGGGTAAGATAGTGCCAGGCACATGAAAGGCATTCAACGAATATTCATGGAATCAATGGCCAGCCTGACTAAAGACACTTAAATTAAATTAAAAAGGGGGGGGGGGAAAGAAAACTCTTTTGGTAAGACAGACTGTGTATTTCTCATTTTCTCTGGACTAAGGAAAACGTTATTATAGACATTCACACTCAGGATACTGAGGAGCTCCTTGGGACCTGGGGAGGAATGCCATCCAGGCTTAGAGCTTAGCAGCAGGCAGGAGACTGCCAGCAAAGTTACCCCTAGAGAACGGACCTGCACTGGATGGTGCAGAGGAGCCACACCCCAACTGAGTCATGCCTGGCTATCTTAGTAAGTGGCCATTCTTGCTGGAGGAAGCATGCAGTATGGGTGGGTCATTTGCCCCTGGTCGAAAACAAGGACTCAGTGACAATGCAAATAACCCTGGGCTACCCCAGTTTGTAGCCATTAAGCCAGACAGGAGACCCAGGTCCCAGGCCCACTTTTAGACACCAGGAATTCAAAAATGGGAAGATTACAAGCAGCCATTTTGGCTCCAGGAGAATCAGAAAACAAAACAATCAAAGGAGAAAATCCTTACATCATTCGGGGGGAAGCTTTCATACGTGAGTGAAATATAGAGGAAAATGCTCATGTGCAGGAATCAGAAACAATGGGTTCAATCCCTGGTCCCAGTTCTTAGTGGCTGGATGGCCTTAGGCAAGTGACTCAACCACTCTGAACTTCTTTTCATGGTGTATAAAACGAGGATAAGAACAGTTATCCCTGAGGGTTGCAATGAAGATTTGACATAAAGTATGCAACTGGCACATAGCAATGAATTGTACAGTAAATTTGCTACATGTATTTTGTTATGTTTTAAATCATAATCGTAAGTGCTCATAGTACTGACATGTACACCCACACACACTGCCCTGATAAAGCCTCTGGGGAAACAGCTGCTGAGAAGATACATCTAGAAGAAGAGATCCCACCCAATCAAGTGATTTTATGAGGCATGAAATCCTCAGGGGAAGGATCTTTGGGGATCCACCAATATGGGAATTGGCAAATCCTTCCCCAGAGGGCAAACTTTATTGTTTTTAATGTCCACGCATTTTAAATACACAAGCATTCTTTTCCCTTCTGAGTTAGAAAGATCATCAAGGCCGAGGCCCCGGGTACCTGAGAGCTACTAGTTCCCTTGGAGCGCAGCGTGTGGAAGTTAACACAACCGACATTCCCTTAGCATCCAGCATTTGCCCATCATGGATGAAGTCGCAGCATATGCGTATTTAAGCAAAACCCTGCTGGGCAGGTATAGGTTTTCTCTCTCCTCGTGCAGACACAGGAGGAAAAAGATGTGCAAATGGCCAGGGCTCAAACTGACTTGCTAAAGCCTCAGAGTCTCCCTAACTGTCCTAAGCCATCCGAGATGCTGCTCCTCTGGGTCCTTGAGGACCTCAGGCCCTCATTCACCTCCAGCGCCTTCCCTATTCAGGAGCGGGTATGTATTCATCTCTGAATTCCAAGACAGCAGCATTCTTGGCACTGGGTAGAGTTTAGTAATTATGGGAAGGAAGGAGAAAAGACGGATGGAAGGAATGGGAAGGAGTGGGGAGCCATCAGTCCTGCAACGCTGTTTTGGTCCCTGTTGTTTCCTATGGTAACAATTACCGAGTTCGTATTCTGTCAGCTATTTATTTTCTTGTTCTTTTTTTTTTAAGATTTTATTAATTTATTTATTTGAGAGAGAGAGAGCATGGGGGTGGTGGGCAGAGGGAGAGGGAGAAGCAGCTTCCCTGCTGAGCAGGGAGCCTAATGTGGGCTCACCCCAGGGTCCTGGGTGAGGACTGACTGAGCCACCCAGGCGCCCCACAAAATATATTTTCTTGTTTCTTTTTTTTTTTTTTTTTTTTTTTTTTTTTTTTTTTTTTTTTTTTTTTTTTTTTTTTTTTTTTTTTTTTTTTTTTAAATTTTTATTTATTTATTTATTTGACAGAGATCACAAGTAGGCAGAGAGGCAGGCAGAGAGAGAGGAAAGGAAGCAGGCTCCCTGCCGAGCAGAGAGCCCGACGTGGGGCTCGATCCCAGGACTCTGAGATCACGACCTGAGCCGAAGGCAGAGGCTTTAACCCACTGAGCCACCCAGGCGCCCCTATTTTCTTGTTTCTTAATGGCTGCCCTGGGTAGATGGCAAGCCCCATGAGAACAGGTCTCTATGTGTGCGTTGCTTACCTATAAATTCTCTACGTGTCAGTAAATACAGACGCCTGAGCACCCCTCACCTTCTGAGGATAACATGCCTGTGCCACTTCTTCTTTTTAAAGAGAAAGCCGGTTGTTAAACATTCACCACCATTCCACTTCCTGGCACTGGGGAAGATTCTGCTACTCCACCTGGAAACTTAAGAGTCGCCGAGGCCATATCCAACATGCTGAAATGAAGACTTGTTAACATTTGCAAAGTGATTGCAGAAAGTAGTAGATCATTATTTGCTTCATGTAAGAAATATTTCTAGTGCTGCTGATTGAATGTTCAAGAAACGATTAAAGGGCTTGGCAATGTTTCTCCCAAATATCTTTTGCATGAAAAGCCTCAGAGATTGGTTAATTATAGAGGCTACGCATCAGTCTCTCTAGACAAGGGCATTTCCAAGCCCCCACGGTGCCCATCCCAGATGTGAACGCGCACTGGATCCGTGGGCAGTAGTGTCGCCGGGGTCTGGGACGCCTCTCCTGAGGGGCATTACTGCAGCCTGGCTGATGCCCCCATGGAAACGGCCCTCAGGCCCTGTTTATAACGTCGAACACCTGGGTTCCTCATTCAGGCAACTGGCAGGAAGTTGCCAGTTGACAGAGTCAGAACTCAAGGTTGCTCCTTAACCCCTTCTTGGCCCTTGCTCTGCCATCTCCCAGCCCTGCCAGGTTCTGCCCTAAATGTCTCTTGCATGCTCAGAGCGGCGCATCCCTTTCCCTCGTCTACACTGCCACTCCCATGATCTCAGGCCTGGACTGGCTTCTCCCCTCTGCTCGTACCCAGCATCAGTCCATCTGCTAAACTGCAGCCAGGGTGACCTTTCCAAAATGGAAATCTGACCTTGTCACAGGACACCCTCCCCCTGTTACTCTCAATGGCTGCCCAGTGCTCCAAGACAAACACCAAAATCCCTGTGGTGGCAGCCAAAGCCACGGTGGCTCTGGCACTCAGCAGTTCCTGGGATCATCCTCCTTCAGCTAAGCAGTTATTTCTGCCCGAACAGAGACTTCCCCCAGGCTGTGCCTTCTTCTTGGAATGCTTTTCCCTGCCTACACCTTCTGGTGGTCTGTTGTCAGTAAACCTCACTACTCCTCCAGACTGTGGCTCAAGCACCAGGCTATGAAGAAAGGCTCCCAGCTCCTTCATCTGAAGCTGACGCATTTCCATATTCATTTGTTCATTCGTTCACTCACTCACTCACTCACTCATTCATTCATTCATTCATTCACACATGTTTGCTGAAGGCCTACTGCACACCAGCACTATTGTAGGGCCTGGGGATGCTGGAGCAAACCGATCGGACAGTAGCGGGTGCTTTAAGGGAGTTTATATTTTAGTGGGGAAGAAAGACAAGGCACAAATGAGCAAAACACACTAGTCAGCACACCTCACGCAATTGCATTTTCATAGCAGTCCTCTGTTTTGAATTATTCCTGAACTGACAGTGACCTCCCCTGCCAGGGGCTCGCTCAGGATCGGAACTCCCAAGAGAGCAGAGACTAGGTCGGCCTCACAAGTAGCTGGAACCGGAGCAGGTGGTCGGTCCTCCGTGGACATCACAGGTATTGACCGACCCCACTTAGTCCCCAGGTAAATCTCCCTGAAGTTAAGTTACTTGAGTGCTTGGGGCTTAGGAGAGACAGCCCCTAATGAATGAACCTCTATCACCTCCCTGCCCTTTGGGAAGATTTCCTGCCGCCCCTCTGGCTGTAATTCTGAGTCAGAACAGGAGTCAGCAAACTTTTTTCTGTAAAGGGCCAAATAGTAAATATTTGGGGCTTCATGGGCCATATGGTGTCAACCCTATTGTTACAGCACAAGCTCAGCCACAGATAATTATATAAATGAATGGGCATGGCTATGGTCCAATAAAACTATTTAGAAAAACAGGCTTTAGGCAAGAATTGGCCCAGAGGCCACAGTTTGCAACCCCAGAGTTAGATGTTCCCAGATGCCCAGAGCTTATGGCAGTTGAAGGCAGAGCCTGTGTGGCCTGAGACAGCTCTGGGTTCCGCTGCCAGGGTCCAGCCACTTTCTGCAGGCCCTACATCAGTAGACAGGGAGATGACCACAGAAGCTCAAGTTTGGACATTTACAGGTACCATCTCGTACAGCTCGTGGAAAAGCAGTTCCCTGCCACCTCGAGAGGAAAGAGACTTGGGCCTGGAGGCCGCATAAGGCAGGGATGGAAGCTGCCACATTCCTTGCAGGGTCCCAAGGCTCCTCTAGAGGCTGAGCTCACTTCCTGGCCCTGCCCAGGCATGTGGCAGGGCTGCTCTCAGCTGAGCAGCTGCTGCCCTGCACCCCAGCCCGGCCTACACTCAGCTGGGAGACACAGGGGCTTTGTGCTTCTGGAACAGATTGGGTGACGCTTGCTGGGGCCTTTGAAATGAGACATGACATGTCAAAACGTGCCCATTGCTAATGCTAATTTTCAGGAATTTGACTTCTGTTGGCAAGTGACAGAGAAAAAACAATCACTTTTTTTTTTTTTCTGGTATGTGTGTGTAATTATGTTTACCCTGATCTTTGGGATCTGAGGCTACGGAAAACAAGTGATCTGAGGCTTACCTATTGGTAGGGGCTGGGTGGGCAGATTTAATCTAGTATTTGTGGAGGCAGAGGACATAAATTCTAGCATTAACACTCTGTGAAGACCATGCTGGGTGTTAACTGTTCAGAGCAGTTGTAAGAACATCACACAAATTCCAGTTGGTGGTAGAGGTGACAATGTCCCGTGTATAAAAGTACTCCAGGCAACAAAGCTACGGAGCTGACACTACCCTGAAGTTGTAAACGCTCTGAGAGCTAACTCAGTGCTCCTGGAGTCCCCTGCAGGGCTGCGTACGAGACGTTATTGTGAGGTTCTGATGATACTCACTTTGCTGGTGAGCAACACCGTGGGAATGACAATGCCCAGACTGTCGCTGTACTCCAAGGGTACTGATGCTCTCAGTATAACACATGGCACAGTGCACTGGGGCCCACCTGTTACTACCCAGTACTCCCAGAGCCCCGTGACTGCGATGTTTGGGGTGCACCAACCCTCTGGTGTACCCACGTCAGATTTACTCAAAGCTACAGTGTGTCACTTCTCTGGGTGTAACTATTACTCATGGAACAATGATCTGGGTGTCCCAGTGCTCCGGGGACTCCTGGTCACCCAGTGGCACTGGCAGTAGCAATGTTCTCAGGACAGAGATGTGGATCCCCTCGACCATGTTCTTTCAAAGCAAGTCTCAATCCAGTTCAAGCACAGTGATCAGAAAGAGGCTTGTCCCTTCCTTTTCAAGTAGCCTATCACTAAAAACTTGACTGTATCAATTTAATTAAGCCTCAAAATTTGTGAAAGCAGAAGTTCCCAGCACAAATGGCTATGGGGCAAGAGGGTAAAGATGAGGACAGCTGGTTGGATGAGCAGTGGGGACTGGTAGGGACTGTGGCAATTTGCAGAGCCATGTCCTTCCTGAAGGGGGCAGTGAGCCCTCTCTGCTCTACCGAAATGTGGCCAAGTGGGAATGAAGCCCTAGGAGTGCCCAACCTTCTGACATTTCAGGAAATGCATTTTAAATTTACAATTTTTAAATTTATAAATTTATAATTTTTTTTAATTTTTTAAAAATTTAGAATTTCTCACTTTTCAAAACAGTTTACCCAATAAGATACATCCATGAGCTACATTTGGCCTGTGGCTGCTTCTTTACCACCTCTGCCCAGAAGCCAGAGTTGCAGAATTGGGATGGCTGAGTTTTAGCACCACCAAGCAGATATCTCAAGGTTCAACCTGCTAAGTCAAAGGGTGACCCATTCACTAACATGAGCCCTGGCTCAGTCTGCGTTTCAAGTTTGAAATGTCATTTCTTCTCCTCCCTAGCCTGCCCTTAGCGGCTTCTCTCAGTAGAGAAGGAAATTGCTTTCTACCCTAACCCAGCATAAAGTCACTACTTAGTGCCTAACGAAGGGGATCCTACAGTCCAGCCCATCGCCATTTGCACTGTCTGCTCAAGGAGGCATAGTCAGGCCTGGGATCCCTAGGTAGCTACAGAGGAGAGAGGCCGCAGGGGGTTGTATTGGCAGCATCCTTCAAGAGGGTCAGACTCTCCTAGGCATGTGGGCACCTTGCCCACAGCTAAGTGGAAACAATGCCAAAACCACTGGTCACTTGATTTGATTCTGCCCAACTGATTATTGTAATTGGATGACAGACATATTTCCCTCTCCTTTTCAACTGGTGATGGAGGGTGAGCGAATCTGGCTCATGAGTCATTCTTCTGGGTAGTTACCTAATGGGGAAGATTATCTCCTTTCGCAGGCGAGCTGTGCCTGCCTTTTGGCTGCCTAAAGAGTAAAACCAGGTCCAAACAAAATCAAATGCCAGGAAATTTCAGAACTTCCCCACATTTCATGCGGCATTGTCTACAAAGGTCTTTCAAACGTTCCCTGCTCTATTACTCAGAGAGGATACACACTTGCAGAATAAGACAGAAAAGAACCAACTACAATAGGGAATAAAGGAGGAAAGAAAAGACGGAAGATACTCAGAGCAAAATGGCAGGACTTCTCCCTGGGGGAGCTTGGAGCAAGTAATTGGGAACGAGGAGACGAGCTGGGTTTTGATGGAACTACTACTACACTGAAGTTCTCTAAAATATAGAAGCTGTAGATTCAGAATTTTGTAATGCTGTGAATGGAGCCCTCTTCTGGAGAAATTTTTCAACAGGTATTGAAACAAGATCAAAACACACAGAGATGGACCTACACAGGCACAAAGAAATAGGAAACACTGTGGCTGTGTAGGTGATGTGACTGTCACGGAACCCATAGCTTGCCATTTCCCTTCCCTTCCACCTCAAAGAAATTACCTGGACTCTCCAAGCAACTGTCCTTTTGGAAGGAGGGAGGGAGAGAAGGATAGTCACAAGAACCTAGCTGCACTCTCACCTGAACAGTGAAGCTCAGGCTGAGAGTGAGGGTTCCCATGCAGATGCTGGTACTCTGTATACTGTTACTGGGTACATTGGTTTGCTGGGCAGTTCCACTGCCACACATAGGAGATACTTCTAGAAGGAAATAGGTTTTATTTAATGGAAAACCCAAGGGCTAAAGATAGAAAAGGAGAGAAGGGAGGGAGGCAGAGCAGAAGAGATTAGCTAAGATGACTGTTGGGCTTTTAATATAGACTGTGGCATTACATAAACCCCAGATCACATATTCAGCCTTGCAGTTTATTAAATCTCTTTGGGGACTTGCTAAAAAAATGGTTCAGACATGTGAACTCTGCCACTTTGATTCTTTTCACAACTTATGTCTCTGTTTCCCCAGTGCTTTTGAAATCTTACAGGCTGTCACATGTTGAAGCCATCCCAGGGCAGGGGGTGCTCTCTGCCACTCCCATAGTCTTTTCTCCTTATCAGAACCGTTCTGCAAATAAACACTGCCCTTAAGATATAATAAATGATGTTTCGGGGGTACTTAAAAAAACACTGATTCTCATTTAAAGTCCTGAAAATCGAGATTCTGACCCCAACAAAGAACTCCCCATTTTAAATCAACATCTCAGAATTCTGTGGAACATTTTTGGTCACTCCCAAGTAACTGCTCTCTAAACCTGAACCACTCCCTAAAATCCTAATTCTTGGGGGATTACTCATTCATTGTTAGAACTTTTGGCTAGTTGTAAGCGATACCCAAATGGGGGTGGGGGGTGGGAATCATATTTACAGTGTAATTTCTATGTCGGGACTCCTTAATCTGTTCCGCATTCATTATTTATCATAGCTAAATGCCAGAGGCCACTTCTGGGACAGCCTTTCCCAAAACACCCCAGGGGAGAACAGAGGTGACTGTTCCTTGACTTTGCCAGCTTCCAACCATTGTTGTTTAGAATTCTTCCTCCCCCTTCCAAAATGCCTAAAACAGCAACCAGCCAATAAATGTAGAGATTGATGGCTTCCAAAGCCGGACCCAGAGTATTACAACTGCAGTGGAAAAACACATACATGCTTGCCTGAACACCACTTAGGACAAAGTGACTAATTTGCTTTATTACATTGTTTTTCCCTTTCCTCTGTTTTCTCTCTGCCTTGAAAAAGTTTTGGTTTTGCTTGTTGACTCAAAAGCTCCAAGACTTTCTCCACTTCTCACTATGACATACAGAGCTGTGTGCACTTGAATCTCTTGCCGATCAAGTGAACTGCACCAAAACAATTTCTCTGCAAGGTGCTGTTGCAACCAGGATATCAATTAGTGTCCTAATGTGGACATTTGCTCTGATTATGCATGACAATCTAAGAGAGAAATAAGCCTCAGAGAAGAGGCAATTCAGTTCCCGGTAGAACCTCTGCTCCCCCATGCTAAGGAACTGAGTGAGCTGACAGCCTTCAGACCCACCTGTGCCATCTGGGCCCGAGGAAAGAAGACACACCAGTTGCTTTACAAAAGGTATCAAGTGAGACGTCCCATGTGCACCGAGATTGCTGGGTGCTGCCATGTGGTCTGCCTTGCTCAAAGGGACGCATAACTCTGGCAAGCCCTGGAATCCTAACTGAGGTCCAAGCATGCTGAGAGAGAGAAAAGGACTGTAAAGTCCCCGGGGAAGGGCTGTGGTAAGTGCTCCCAGATGCTAGTGGTTCCCAGTGTGCCAAGCCTCATGATAAATGCATTATCTAGGACATCCTGTTGAATGCAATTAATCTACCTGGCAATCCAGGAAGCTGATAAGATTATTTCACAGTGGAAAGTCAGAAAGCTCAGAGATACTCAACAACTTGCCCAGGGTGGTACGACCAGCATAGGGCAGAGAGGATCTGTCTGAATCACCACCCTACTAAATGGGGGTATATATACACACGCATACAGCCTCAGGGACAGTCAGACTCCAGAAGTCTGGAAACCTCGTTCATGGACAGACATAGGATTTGTGGCAGGACTTAAGGTTACAGAGACCCCCAAGACAGCCAGCCGGCAAAGCCCCAGTGTTAGAGGAGTAAAACAGCACAGTCCTGAATGGGGGCTGTGTATCAGGGGAAGACAGAAATCCTAAGCGGGGGAGGGGCTCAGCCGTCAGGCACCTTACCCTGCCCCCAGGCACTAGTATCCACCAGCTAACCCCCACTTGACATCATTTCCATGGTCACTGTGTTCCTGGGACACTGGCCCATTTCCAAAGTCTAACCCCAACATTGATCTAGCAGTGGCCTCCCTTAGAAGGCTGCCCTCCATCTCCACATCCCAGCCGGCCCTTGCCCGGGATCCTAGCTGCCTCCCCTCCAACCCCTCCCCCCAGTCACACATGTGCCTGTTCCCTTGGCACTCAGGAGTCCTGGCCAGGAACTCAGCACCCATTCCTAGCACCCAGAGACACTCCCTGTCTCCTTCGCGCCTCCGTCTGGCCCTGCCCCGATCTTATCCACCCACTTGTAGGCTGCCAGCTCAACCCGAGCCCCATAGGCTCCACGGGAGGCCTTGGGGGACTGGGTCACGGTGCTCTCAGAAACCACAGGCCCCAGAGCAGGGCTGGGCGTGCCCCTCAGCCGCCAGCACCTCGGTCTGGCCTCCTCGGAGTACTGCTTTCCTGCACACAAACTTCCCGAGATCTTCCAGATACAGAGGCGGTTGCCGGAGAACCAAGTCTCCATCGCACCCCGCCCCCCGCCCTCTCCCGGGTCACCGGCCCTTCCCTCCTGCCTCAGCGCTCCGAGGGTTAACAGGCAGCTGCAGCCCTGGTGGGCAAGGCTTGAACTTTTCTCCGCGCTCCGCGCCCGCCCGGGAAGACAGCAGAGGCGGCAGTCGGGGCTCGGAGCCGGAGCCACAGCTGGCTGGACAAAGGGGGCGCGGGGGGCTGGGGCCTGCGTCCTGGCGGGGGGAGTGTGGCGGGGGGACGCGCTCCGGGCCCGAGGTCGGGGAGGAAAAGAGCCCCGATGCGGGCTCGGCCAGAGCCAGAGCCTTTGAGCGACAGCGGCAGCTGGGCTGCAGCGCTAGGCTGGCGGGAGGCGCCTTCCAGAGCGCCGTGGGGCTGGGCGAGGGGGCCCGGGCGCCCCGGGAAGTCGGCGATGCCAGGCCGGCCTCTCCAGCCCGGCAGCCCGCAATCCGGACCGGAGCCCTGCTTCCCCGCTCGGCGCTGCGCTTGGGGGGGGAACCGCGACTCCTTTGAGTCGCCTCCAACTGAGTCTTTTTCCAATGCATGAGCCTCCGGAGGAGGCGAATCAAAGTTACCCCACTTGATGTAGGCGAGAATGTCGCCCCTGCTTGCAAAAAAAAAAAAAAAAAAAAAGGGACTCGGGAGCTCTCGCCTCCTCCTCTAAACGTACACACACATATTCACACACACACACAGGCAACCCGGAGTAAGAAACCAGGGGCCCCGTTAGGATCCCCAGGGCTGTGAATGACCTCCCTTCGAGCCCCAGGCTTCCTTCGCTGCCGCGCCCCAGAGTCCCCCGACCCCCGAAAAACCCCTCGCCCTGCCCGCGCCAGGCGATCCGAATGCAGAAACGGGGCGCGGGGTGCGCCCCGCAGCCCCTCTTCCCTACCTGGGACAGGAGAACGCACAGAAGGAGCGGAGTTCTCGGCTGCATTTTGCCCGACTAGAAGCGCCCGGCGGCGTTTTCATTCATGCACTTGGCTGCACTGAGCATATTTTCCGTGGGAGCCAGGCTTTGAGGAGAGGCTCTGCCTCACCAGCCAGCCAACTTCCCAAATAGATCAGCGGCAGCATCACGAAAGCATTGGGTAGAGGCTGATGACCAGGACCAATGGCTTTACAAGACGGATTCCTTCATAAAGCTCCCTCGTTTTGCATGGCAGATACAGGGCGAGCACCTCGCACAGAGCGAGCCCCTCGGAGGAGGCAGCCCGTTTGCTTTTTTGGACTGTTGGGGCCCAGCCTCACAAATCACGCTGGGCAACGCCAGCTGATTCCACGTTTGCAGAGAATGGAATTGCACCGGGGACTGGCGAGCACTTCCAGCCCAGTGCAAAAAGATTCTCTTTATTAAAATGTTAATAAGATCCACTTTAATTCCAATAAATCAAATAAAATGACCCCAGCAGCTCCAGCCCTTTCCACGCCTGGAAAGACTGGCGGTGGATTTTTTTTTTTCTTTCTTTCTTTCTTCCTTTTTCTACCCCCCCCCCCAATGTGGCCCAAGTCATGATGGTGTTTGGTGTTTCCTAGCCATCTCACAAATCACAAAGACGACAGATCAATTCTCGCTTGTAGAAAAAAATCCATCAAGGGGCAATAGATTTTATTAACTGCTCAGGTGAGAGTCTGACTGGCTGTCTATTCCACAAATGTGCATCTGGCACCAGATTTAGAGCCATGATTTAAGGAAACTTTTTTTTTTTTTTTTCTATATGGATGTGATTTTTCAGAAGCTCCTACCAATCCCAAGGGACTGAGAATAGTCATGGCCTCTGCTCAAGAGGTTTTGTAAGTGGGGGAGCTATAGGAATGAGGGTAAGAGGGCTATATAGGTCTACCTTTCCCAGTAGGAATCTAAGATTACGCAGTAAAGATCTCACTTTGTCATTTCCACGCAGCCTCCTTCTAAAAAGGATTTAAGGTATTTTAAAATAAAGGCATTTGTGCAACAGAATTGATGAAACCAAAACAAAAAAATCCAGACTGGGAGGAAAAATTCAGAAAACCAAAATGCTAAACAGAAACTCTATTATATTTGCTCTGATTTGGATCTGAGCTTCCTGGTGGCCAAAGCAATAAGAGAAACATGTGAGTTATATAGTTCTCATTATAGAAAAATGTAGACAAATATCTACTGGTGAAATTTATCCCTGGAGCTGAACAGTAGAATACATGTGTTGTATGACATCTAATATAGCAGGACACTGAGCAATGGACCATGCTGAGATCTAGTGGATTGGGTATATTCCCAGCACCTGGCACAGGGCCTAGAACATGGAGACAGTCATCAATGTGTGTTAAATAGACGTCTAGACCTAATCAAAGTGGCAGGGGGTGGGTGGCATAGAGTCTGGAAACATACTGCCTAAGCTTAACCCCCAGTTCTGTCACAGACAAGTAAATCACTCGCACTCTCTGTGCCTACGTTTATTCGCGAAATGAAAATATAAATCATACTGAACTTATAAGGTCATTGTGAGGATTAAGTGACAAAATGACCACTCAATAAAGGCAAACTGTTGCACTTTTTAAAATTCCTTCATTACCAGCTATTTAGTCCCAAGGTCACCTCATGTGTTCCCAAGGTCACAGACGAAGCTGCAGTGCTATCTGGCCTCCTTGCTGCATTAACCAGCGCTGGCCCAACAGATGGCAATGGTCGCCCAAGGGCCTCCAGAAAAGCCCAGGAAAGGTGGATGTTGCTGTTTCTTCCAGTTTCTTTAACTTTCCATCCTCTTTACTAAGCAGGAACTGGCCCTGAACCTTTGAGGGGGGCAGTCACAGTGTTTGATATAGATGACTGTCCCTGCTCGGAACTCGTGTGTGGGGACCTAGAACCATGTTGCCTACCATTAAGAGCAAAATGGGGTATTTTGGAATCGGGCAGGCTTCAAATCAAGGCATCCTGAAACACCTTGTTTCTCCACCATTCCTCAGCAGGAGCCATCTTGTCAGTCAGGGGCCAGCTGAGCTAAGCCCACGGATTCAGTAGACGCCAAGGCAGATAGAGAGCAGGGGACAGCTTGGGAGACCATAAACCACTAGAAGGGATAAAGATGGCAGAAATCATCCAGCCACACTTCCACAAGCAGCCACCCGATTGGGGAAGCCATCCTTAGGGCAGGGTGTACAAGGCTGCACTCATCCCAAGTGGGAGACCATATGATTGATTTCCTAGTTCGGCGGGCCCTGTCTGTGGTGGCTCCTTCCCTTCAGCCTCGCTGCTGCTCACCCTGTAGGTCTAACATTCTCCCTTCCTGGCCAGTGTAGGGTTGCACTTGCCAGCCCCCTTGTGGTCAGCATGGGGCTGTGTGACCAGTTAGAGCCAATAAGCTGTGAGCAAAAGTGTCAGGTGTCACTGCAGGGCTGGAGCATTTAATCGCCAGTGAGAGACCGGCTGGTTTCCCTAGACCAGGGATCGGGATGGAAACATGTGCCGGTGGATCAGTCAGGGTGTTCTCGGGAGCACCAGCTGCCAGAGGAAGGAACACGAGATTGGCAATGGCAGTGGAGGCCTCCGCCGATCCCAGGGGAGCTCTGCGGCAAGAGAGGCCTTCCATTCAGAGAAGACCCTAATAGAGTCGGGGGCTGTGCCTTTGTGCCCTTCGAGGCCAGCTGTTGGATGTGCCCCCAAGGAGGCGAATAATCTATTGTGAGGTTTGGCTTGGCCAAGAGCAACATTCCAATCCGACTTCAGCTTCATCGTCTACATAACAAAATGAATGCACTGACCCACAACAGGTAACAGGATGCTGTGAGTCCCAGACTGCCGATGACCACATGCCCTGATGGTGCCCGAGAAGACAGGTTCACATTTGCAAAAATCCGCTGACTCTGTCTCCAGACAGTACCCGTGAGGGCATTCACCAAGGTCCTGGGCTTTTTTTCCTGAGTTACCTGTCCCAGCAGGCAGACTGGCTCCGGCCACCATACCGGAGTCCAAGAGAACATGCCCAAAGGGCCTCTCCCATACCCCCCTACTTCCATCCCCACGGCTTAGATTTTAAGGGCCAGGAGGAGTTAACTTCAAGAGTCTTCTTAGGGGCACCTGGGTGGCTCAGCGGGTTGAGCCTCTGCCTTCGGCTCAGGTCATGATCCCAGGGTCCTGGGATCGAGCCCTGCATCGGGCTCTCTGCTCGGTGGGGAGCCTGCTTCCTCCTCTCTCTGCCTGCCTACTTGTGATCTCTCTCTGTCAAATAAACAAATAAATTCTTAAAAAAAAAAAAAGGGGGGGGTCTTCTTAGGCTTTAAGGCTCATCTTTAGAAGCCCATGAAGTCTAGGAAGGCGGAAAAGATTCGTCTGCAAAATGAGACTTAGTTTAGGATCTCCAGACTCTACTTACATTGGGCAAGTTGCTTTCACTCCCCAAAGCTCAGTTTATTCATCAAGAAAATGGGAATGATAATACAAGAGCGCTCCAAGAGTTGCTGTAAAAATGGATGCTACTTTTCCCCCTCAATCCCCTACTCCCATCTGTTCTCAGAGAACATGCATTTCACCAAACACAGGATATCATATTTTGTTCAATAAAGACAGAAGAAAAATCATTTCACTGCAGTGATAAAAGGCCCCTGAAGAAGAAATCCATTTGGTTTTGTTGCATTTTTCCTTCAACTCCCTAATGGGAATCTTTTGGCTGCTGGACAGATTGATGGTGGCAAGTGAGCGCTGAACCTGGGAACCACCCCCCTAATGGCCCCTGCTTTACCACCCTGCATTCCAGCCTCCCACCAAGCCGCTGGCTGCTTTTGCCCAGAACCTAGGTCTGCCTCTGGACACGTACCGTGTTCACACCGCTTTCTCAGGCACATCAGGCTGGCTCTGGGGCTGACGAAATCAGCCAACATTGAGTAGCTGTACCCTGAAGGCCCGGGGTGGAGACTGCTGCCTCTCAATGACACGGGTAAAGACATCATTTCTGGCTGCATGGAGGTCGCCATGCACGTGTGTGCAGTGGCTGGGTGTTAGGTGTACGAGCACATGGGTGTGTGTGCACAGCGAGGTGCATGCCGTACCTTCCAGCAGAGATAACTTACTCAAATTTTGGTGCCCTTTGAATGTGCTTTTGTGACGAGGCGTTTGTACAGAACAGTGATAAACCAGAGAGATGCCCGTATGAGACACAAGAGTTAGGAGTTCTGCCAGGAGCCCTTGATGATGGGGAGATGCTAGGACCGCCAGGAGGGAAGCCCACACTGTACAGCCTTATGGGCATAGCACAGTGCTGAAGCTACACCCCTCCCAGTGGGACAGTCTGCTCAAAAACACCTGAGACTATGACGCTACGCCATCCCGCAATGCCCGGCCGCCCAAAAGCAGCATCCTTGATTGTTCCTGAACCACAAACCTGTTTTGTTTCCTCAGAGCCCTTTATGTCACTTAATCTCGTAAGTGGTCACTTGCGTTACTGCTCCATTTCTCACCCCAGCCTGCATCTCTCCACCTTTTACTCCTTGACTTCGGGTTTGGCCCCGTGAACTTGATGTGGCCAGTGGAATGAGACAGAAGTGATGAGGAGGCGGTTATAAACCCAGGCCCCAAGAGGCCCTGTGTGTTTCAGCTTGCTCTCGCTAGGGCCTCTACAAATGTCTTCATGGGCGAGCTCATTGGTTGCAGGAGGAGAGACAAGCACCCCCATGAGCCCAGAGGTGCAGAGCCCCACCCCGATCATCTGACCTATAGGCATGTGAAGTAAAATTAAATAATTGCTCTAAATTTGTAGGTGGTTTGTTATATACCAAAAGCTAACCAATCCCTGCATTTGCTCACTTGTCCTTTGTCTACCTCTCTGAAATGTAAGTCCTACGTCTTTCTGCTTCTGTGGGCTCAGTTTCTGGGACACTGGCACATAGTATGCGCCCAAATGATTTTTGCTGAGAATATAGGTTAAGTGGGTTCTGTACTGAAAACTGTGTGATGCTGATGTGAAAACTGCCCCCTACCTATACTGCGCTACCAGAGAGGCTTCCTAATGGTGACAGTTCAGTCCTGCCACATGGAAAGGATGCTATGACCTTGATAGTCTCCAATCCCATGTGGCCATCTAACTCATCCTACAGCAGGACAAGGTCTTCTGACGATAGTCTAGGCCAGAATCAGACAAAGTAAGGAACATTCCAGAGGCTACTGCGAGCATGTTGGTGCTCAGAGATATTTGGTGAGGAATACTTGGGGTGTGACAGCCTTCTGAATTTAGGCAATGTGTACAGAGCCCAGACATCTAAGACTAAGACAGGAAATACTCCTTTGGCTTTGGGGATACTGCATTAAGACTGCCTTCAATGAATGCAGTCAATACCATCATGCCTTCCATACTTGCACAGAGATAAAATGGGGAGTGACTTTTAGGCCATCTCAGCTCAATGGCCTCACTGTCTTTAGGATTTCAATCCCTCCTTAGTAGCAAAATTGGGCATTCAGACACCAATTTTATCCTGTGAACTAGTAGCCTTTAAAACCCCCCTCTAGGTGTCTCCCTTACCCAAAATTAGTGACTGGGGTTATTTCTACACAGAGAATCCTCTCAGCATTAATTTGGTAGAACAGTGGTTTTCAAAGTGTGCGCCTGGACCAGTAGCATCAGCACCCCTGGGAATATGCTAAAAAATGAAAATTCTCAGATCTACTGATCTACTGATTCAGAAACTCAGGGGTGAGGTTTAACCGTCTGTGTATTACATGCTCTGTATCTGCACAGTTTGAGGATCACTACTGAAGAGAATTCTCTAATACTCACATATATTCATTCATTCATTCATTCATTCATTCATTCATTCAAGCAACGTTCGTCAAGTGCCTATTGCATATTAGCCACTGAGCAAGGGAGCAGAGAAGAAAGGCAAAGGCGGGGTTGTATACTTCAGAAAATGTGACTCACAGAGAGACAGCGTTCTACACCAGTCGGCTGCAGGAGGTGTTGAGAGTCATGGTAACCAGAGCAATGGGGGATCTGGGGCTGTTTCCAAAGAGGTAAGGGTCCCCTGTCGTTGGTTTCCATTGTATGTCAAAAGCGTCACGGATCTTTACTTGACTGACGTTGTACTTTTTGTATCTGTTGATAAGAAATTAAATATAAATAGTAACAAAAAGCTCCTGAAATTCAACACCTCCTTGTAACTGAACTTGAAGTTTATTCTTTACAATCCCATCTAGGCATAGTTGCAAATGGCTGTGCCTCTGTGTGGGTCCGTGTGTATTTGCGTGTACACACACGTGCGTGCACGGCAGGGGGGCGGGGCATTATTTAGAGTTGACAGATAATACTTAGCGTGCTTTCAGTAAGATCTCTTAACAGTGACACCATGGCCACCAACTCCCAGCCCCTGCCTATCTACTGTCCCGACAAGGGAAACCTGGAGCTATGGCAAAAGGGAAATGAGGAAGAGAAGGCATCCGGAGGAGGGCTAGTGACCAGACAGAAGGCAGAAGACAGTTCTGGGCTGTTTGGGGTCTAGATTAGGATCGGCTTAAACGTCAACATCTACAGGTCGAGCTTTATCCCACGCACAAAGCAGAGTCATCCAAACTATTTAAACAGGGAAGGTTCGATATCTCATTTATGTTTTAGGAAGATCACTCTGTCTGCTTTGGAGGGTGGATTACACTGAAGGCCATCACGAAGGAAGAGAGACTTCTCGGAAGACTACTGCGAAATAGTCTATATAAAAAATATCACCAGAGCAAGAAACTCTTTTTCTTTGATTTCTAACCAGTAAGCCATGAGGTGTATTGCATGGCAATCTCTCCCGTTGCCTAGCAGTGTCTGGTACATAATATTACACATAACATGAAGGAAACATGCTTATTAGGTTACAGGAGATTAACTTTGAGTTCTAATGATTTGCCTCTCCCTGCATCTAATCCTGCTTCACTAATGGTGGAGTGAGCTTCCTCACCTTTGACCTTGGGCTTCGCCATGTGGCTCGTTTCAGCCAGCAGAATGAGGTGGAATGGACAGTGTGCAGTCTTGAGCCTGTGTCTTACAAGGTCTCACATGTCTGTCTTCTCTTACACCTCTGCCATCCTCGTGAAAGAACATGGCCTCCCTATCCAGCCGGTGCAAGGACGATGAGGAACGTGAGGCTGAGCCGCCCCCGTCCATCCATGAATCCGCAGTGAGAAACAAAGTCTAGCCTATCCCCAGCCAACCTGATCTAGAAACAAAGTCTAGATCAGCCGATCCCAGCCAACCTCCGGCTCGATATGAGTTAATGCTTACTGTTGTGCCACAGATACTGTTGTGATGGTTTGTTATCCAGAAACAGCTGACTGATAAATAAATGCACGCCCTTCTTAGGACAACATACAACTCAGGGAAGAGGTTGAAACCTAAATACGTAAATCGAGCAGAGACGTTGACATGGGCATGACCAACACGTAAGGTTTATCACAAATCCAAGCCTTTAATAATTACTCAACTCACCAAAGAGTCCTCTCCTTATACCTACCTAATCCAAGTTGGCTGTCTCCTTGCAAATCCCTAGGTTCCCTTTAGAATATTTATTGCAAAGCTGCTGAATCTGTCTCTGGTTGTTTTTCTTATGCTAGCATAATTGTGAGGCCATCACTTAACAATTACTTGGGAAAATTTATTTACAATGCAAGGCAGATTCATGAATGTTTGTAGTGGATAAATTTATTTACAATGTAATCCAAATCTGCCAATGCCTCGAGTAGATAAAATTGTCCTGCTCGTCTAAAAAGCAACCCACCCAGTTAATAGTTTCCATGGTCTTTTATGAATAGTCCAAGGTCAGGCCACCATAATGAGTTTGGGAAACTTAATCTATGGAAGCAAGTTAAGCACAGAAAACTACATTTTAATGATTCTGAATGTGTGACAGCTGCCAGAATTTAACCAAATGAGAGCCAGAAAAGGCAAATCCAAGTCTCTTTTGTGTCTTAAGCTCAGCTTTTACAGAATTAAAGCAGCAAGTATGCATTTCCATGACATCAGGAAGGACATCTGTCTTTTCTCCCCCTGGGATACCCTTTCCCACACATTGCCTGGCACAAAGTAGATATTCAATAGATATGGGTGGGATGTATCAGCAAAAGAGCACAGGTGCATGGAAGAGGGCCTGCTTAGCCCTGCACAAATGGTGTCTGCCATACGTAGGTTTACTGCAGCAAAACAATCAAACAACATACCTCTAGTATCAGCATCCATCTCTTGGAGGAGTGGTTCTCAAAGTGTTATCCTGCTGAGTGTCCCTGCTCAGTCCCAACACTCTACATCAAAATGTTAATAGTCCACACTGCCCGTGTTTCTATTGTATAAAACTCAGTCCCAACACTCTACATCAAAATGTTAATAGTCCACACTGCCCGTGTTTCTATTGTATAAAACTCAGTCCCAACACTCTACATCAAAATGTTAATAGTCTACACTGTCCGTGTTTCTATTGTATAAAACCCAGTCCCAACACTCTACATCAAAATGTTAATGGTCTACACTGCCCGTGTTTCTATTGTATAAAACTCAGTCCCAACACTCTACATCAAAATGTTAATGGTCTACACTGCCCGTGTTTCTATTGTATAAAACTCAAAAGCAAATATGTCTTAAATCATAGAAGTCTCTCCTGGTACACGACAGAAAGGGGAAACTCGCCACAGCCCACGACCTATCTCCTGACTCCCTCCCCAGCTTCATCCCATTTCCACTCTCCCTTGCTCACAGTGCCCTGCTTTTCTCTCAGGCACCAAACATACCAAGCTCTTCCCTGCCCTGGTCTTTACACATTCAGTCACTCTGTGTGGAATGTTCTTTCCTCCATTTTCTGATCATTCTCAACCCCCGGAATCTGTTCATATGTCACCTCTTCAGAAAAGCCATCCCTCACTAGCTCATCCTTCATGAGCTCATTTCCTTGTTCCCCATGATATTTTCTATCACTGTCACTATTTTATTTACTGTTTGTTCCTTTCTATGTTCATTTTCCTCACTAGAATAGGAGTTTCATGATGGCAACGAAATAGCTGTTTATTGGCCATTGAACTCCAGGACCTAGAACCATGCCCAATCCATGACAGGCACTTAATATTCTACTTTTTTTAAAGAAATGAATGACCAGATGGTCTTATGGCCAATGAGAGGAGATGGACTGGTGGCTCTCCAGATGTATTAATTTCGTGAGGAATATCGTAATGATCTGATGGTTAATGATGAAAAGACATTGACAGGGAACCACTGTGCAAAATACGGCCAAGATTAAGTGTGCTCACTTAACACCTTGTGTTGTATAAAACAAGACCAAGGGTCCATGGGCCATGTGGGTCAACTAGGTGTGCCACAGTCTATCCTTTTTGCCAAGACCAAGCTCATATAGGCTGTGGGCTGTGCTCTGGTTGAACTGAGGACATAGTTTTCCCAAGGTGAATTGGGAGAGGCAGAGGTGAGCCGGGGCACACCTGAGCAAGACGTGGTAGAGTATTTTCAACATACTTTCTCTTACTTGACACGTCAGGAATTCATCTGAGCCTTTTCAAAGTGCCAGGTTCTTGTCCATGTAATGAATCTATTGATTCACTTTTTGTTCTCAGGAGACTCTGAAGACCACAGAATGTCAAGAGAGAAGACAAAGAATTCTTGTTGCTTGTCATGGAGACTTACGGGTGAAGAGACAGGTCTCTGCGCATTCCCAAAAGATATTCATGACCCAGTTATGATTCTTTGGGAGCTAAATGGTTATTTATTTCTGGACTTACCTATTTTATCACTCTCAGCTAAAACATGACTTCCATGTCCACAAGCTGTTCCTCTTTTAACAGAGTAGGACAACTATTTCTTCATTCATTCATTCATACATGTAGCCGCTGTTTTGATAATAAGCAGCAAGATATAGTAAAAACAAAAACTATTTTTCTGGTATCGAGCTAAGTACTTGATCTCTAGATTGCCAGTTTCTTCCAACTCCCCAGTCTGACATCCATATTATTGCCAGAACAATTTTTAATTCAAGTAATAAGTACCAAGTATCTACTAGGAAGTAGGCATTATTTTACTCAGCAGTTAATAACAGCAACTTTGTGTCTTGCCTTCGTTCTGTCACACAGGCTTCAATGGCTCCCCATTGCCTCTAAGCTAAAGTCCAAATCCCTAATTTGGCATTCAATACCACACACGAAGATTTTACACAAGTGTTCTGCTTTATCTTCGCCAACATAGCTCAGATACTAACCATACAGAACATTCTTCCATTCATTCCACAGGACCTATGCACATGCTGCTTTTCTAGATTTCTCTCATGAAGGCCTAGTCCATTTGGCAAGCCACAGCTCATCATTAAGGACCAACCACCTCAAATGCCACTTCCTCCAGGAAGTTGCCCCAATCCACCCAGGCTAGGTTAACTGCCCTTAGAACATTCATTATTCACTTATTGGAGTCCCTCACTGAACGATCATCTACTTGAAGTAAGGAACCAAGTCTTATTCTCATCCATATCCTCAACAATCCCAGTGCCAAGCACACATGGGACTTCAAGATAACATCTATGCATGGATATGTACATGCATGAAAAATAATCATGAGAGCTGCGGTGTGGATTAAGTGTCAGCAACTTTTCCAAGTTCTTCTCATTGAATCACAACCAGCTCCATGTGAAATCTGATCGTTCCCTTTTACTGGTGACCTGCCCTGGGGTGGGAAGAGAAGAAAGCTGCCCCAGGAGTCCAAGTACCTGAGTCCTACGCCACCTCCACACCCTATTCGTGCCATTATGGAGAACAGATCAGCATTCTCCAAGCCTCTGTTTCCTTTCTTGTTAATAAGCACAACCTCTGGAGTGAGAAAGCCTAGGCTTCAGTTCCACTCTGTCACTTACTGGAACAGTCTTAGGCAAGCTCCTCAACACATCACCATGGAGCACTTGCCATCTGCCAAGCTCTGAGCAGCATGAAGGGAATAATTACAGAAATGATAACTACCATTAATTGAGAACTGTCTTATTATTTTAAAATTTGCTATTTATTGTCATTTGTATTTGAAATATTGCATTATTTAAATATTTGTTATAATTAGAATTAAATAATAGCCAAATTTCATTGATAATAGTAATAACTGACTGCTTTATGTACTTTTATGTGACACATTCTTTAATATTTGTGACAATTTATTTTTTTTATTTTTTGTTTTTTTAATTTCTTTTCAGTGTAACATAATTCATTGTTTATGCACCACACCCAGTGCTCCATGCAATACGTGCCCTCCATAATATCCACCACCAGGGTCACCCAACCTCCCACCCCCCGCCCCTTCAAAACCCTCAGATTGTTTTTCAGAGTCCATAGTCTCTCATGGTTCATCTCCCCCTCCAATTTCCCTCAACTCCCTGCTCTTCTTCATCTCCCCTGTCCTCCGTGTTATTTCTTATGCTCCACAAATAAGTGAAACCCTATTTGTGACAATTTTAACAGGGTTCTATTTCTAGTCCCACTTTAAAATGAGTCATCGAAGGAGTACACATGGAGAAAGGGCTTGAATCCAGACCTCCAAACTATATAACAGAGACTCTTGACCTGGGGCACCTGGATGGCACAGTCTGTTAAGCATCTGCCTTTGGCTCAGGTCATGATCTCGGAGTCCTGGGATCGAGTCCTGCATGGGGCTCTCTGCTCAGCAGTAAGTCCACTTCCCCCTCTGCCCCTCCCATCCCACTCATGCTCACTCCCTCTCTCTCAAATAAATAAATAAATAAAATCTTTGGAAAAAAACCTCTTGACCAACTTGCCATACTGTCTCTCCTTGTATGTTAACAGACAGATCCTGTCCCTAACCTTTTAAAAGTGCTCACCCCTCTCTGAGTCTAAAGATGCCCCTTTAGTCAAGTGTTGCTGATTGTTTCTATATCATAGATTGCTCTGCAAATTAAATTATTTGACTCATGTGGAATACACACTGGCCTCTGTTATGAGTGGATAAGACTAATCATTCATGGATCCCTTCTAGTCCTCATGTTCTGTGGAATCAGCCAAAACTCAAGGGCCCCCACATACTACCCACACAGCAGTTTAAGAAGAAGAGAATGTTCATCAGGGGTTTGGAATCAGCCTCTGGGTGACAGAACTGGACACCTGTGTGGGGGCTGTTAACTGAATTAAAGTTTCCAAATATTTTGGTCTCAGCCAGTTCTGTCCCATCTAAGATTGAGAGTATATAAATAGTGGTGACCTGTTCCAAGGTGGTAAAATTCTCACTGACTCCAGAGAGCCAACACCAGAGAGTGATGGCCCTAGGGCATGGCCACGTGACTTCACTGCCCTCAAGATAGATTCAGAAACTAGATCATATAGACTTGGTTGGACCCCCCCCCCCCATCTCTCAGTTATGTCAGTCATGGGTTCTTCATAATGGGCAGAAACTCTGGTGGGCTTGTGTCTTGGAGGAGGGGTTACAGCATAAAAAATAATGATGTCACTGACGGGTAACATAATAGAGTACTTACCCTAGTTATCTTATGGATATTATGCTCCTCAATCCTGGGAAAGTGGTTATCATTATTATCGTCACAAAACACCATCACAATGCTCACAGTATCTGAAAGGTTGGGCGGCCAGCCCATTCTCACTCAGAGCTAATCAAGAATACAATTAGAGTCCACAGGATAATAACTCATTCATTCTTTCATTTTTCCATTCATTCACTCAATCATTGAAGAAGTATCGATTGTGTCCCTCTCTGTGCCAAGCACAGTTCCGGAAAATAGAGCTGGGAACGCAGTAGTGAACAAAACAGACAAAAATCCTTGTTTTAGTGGGGCAGGGAGGAGGGGGCAATGAAAAGCAAATAAAAAATGTGAATAAGATGGTGGCAAGGATTCTGGTGAAACGCAGGCAGGAATGGAAGCAGGAAGAGACCTAGAATTCCACGATTGCTAACACTTATTTTATGACTATTCTGTGCTGGTCATCACTCTGAGCATTCTGCCTGTGCGCCCTCATTAAATCCTCCCCGCCACCCTAGGAGGCAAGTCCCACGCTGAGAATCTTGCCTTAGATGAGACAATGAGGCACCGAGGGGTCAGGGCCTTGCCTGAGGTTCCGTAGCTAACAAGAGGCAGAGGCAGAGCCAGGACTTGACCCCAAGCGGTCTGGTTTCTGAAATTACTCCCTTACCCAACCAAGTTGCACAGCAGCCCCAGTATAGGCTAGCTTAGCCAGTCAAAACTCTTGGGCGCGTGTTCGGAAGGCCCCTTCTCTTGCTTCTGCTCCCGTCCTCCTTTGCCGTCCCCCTATTTTTTCCTCCCAAGCTTCCACCTTCTTCCGGTTACTGACCGTCCATCCTCCTCCCTGCCCCACGTCCACAAGAGCTGCCCTGCCATTAGATCTCCACCTCTAGAATGGGACACCTGAAAACTAACCCATGTCCTCTCACAGCGCTTGACCCCTGTCACTCCGTAACTGAATGAGGTGCTGGGCTAAAAGTCCCCTCCTCACTAGGGCTGAGCACAAGGATGCATGAAGAGGGTTAAAAGGCCTAAAAGCCACATCCTGCCACCATGCCTGTTTCGCAGATGAAAAAATTGACTGTAAAAATAACGAGAGGACCTGAGCTGGGATTTGACTTCAGGACTGTTTGACCCTAAGCTCTTAACCACTGGACTTTGCCAGGCAGTTTCAAATAGGTGCTTCATTCCATAATGGCTTGAAGAATGAAGGGACGGGTGGATTAGTGAACAAAAGGCTCAAAGAAATGGGCAGATGTGCACAGGCATGAAAGCCAAAGAAAACAATAAAGGTGGCATGTGCATGACAGGGCAATGAGGACCAGCCCGGGCTGCTTGATAAGCAGCTTTGGAAATACACAAGACCAAACACTCTTCCCAAGTATTGCTATAAATCCAAGCTTGCGAGCTCGTAGGCAAGCCGACTTTGCCTTGTTTTTCAACTGCTGTTTTGGAAGGGTCTCTTGCAGGTTTTTCTTTTCTTTTATAGAAAAAACATGTGTGTTTAGGGAACATAACTGGGGGGAGGCACCTGGTCAAACTAAGACCAGTACCTGGGGAGGGAAGCAGCAGCCTCGGGAGAAACAGAAATGCAGAGGTGCTGGGAAAGGGGCTTGTGCCGCTAATCCCTCACACTGTGCCTTTACCAGCTTCTAATCGCCTAATAGCAGGGCACATAATTGGCAGAAAAGATTGCCCTGCCCTTTACACATATGTCTGCAATTACTTTTCAAACTGGGGCGATAAGTGGCATGATTGGTTTCCCCGTGCGGGCGCGGCCGCGGCTCGGAGACAGGGGGCCTTTCTCCTGGAGCCGGCTGGCGCTGTGGGTCACGAAAGGAAAAGCCCCCTGCCAGCGGATGACGTCCATCACTGAGGGGCAAATCCCCAGCTCCTTGCGAGGGTCTGACCTCCTCCTCCTGCTCCCTCCTCCGCACACCGTATCTCATGCCGGCCTCCCTCCTGAGCTCCAACAGCCCCCTCTTGCTCTAGTCCCAGTGTTCACACTTAGTGCACCTTCTGCCCCTAACCTCTTGGGCGTTCTTTAGGTCTTGGCTCACGTGTCACCTCCTCAGAGAAGACTTCCATGAACATCCTCTTAAAATCTCTCTTCATCTCCTAGCCCCAAGTCACACCTGTCACTTCTTTGTTTCTTTTTCTTTTTAGCACATTCCATGGTACGATGCCTTGTGTTCTTGTCTCTGTTTCCTAACTGGGGTGGAAACTCTATGAGGGAGGCCTTGGTCTCAATGAACACTTCTTCCTCGGTGCTCAGAAGGAAACCTGTGACTGTGTGAACACACACGTATAACGGAAGTGCGTGCTTTGCCACTTCAACCATGCTCAGACAGAGGGCAGCTCCCGCTCTGCAAATGCTCTCTGGGGCACCCGATGGGACGTGTGCTCTATGCATACAATGAAAGGAGGATCCGAGTGGAAGCTGAAAGCATGCATTCTTGAGACCTACAGACCTGGGTGACATCCCAGTTCTCTCGTTTGAAGACTTTTGTCCCTGGACCACTCTTGGACCAGCCTGAGCCCCGGGTTCATCCTCAGTAAATCAGGAATGAAAATAGCGCTCTCACCTGATTGTTGCTTGAATTAAATGAGACAACGCTTGTACAGCACCTTATCCCACCATAGCTGGTACGTAAACAACGCACAGCTATTCAATACATAATAACAGACACTGGTATTTCCGTTCACACGTTGAGGAGGAAGAGGGAAGGCAGCATACACAACAGCTGGGCACATGCTACGTGGCTGGTAACCTGCTAACTTTACCTTCATGAACTTATTTCCCCATAGCAACATTCTGAAATAGGCAAGACTATCCAAGGTTTTTAGATGAGGAAACCAAGGCATCTGGGAATCAAGGACCTGTCCACCACCACCCCATTCCTAAGGGACAGATTTGGACCTCAAAGCCAGATGCTCTGCTTCTCACATCATGCCAGGTTCCCTCTCCTGAAAAAGGAAACAGATCACAGAGAAGAAACAGAACGCGGACACAGGCAGCCTTGGGGCATGGAAAATTTAGTTTGAGACTCAGTTTAGATCCTCCCAAGTCCTTCTCCATGACAGCTCCAATAGAGAAAGACAACCTTTGAGTAGGGTTGCCAGATAAGACGCAGGATACTCAGTTAAATTTGTATTTCAAAAGAACAACAAATAATTTTTTAGTGTATCACAATTACTGAATACTTCTGATAATTTTCTTTTTCTCTCTCTCCCTCCCTTTCTTCTTTCCTTCCTTTTTGGTTTTTTTTAAACCTGCCAACTTCATAGTCTTGTATTTCTTTTTTTTTAAATTTTTTTTATTTATTTATTTGAAAGACAGAGATCACAGGTAGGCAGAGAGGCAGGCAGAGGAAGAGGAAGGGAAGCAGACTCCCTGCCGAGCAGAGAGCCCGATGCAGGGCTTGATCCCAGGACCCTGGGATCATGACCTAAGCTGAAGACAGAGGCTTTAACCCACTGAGACACCCAGGCACCCCCATAGTCTTGTATTTCTTAGAACCACTCAATATGTACACAGTTATGAGCCAACTAGTGCTCCCCACTAGGAATAAATGTTTGTGTTACACATTTGGGAATGTCGGTTCAGTTCATCGCCCTCCTCTCTGATAATGACCCTAAACCACCCACAAAGGTAGGTCCTACCACCATACTAACCTACTCTACCTGACGGGGAAGGATCCTGAGCTACTCTTGCCAACCTGATTCTGAACCAAGAAACATGGAGACTGGAAGATGAGCGCTCAGTCCAGTTAATGTCCCATGGAAACATTTGATCAATTTCTCTTTCTTTCTTTTGGTTTTGGTCTTGCTTTTGTTTTGGTTTTCTTGTTTTGTTTCAAGTGGGATTTTGGCTCTTGCAATCGAATCTCTCTTGACGAGGCCATACTTCTTTTGTGGTCATATTATTTGTCAATGAGAGATATAAAAATGACCTATATTTTTGAGTTATTGGATGAAGGCTTTATATCCTTTTAAAAAATTCTCTAATTTCCTCAATTGGTTGCATTTTATTTTAAGTTAAAAATACATATACTATCAACAAGTCCACCTTATGGAAAATATAACATGACTTAATGTCTTGAAAATAACAGTAATTCTCAGTGCCATCAGCTGTGATGGGTACCCTCTAGCCAGTCCTCCCATGCCATCTGGATGGCAGAGGTACATTCATGCATGCCTTTTCTGAAGGAAAGTGAGAACCCACCCCAGGCTACCTGTGTGGTGAGGGTCTCTCGGGGCAAAGACCAGCCTCTTTACTGCCTGACATCTGTGGCCTCATCCTGGCCCAATCAATGGATTTCTCTATATACCCCAGTAGTAGCAAAATACAAACAGAGCCCTATTATTCCCAGAACTTTGAAAGATAAGTTCTAAGAATTCCAGATGGAGGAGGGAATGGCTCATCCCAGTCACAGAGACTTAGTAGTCCCTCTAAAAATATCTGAGCAGCCGTGTTTGTAACAACTGTCATGTTCTCACTTGGTCCCCAGCCCTGGCCCCGGCCCTGACCACCAGAGCTCTGCCCAGCCCCTGATCCTTATGGTCTGCCTTTTATTTCTGTCCTCATGCTGTTGACAATCCGCAGTCAACTGAACGTCACGGCACATATTCCAACACTGAAAAATCTCAACTCACAAGAGAACCAGAGTGTTTTACTCCACTCAACCCACTCCATGACCCCTTTATAGATCTTCAAAACTTTACTCTCTTGGAAAAGTGCTAGCACCCATTTAGCCAACTGCATGTTTCACTGGACAAATATAGTGACTTCTTTAAAAGAAACGTTATCTATATGCTGTTCAAAAAGCCTTTCTGATGTTCGCTAACTTATAGCAAGGACCACCATTCTCTCCTCTGCTAAACATCATGAGGCCTTGTCTTCCCCACAAATGTCACAAGAACCCTTCTCCCCTGACAGCCTCAAGGCAGGGTCCCCAGGGGTCTTCGGTGGTGTATGTGGATTTTTAAGCTTATAACTTAATGTACTAAGGATCTGAGCTGTGACAGTCCCAGGCCTCTGGGTGGTGGGTACTCTCCCCTCCTCCCTGCAATGCAGTTCTCATAAACTACAAGGTTTTGCTTTAAAAAAAAAAATCAGTCTTAATTTTTTGCAAAAAGTTTTACTTCCCAGATTAAAAACAAAAACTGCCTTCTCTAACTTTGACCCTCAGCTCTCTCTGGCATCAAGCTTTTACCCCCCGTACTATTTACCTGTTGCTGCCCCAAAACTCAGTGGCGTCAAACAACAGCAAACATTTATTATCACTCATAGGAATTCAGGAGCAGCTTAGCTGGGCAGCTCTGACTTTCGGATCTCTACTAGGGATCAGAGATGGATCAGGACTATCGTCATCTGAAGGCTTGACTGGGATTGGAGAATCTTCTTTCAAAGTGGTTCTTGCATGCAACTGGGAAATTAGTGCTGCCTGTCAGCAGGGGGCCCAGGTCTTATACACCCGGACCTCTCCACAGGGCTGCTTGAGCTCCCTCATATCATGGTGACTGGCTTCTCTAGAATGAGAGATCCAAGAGGCCAGGGTGGAAACTGCAATGCCTTTTATGACCTGGCCTCTGAAGTCACAGACTCTAATGACCACCTACTTGAGTGGCCCTCGGAGTCATCATGGGAGGAGATCACACAAGGGTGTAAATACCAGGCACCCAGGTTTCCCGGAGGACATCAAGGAGGCTGGCCCCCACATTTACCATCTGACCTTTTCCTTCCCTCTCTACCTCTGGTCACCACTCCGCCATTCCCCTTTTAAGTCCCCGGACCCCCTACAATGATTTGTCCACCTGGCTGGACACTTACCCATCATGTCTGCCTAAGCTGCAACATTTAAATTATTAAAAATGTCATTATTTACTAGAGCAAAACTCTTCTCTTAAAACTATATATTTATAATGGAGAATCAGTGAAATCCACCTTGGCATCCACTTAGGAGAGAAAAGATGTGGCTGCTCTGGCTGACTGTAAACTGATGGTCTGAAGTTAAACACAACTGACACAAACAGACCAAAGAACATTCGTGGCAATATTAGGCTATATTAGTAAATGTACAATGTGTTTATCAAGGAAAGTGGTGATCTTACTGATGACTGAAATAGGACAGACTCTGAGGTTCAGAGATGAGGGAGCAGGGGTGAAATCCCAATGGAAACCCTAAGAAGAATGCCAGGCACTTCATACTCATTGCTATCAGTAGAATGTTTTTATGACCTGTCCAAAGGGCACAGGTTGAATCTCCCTGCCTACCGTAATAGGAGGTGGGAGGTGGTCAGGTCATGGTCATTGTGGGGTGGAGCCTCACAAGTAGGACTGGTACCTTTGTGAAAGAGACTCTCCAGAGCGCTCTTACCCCTTCTAGCACGTGAGGACACAGCAAGCAGTGTGCAGCGGAAAGACAGCCCTCACCCAACCATGCTGCGACCCTGATCTCAGACTTCTAGAGCTGCAAGGAATACATTTGTGGTGTTCCCAAGCCATGCAGTCTGTGGTGTTTCGTTACAGCAGCCCAAACGGACTAAGACAATCATTATCTCCAATACACTGTCTGCCCTACTTTCTTACCACTTCCCTCAGTCTTCCCCTGCCATATCATCCACTTTTTCCCCCCACCTTGGATTCCCTCATCAATAGCTTCTCACCAGACCCACAGAAAAACCCTCACAGCTTCCTTCACTTTTCCCCCCTTAACACCCCACGATAGCCCTGCTACCACCGCAGCAGACCCAAGGATCACGGCATTGACAAATGGGCACAGCGCTTCACAGTTTACCAAGTGTGCATGTGTCGGCCTATTAGCCCATCAAATCAGGGTAGCCTTGTTCCTTGAAGCCCCATGGGAAAGCAGTCACAGTGGGCACCATGCAGTCAACGAGGGGAGTGAGACATTTCTTGCTTTATCCAAGGAAGAAGATGTTAACACGCGTGGTTGTGCACAGTTACAAACTGGGAAGCACAAGTTTACAGGTTCACTCCACACAGAAAGCTTGGTCACGTGGCCATGGTTTCATAGCATGTTGGTGGCAGAGCCAGAATCGGTGACCCAAGTATGAGGACTCCAAATGCTTGCTTCCTGGAGCTCCTCTGCCCTATAACAAAAGCAGCCTCCCTCTGGATGGGGTGGAGGACGTGGAAGGGCAGCAAAGAAGTGCTTCTTCTTGTCCCCGCACAGGATCTCAGGGGGCGGCACCCCTCGCAAGCTCCCAAGAGCTAAATGCAATAACGGGGTGCACGTATCAGTCCCCATTGAGCTCCCCATCTCCCCGTGACATTCATTATGGAAAACAGAGGCGCGAGGGAAAGCAGGCGCTCGAATCAGAAGCAAGCACAGGAGCCCTTTGCTGCCGTTAGGGGCTTTCTTTTCCATTTCTAATAAACTCTGTTAAAAGCCCGTGCTGGGGAGTGTAAAAAAGTAGAGCACAAGGAACAAAGGCAAACATCTATTTTATTTGTGTGACAAAGACTCATGGGAGAAGCTGGCTCTGGCATAACAACACGGCTCTTCTCCTCGATGTTACACGAGCAAGAGAATTCAAAAGAGCTTATGGGGAAAACACAGGGGATTATTTGGAGCCTGGGAAGGCTGAGGGAGCAGGATGTCTGACAGGCACTACCAGAGCAGGGGGCCAAGACGGGTAGCAAGGGGTTTCCAAATCTGAGCAAAGCATAGTCCGCTTCCCCTCAGAGACTCAGGACAGGGGGAAGAGGGTAGGGGGAGTTTGCCAGAGGCAGCAGCTTACTGAAAAATGACTCTACGTTCTTGCCCCACCCCCAGTAAAAAATTAGAAGGTAGCTTTATCCTTCCTCGACCCCACGTGGCAATTTCCCACCTTTTCATACACAATTACAGAGGGCTGGCAATTGACAGTCAAAAAGTCCACCTCTACCCACTTGGAGAAAAAAAAGAGTGGGAAGGTCAGAGAGGCTTGCCTGCTGGACCATTCTAGGGCATCCCCCAGAAGAGGCCTCTTGAAGATAGAGGTATCTACTTCTGGTCACCTCATTCTCTCATCTCGAGCCTGCAAAGAAGACCCCAGATTGACAGAGTCACAGAGAGGGCCAAGCCTCAGTTAGGATGAAAAAGTTAGCCTTTTTTTTTTTTTTTTAAGATTTATTTATTTATTTGAGGGCGAGCAAGGGGAGGGGTGGAGGGAGAGGGAGAGAGAGTCTCAAGCAGACTCCCTGTGAAGTGTGGAGCCCCATGGGGGGCTCAATCCCATGACCCTGAGATCATGACTTGAGCCGAAATCAAGAGTCAGATGCTTAACCAACCAGACCACCCAGATGTCCCAAATCGGCACTTCTCAAAGTTCAATGAGCCACCTGGGAACTGGGTCAAAGTATAGTTTCGGTGGGTCTTGGGACTGGGGGTGTGGTGGGAGGAGGGAGGAGTCAGGGAAGCCATGCTGAGAGTCCGCATTCCTAACAAGGTGATGTTGTTGCTGTTGGTCTACAGAACACACCTAAGTAGCAAGACCACAAGCTTCAGTTTCCTCTGCTGTAAAATGGATTTTGTTGATAAGATTAGTGACTAATAATAGTTGATGGTTTAAAATGGCTAATATGATTATAATATCATCCTTATCCTCTCATCATAAGAAGTAACTGAAACACGGATTCTAAAACTGAGTTGTAACCTGTAAGGCACCCTACAAAGGTAATTAATATTCCTGGATGTCTTCGCTTCATCACCCAAACACACCTGGAACCCAGAGAAACATTCTCCACAGGAGCAACGGCGGGGGAGGGAGTGGGCCACCAGAAAACCCCCATGTTGTTCTCTCCTGTAATTAGGATGGCAGAAAGGAAATTCATTTCCACAATCCTACGTCCAAATCCATTTATTTTTGCCTCCTACTCTAATTGTGATTGCACCAAAAGGATTCATCTGTAGGAACTGACCAACTTTCCCCTTTCCCGACCCAGACAGCACTTAGAGGTATCCGAGATAACAGAACAGGTACACTTGAGTGAGGAAGTCCTGAGCTGAGAGAGGGAGACACTCTTGGCTACGTGAGAGTTTCAGACGCTAGGAAAGAAAAACAGAGTTTAATCACAGCTGACTTGGATTACGTACATAAGTAGGGTCCATTGTGACCTCCAAGACCAATCGCTATCCTCAGCCCTCACCATTGCAAAGCTACTGGAAATGTTTACTAGAGCGAACACACCAGATACTCTGTCCGGTGGTGTCCTCTGGTAGAGAGCTCATTCCTGAGCCGACGGGGGTTCCAGGAAGTTGATGTCCCCAAGAATAGCCACCAAATATTGACAGAAGACTTCATGACCAGATACTCCCGTTTCCGTACCCTGAGGTGGGGCCGCTGAGAGGTGTGGCCTCATAGCTCCAAGGGGGCCCCAGTGGGATGAGGCCCTAGCTGCCCCCAGAGAAAACCAGTTTATTAACACACACCCCTAATAATGTCCTCCCTTCCCTGTTGAATGACTTTCCTGTCTGCTGTAACAAATTAGCATAAACTTGGTAGGTTAAAACGGCAGAAATTCATGCTCTCACTGTTCTGGAGCCTGGAAGTTCAAGAAGAAGGTGTCAGCTGGGCCATGGTCCTCCCAGAAGCTCTCGGAGAGCCTCTTCCCAGCTTCTGCCGCCTGCTAAGATTCCTTGAATTGTGGTCACACTGCCTTCTCTGTTCGCATCAAACCGCCCCTTGCCTCCTCCTTATAAAGACCCATGTGATTGCATTTAAGGCCCACCCAGATGACCCAGGATCATGGGCCCACCTAGAGACCTTCAGCAATCACATCCTCAATGACTCTGCCACAGAACTTACCATTCACAGGCTTCGGGGATTAGGACATGGAAACCTGTTGCCTATTTTTCACTTTACCTGTATCTCTTCCCTACCCCCCACCACTGGAATCCCTAGGATCATTTCCCCCCCAAAATTCTTGCTCTTAAATCCCAGTCTCAGGGTCTGCTTCTGTGGAAAGACAGACTAAAGCCCTCTTAATTGAGTACATTAAAAAAAAATGGGAATTTCTCTCTGTACTTTAGAATTTTTTTAAATACATTATCATCATGAGATGAGATCACCTGGGCCAGAGCTTATAAGACGAAAGAGGAGTCCTTCCTCATAACAAAGGTCAGCCCCTCAGGTGTCACTGCAGATTCCAGTCCCCTCCCCCTTCTCAGGATCTACAGCATCACCAGCTCGGTGATCTCCCCACCGCCTCTGTCGTCAGCCTCCCCCTCTTCATTGCCTCGCTTTCTTCTACAGCAATACACTCTCCAGCCTTTCCCATCTCAGAAAGATGCCATCCCAGGAGGGGAAGTACACGGATGCAGGCCACTGTGGTTGAACAGGACAGTTAATCCTTCATGTGGGAAACACACAGCAGCCTCCCACTCATTCACCCTTCAGCTCCAGCTTCCCAAGCACAGACAAATAAGGGTGACAGCTCCCAGAGTCACTCTTGCCTCTCCGTCTGAATCCTAGCCCCAAAGTAGGAGGACCACAGGAACACCCATGAACTTCTCCATCGTGTTATTCCAGGGCCCTAATATTTTCTCGAATAGTATCGTCGACCAAACTATGCTTAGTAGTTACCTCTGTAGGGGGCTTTACGCCTGGATGGACGTCACAAAAGCTGATACTTTGCCAAGCACTCTCTGCCTATAGGCATTGGTCCTCACCATCCAGGGTGGAATTATTTCCAAGATCTGAAAGCTAAGTCTTGCAGAGATTAAAACTTTAATTTATGGTCCAGCAAGTAAGAAGTAGGAGGTGATGGAGCAAACACTCCGGGCAAGGCTGATGGACTCCTGACCACTACTCCTTACACCCCCTCAGTTATAAGTATAGGATCAGCTCCAGGCTCAGACCATGGCCACCCTGGGGAATGTTGGCAAGTACAGGCTCAGCTGGTCGGGAGCCCTGCTCTGTGTTCACCGCCACCCCCACCATCTCACCCTCTTGCCTCCCAGGGCCTCACTGCTGCCCTTAGCTACCTTTGACTATTTCTTGGAAACTGACGACAAAGTTGAGTGACAGTGACAGGAGCTCAGATCCCCGCCCGAGGAAGAAAAAGGAGGCCTGATTCCAGCAGGGGAGTATCTATGCCCCTCTTGGCGGGAGTCTGCGAACCAGCACCTTGTTATGCTGCAAGAGCACACACAGGCCTCTTCAAGCCCATTCATCATTGTTCCAGAAAGTCCACGCTTTGATGTGGTAGCCTTGATGGCATTCTTCCTGCTGTGCGGGCTCCAGCAATCTGGAAAGCAGTGCAATTGGTAATCAGTCCCTCCATCATTAGGGAGAATAGGAGAGATTCTCCTGTGGCCGTGGCCTCCCAGTGTGGGTGAGCAAAAGGGCAGGCTGTGGTTTTTTAATGAAAAGGCTGGCTCATGGAGGCCTGTCTTCAAACAGAGGTGATCTGAAGAGGAACAGCACTACAGCAGGAAGCACGAGGAGTGTCTTTCTGTTTGACTCTCAAGAAAGTCAAGGATGGGCCCAGGCTGAGCTATGCATAGAGAGCTTTGTCACTCGGGAGTGAAAATGGCCACTGGTTTCCAGAGATGGCCCTCAGATATGGGAGCCTACGGCTGCCTGGAAAAAGATCTGCCCAGCTGGGAACTCCGCACAGCTATTAGGATAGCACATAAACTCTGGAGTCCCCGAAGCTGGGCTCTATTTCTGACTCCCTAGTTCTCCCCTAGGTTTCTGTGTACTCTTGACACATGACTTATCTGCTCTGAGTCCTGATTTCCTCAAAAGTGAAATGAACAGGATAAATGTCACTAGATTGTTGAGATTAAAATGGGATAAAGTATATAAAATTCCTGGCGCATAGTAAGTCCTCAGTAAATGTTAGCTGTCATCAGCCTCATCATCGACAAAATGTAAGGCTCTATAATGGGGCCACTCATTCGGCCTTAGAGATGGGAAGGACATGCTCGGGTCCTCAAATGGTCCATCATGTCCAAGCAAGGCCTTGGAGGCATGGGAAAGTTATTCTATTGTAACTTACTAGAATACTTATTAGAAGACTAAAAATATTAATGAGCGTGACACGAATCATCTAACAAGCCCCCAAATAGCAACGGCTTAACAAAATGGAAGTTTATTTTTTGCTCATATAGCAGGCCACAGTAGGTGTTCTGGTTGGAAGGCAGCTCTCCATCTTTAACCTGCTGCCCAGAGTGAGGACATCCAGCTGGTAAAAAGGAAGTGAGCACAGGAAGTGCATGAGAGGTTTGTATCCAGCAGGCCTGAGGTGATGCAGATCACAGCAGCCCACATTCCACTGCCTAGAACTCAGTCACGTGACCCCATCGAGCTACAGGGAAGCCTGAGAAATATCCGTGTGCTCAGGAGAAAAAGGAAATGAGCTTTGGTGAACACATTCAATGAATAGAAATGAGCAATTAAAATGCCTCTTCTCAAGAGGCCAGACCCATTCTTGTTGGGTTGTCCTCAGGGCTAAGGAGGAATTCTGTGTGGAAAGGCACTGCTGAGACCCTGTGTTCTGGAACGCATCAAAGTCATGTGACTGCTAGTCGATTCCTTCTTCCCTTTTGGCCTGTCTTTAGATTCGAAGTCCATGCAGATGGCAGGAAAAATAACGTGGGACATGTCCTTTCCCAAGAAAGAGTAGCACAGCCAACACATGACGTCAAAGAAAGGTGGGCAACACTGACCTTGACTTTTCTTAAGGGTGAAGAAGGAAAGAGGGAGCCAGTGTCAAAGACTCAGCTTTGAGTAACTCTCAAAGGCACAAAGGATCTTCAGTCTTCACTGTGGGGCCGTGAGGTGACATATGCCCTTATTATTCTGGGCAAGTTGGCCAAACCAGACTGGCTTTGACACCATGCTGGACTCTCAGTTCATCAAGACAGCTGGGAAAATAGGAATTGATCTTTGAACAATGGATTATGTTTTCTATGTTGGCATAGTTTCATACCATAATGTGGTTATGGTTTGACCTCCCAGGAACAAGGGTTTGAACCCTCTCATTTTGTAAAGACAGAATATTCAAAGTTGTGCCATGTGATCTAATCATAAGCCATCATCCAAATGATTTGAGGGTCATTCAGATCAACCCCATGTGGTCAGTGCCATCCAGGCATTTCATAGATAGTAGGAGAGTCACTCTGGTCCCTTCTAGAAATAACTGATCTGGTGACCATATGCATGGAGATGTAAAAAATAGCTTAGTGAATGACAATTTTGGTAATCAGTACAAAATGCTTTCTCTAAGTTCAGCCGAGAACTATCACACAGACATTGCACCAGTCTCATTGGGTTTCAGGTTTCAGATCCAAGAAACCAGAAATTCTGGTGTCCCTTCTTATGCAGATTAATTTATCACTTAATAAATACTCATTCCCTGTCCCCAGCCTTCATGGGAGGAATAGATTTCTCTGCCCCACTGACACTGAACTTGGTCTTATGACTCACTTTGGCCAATGAAATGCAGTTGGAAACCAGAGTGCACCACTTTTGGACCCAGGCCTTAAGAGACATTGTGTCATTCTGCTCATTTCTCTAAGAGCTTCCAACCTCTGTCAAGAGAAGACCTCCTCCCAGAGAGATGATACCCCTTTGTCCTGGGCCCAAGAATGAAACTATGTGGAGCAGAATCACCTGAGCCAACGCCAACCCCCGATGCCTCACAGATATATGGCCAAGAAATAAATACTTAATGTCATTCGCCGCTGGGTTTGGGGATGGCTTGTTAATAAGGCATTACGGTGACAACAGCTAAAGGATACACTCTCCATATGGCAAGAATATAGCAGAATGGATAGCAATTATCGTGAGTTTCCTAGAGTCCCTAATATTGGACCAGGCCTTTGAAGTAGAGCTCTTGTTGGAGCATGTCTATGGGCCAAGTACCAAGAAACTTGATCTCCTTCCTCCAGAAAGTTTTCCATGTGACTCCATCTTCCTACACCCAGTAACTGGAGTGGGAACTTTGAGTTCATTCTGTTCTTCATTTGGAAAGTTTATCATTTAATATCTCTGAAGTCAGGTTGGCCACACAAATCCTGGTTTTGATAGTGCAAATTTCCTCCTTTCCAAGGAAGGCAGAGATAACGACTCCAGCACAGATGGAGGAGATTTCTTCAGGGAAGGAAAGCAGCATTTAGGTTAGTTAATGCTTTCCCAGGTGAGCCATCGTATTCTTGTTTGGGGTTTCTGGGCCCTCGTTTTGGATACAGCAAGACTCTTCAACTGAGATTTATAGCATAAGAATAGTCAACATGAGCAAATGAATCAATCTGGGAAGCCATCTTGCCCTCCATATAGTACACTTCTTTCTGCTTCCCCCAAGTATTTACCCTTTCCTTACAATCATTATTTATCTGATGAACCCATATTAAAGCACTTTCATGGGTATACTCAGCCAAAGGCTATCACAGTACACATGTTGATATGATTGCTGCCTTTGTTTAAGTATGTGGTTTTACCTATCGATTTAAGAAAGCATCGTATCTTTCCATTATGAGTAAGTGCTAGGGAATATCCGTTTGGGTCTGGTTGTGTTTCACACTGTGGAGGGCAATGGGTAACTAGGAAACCTCCCTAGTTGTTCATTCCCCACCCCAATGCTCTGGCAGCGCTCTCTTTCCTAGTCTGAGTTCCGGACAAAAGGGAATATTGCAAACATTAGGAAGTTCTACGTGGAATGCTGCCACTTTCCCTCCCCAATGATGCCCTCCCAATCTTCACTTTTTCCTAGGCAATCTCATCCATTCCCATGGCTTTAAACATCTTTTCACTGACAACTCTCACATTTAGACCTCTAGCCCAGAAGGCTCCCCTGAGCTCCAAATTCATAAAAACACAACTGCCTATTTGACACCTCCATTTTGATGGTTTATAGACATTTCCAACATAATATGTCCAAATGGAATTCTTGATCCACTCTCCCCCACCCCACATACAGACATCAAACCTCCAAAACTCATTTTTCTCCAACCATTGTCAATACATACCACTTTCATTTTTTCAGGGACTTCAGTCAAGAGTCTGGGAGTCACCCATGATTCTCTAGCTCCCTCAGCTCCTTCAACGAATCTCTTACAAACCGAGTCCTGTGCTGTCCATTTTCAAAACACATAGAGGTTCTATCACTTCTCTCCACCACTGCCACCATTATCCCTTCTCTGGACTCTTGCAAACTCTTCCACCTGGCCTTCCTCATTCCAGTCTCCGTATAACCAGCCAGTGATTTTTTTTTTTTTTAATGTAAGTGAGGCCATGTAGTTCTCATCAAAACCCTCTAGTGACTCCCTGCTGTAAAAAATTACCATAGAGTTAGTGGCTTAAAGCAACACAATTGAACTGACTGATAGTTCTGGAGGTCAGAGTTTTGAAGTGTCTTATAGGTTAAACACAAGGTGTAATCAGGGCTGGTTCCTTTCTGAAGGCTCCAAGGAAGAATCTGTTCCTTGCCTTCTCTAGCTTCTAGAGGTCCCCTCATTCTTTGACTCATGGCCCTACATCACCTCAGCCACTGTTTCTGTTGTCCTTCTCTGACTCTGACCCTCTTACTTTCCTCTTATAAGGACCCTTGTGATTACACTGTGCCCACCCTGATAATCCAGGATAATCTCCCAATCTCAACATTCTTAGCTTAATCACATCTACAAAGTCTCTTTTGCCATGTAAAGTAACATATTCACAGGTTCTGGAGACTAGGATATGTTCATTTTTGGGGGCCATTATTCTGTCTACCACACTTATTATCCCACTTAGAAGAGAATCAGAAATTGTTTTCCTAGCCTACAAGGCCTGACAAAATTTGTAGCCCTCCTAGCTCTCTGATATCACGCCCCACCACTCTCTCTCTCTGCTCAATCAAACCCCACTGGCTTTCTTGCTATTCTTCAAAAAGGCCAAGCCTGCTCCATATGCTGTCCCTTCTCCCTAGGAATCCCTCCCCTAAATGTCCATGTAGCCCATTCCTTCATGTAGTTCACTCTCTGTTCAAACGCAACTTATAGAAAGGGCTTCTCTGACCAACTATCTAACACAGATCTCAAAGACACACACACACACACACACACACACACACACACCACATCATTGTCTCAGCCAAAGATGGCTTACCCATCTTAACCAATCTTGTTTTTATAATTAGCATCTTTTTATTTCATTCCTTATTCATTATGGAATGCTCCCTTCCAAATGTAAGCTCCCTGAGAGTGGGGGCCTTGCCTTTGTTTAAAGGTCTTTACTCGGTGCCTACGATGTGTCTGGCACCTAGAAGGCATTCAATACATATCTGGTGAAGAGATGAATGAAAGAAGAATAAAAAGTCTATTCTACAAGTACAATGGGACATACACAAGGGATTTGGCTAATTGAAGATTTAATAGAAAAGAGAACGGTGAGGCGAAATTTTGAGGGATAAATAGACATTGAGCAAGTGGAAAAAAAGACCTACCAGACCTTTCCAGATCTAACAGTCCCTGAGAGAATGAATAAATTGAACTTGTGGATCAAGAAGCCAAACACTCTCTCACCTTGATGAAGATAACCAAAGGGCTCCTTGGCTTGAGTCATGTCTACTGCTCAGATGCTTGTTGGTTAACAATCCCGTTTTCTCACAGCTGGTTGTCAGGCAAGGCAGGCCGGAGAACTCAGGTGTGACTGAGGCCAATATCCACCCTGAGGGAGGAGCAAGGGTCTTTCTGGTAGGCGATTTGTGGCAAGGATGAAACTGAGTTTCACTCAGTTGTACCTTGGGAATGCAGACGTTGCCTCTTTCCATCGTATTATGCACTATTTGAGTCCCCGCCATGTTCCAGGCACGGCGGACGCAGTTTTGGCCGGTCCCCTAAGGATCCCGTGGTTTCATGACCCGATCTGGGTCAATATACCAAGGGTAGGATCTCATTGCTGCAGGAAAGGGAGGGAAGCAGAGCAATGTCAATCACTTTGACTCAGGCCACTGGACCTCAGTTAGAGAGGGTGGCTGAATATGGTCAGTGGACAGTCTGTAGACATGGAGGTCGTGCCAATATTGACTGCACTGAGACCCTAATTTTCCACGCCTCCTAAAGATCTAAGTCTTTAGCAGAGCCTCTCGTCCTCTTGCAACTTGCTCTGGCCAATGGAGCCAGAGACCTTATAAACCACTTGAGCAGGGGTGCCTGGGTGGCTCAGTGGGTTAAAGCCTCTGCCTTCAGCTCAGGTCATGATCCCAGGGTCCTGGGATCGAGCCCCACATCGGGCTCTCTGCTCAGCGGGGAGCCTGCTTCCTCCTCCTCTCTCTCTCTCTGCCTGCCTCTCTGCCTACTTGTGATCTCTGTCTGTAAAATAAATAAAATCTTTAAAAAAAAAAAAAAACACTTGAGCAATTCCCTTCCCTCTTAAACCCACACCATCACCATGAGAACATGCCCGGGTTTACCTATAGGAGAGATGAGAGAGATGTTTGGGAAAATAAACTGATCCCAACAAAGATAATCCAGACTCACTGGCCTCAAGCAAAACTGCTAACTTAGCACAGATAGAATAGCGAGCCCAAACCAGATCAGCTACACATGCCCCGAATCAGCAAACCAAACCAGTTACCAGTTATTCATGAGAAGTAGGATACGGTTATTGTTTAAGCCACTGAATTTTGAGATGCTTTGTTTCATGGCAATAACTAAGTGATACAGGATCAAGACAGGGGCTTATCCCCTGAAGGGCATCAACACAGAGAGACAGGAAATGCTATGTGTCAGAGGATCCGTGACCATACTGGCCACTGCTAGGCCCACTGAGTTCACTGGCCATGGATTCACATCTGAAAACTTCGAAATGTAGGATGTACGGCCTGCCTGAGTCTGATCAGCTCAGGTACTGAGACGATTCTACCCCCAGCGTGACGTCTAAACTGATCACTAATATTACGTAGCCATCTCGAAAAATAAGTCTGGGCTGGTGCTAAATGGCTCAGGAAAAGAGAAGAGCTTCTCCCTCCACTCAGGAAAGCATCCGAATATGCCTCTTGGTAATCAAGGAGTAGAGGTGAGGCTCCATAGGCCACCTTCCCCCGTAGCCTCAGCAGCCACCCAGAGACCTTGAAGGAGCAGCATGGACAAAAAACAAGCACAATTTCAAACAACTCCCTCTAAAGTTTTACCAGGGCTTGACGGACACAGATAGATACTCCTCAGACAGCAAAGACTGCTCTCAGATTCACCCTCTCCTTGGAATAAAATCAGCTGGACAGAATTTTTCTTTCCAACTATAAAACGTTGTTTCCAAACAAAGGAAGTGAGATGTTTTCTATAGCTGCTCCACATCCATTATGCTTTGCAAAAGCATTGTTCGAGAGGTTTTTATGATGCAAAAAAAAAAAATAATTAAGATGAGAGGCACTTCTTGTCTCTGAATCTTTTTTGTTTAAACATGTTTTGCAAATGGCCAATATCTCCTGTTACTTAGGTTAGCATCCAGAAAATGTTAGCACTTGATTATAAAATCAGCAGCTAATATGCTTAATGACTTTCCATTATACCCAATAATAGCTGCACTGTGCTTTAAAAATGCATTTGCATTCATACTCCTTTGACCTGTCTACCAGAACCTTGAGGCAGCCATGCTCTAACCATTTACTAATAATTGCCCTGGTTAACCTAGGGGTCCTCGATGCGGTGTGGTATACTAAAAGAGGGAGGGAAAGGCCTTCTGGAGGAAAGAACAGAGTCTCAGCTCATAAGTTGCTTTGTTTTTTAAGAGTTCAGAGCCCATAGGCTTAATAGTCAATTGGGTGCTTGGTTCCCCCAAGAGCTAATGAACCTCAGTGGGGAGGGCCATAGAGGAAAAGACCTAAAATTGGTGGCTAAGAGATCCCAGTGGAGATGATTGGGAGACCTTGATGTTGACGAGTACCTGGGAGCAAGGATCAGTGTGCTGTTTGTTTCATGGCAATAGCTAACTGATACAGGTTAAAGATGGGTGCTTATCCCCTAAAGGGCATCAACACAGAGAAACCAGAAATGCTGTGTCTCAGAGGATCCGTGATAATATTGGCCACTGCTAAGCCCACTGAGTTAGTGGCCATGGATTCACATCTGAAAACTTCTTAAGATGTATTGCCTGCCTGAGTATGATCCGCTCAGGTACTGGGGTGGTTCTGCTCCCAGTGTGGTGTTAGGACTGATCCGTAATACTATTTTAGCCCTCTAGAAAAATAAAATTGTGTCCCCTAGCCCAAATTCGTATACTGAAGTCCTAACTCCCAGTACTTCAGAATATGACTATATTTGGAGACAGGGTCTTTAAAGAGGTAATTAAGTTAAAACAAGGTCCAATGGATGAACCCTAATCCAATATGACTGGTATCCTTATAAGAAAAGGGCATTAGGACACAGACAAACGAAGAGGGAAAGCCATGTGAAGACTCGGGGAGAAGACTGCCATCTCCAAGCCTAGGACAGAGGCCTCAGGAGACTCCAACCCCGCTGACATCTTGATCTCGAACTTCTAGCCTATCGAAAGATGAGAAGATAAATTTCTATTGTTTACACCCTAGTCTTGGTACTTGTTATGACAGCCAAGCAAACTAACAGAGGCAGACTCAAGTAGCATCCACATCCAGAGTCCAGTTTACACAAACTTGACACAGAGTGGTCTCTAATGGTCTCAAGTAGGTATGTGCACCATCACAATTCCTTTAGAAGCATCCCTACTCACGTCACACCACCAGCTACATGCAAGGGGCATTCAAGCTCTCCCTAGGCCTTCATGATCTGAGGAACAACGGGTCCCATCCTACTGCTCACATTATAGTCCCTCCTGCCCCCCAACCCACCTGGGGAGTCTCCCCTACTTCTTCTCCTGCCTTGCCTTTTAGATGGGTTGTTCTGTACTAGGCTAGTTTTCAGGTTTTCTTCCCTTAGCCATACTTTCCCTATTTGATCCAAACTTGGAAACTTCCACTCCAAAGGGCAGCACTGCACTCAGAATCTTTGGAGACACCCATAAACCAGATAACTTTTGCTCTGGCCCAGTGCTTCTCAAACTTCAACGTGGGTATGAGTCACTAGGGGATCTTGTCAAAAGTCCAATTATGACTCACATAGGTCTGGATGTAGCCTGAGGTTCTGCATTTCCGAGAAGATCCTGGATGTTTCTGAGGCTGCTGGTGGAAGGGTCGTCTTTAAGTGGCTGGACCTCTAGCCCAGGGGCACTGTTCACATTTGGGGCCAGATAATTCTTTATTGTGGGGATTATTCTGAACATTATAACATGTTTAGCAGCAACTCTGGCCTAAACCCCTCAGTTGTGACAACTGAAAATGTCTCCAGATGTTGCCAAATATCTCTGGGCTGGGTGGCAGGATGTAAAATCAGCCCAGTTGAGAACAATTTCTTTTTCTTTTTCTTTTTCTTTTTTTTAGGATTTTATTTATTTACTTATTTGAGAGCACAAGAGACAGAGAAAGAGAGAAGCGCTCGAGGATAGGCAAGTGGGGGTTGTGTGTGTGCAGGGAGAAGCAGGCTACCCACCGAGCACAGAGCCAGATGCAGGGCTTGATCCCAGGACTTCGAGATCATGACCTGAACTGAAGGCAGCTGCCTAACCAACTGAGCCACCCAGGCGCCCCTGAGAACCCCTTCTTGATACTCTATGCTAAACTTAGACTGTTGCTAATTGAAGTCTTTCCGGTCACAGCATATAGCAAAAAATAAAGCAAACAGTAGACCAGAGATGTGCTGGGTAATGGAGGAGGTAGTTCACCATGGGAGGGGGACTTCAGCTGTCCCAGACCTGTGATAGCCACCAGGACTACCTACATAATTTACAGCACCCAGTGCAAAACGAAAATGTGCAGCCCCCTTATTCAGAGATCATTAGCAGTTTCAAGACAGCACCAGCAGAGCGCTGAACTGAGCACACGTGCCCCCACCAGCGGTACCTCCGTGAAGCCAGCACTGCCAGCCACCTGAGAATGCTCACTGAAGGAAAACCCACCTTGAAGGACTCTCTGCCTGTCTGTCATCTCCCCCAAGGGGGTTAGGACTGCTAATGGCCTCTACAGGTTTGATGAGCTGAACCTTGGAAGAACAACTATTCCCAAACCGTTCTGTTTTGTTCAATTTGTCGTCCGATATATTTCCCACCAAGAAGGTAAAGGACTTGAATCCTTTTTTTAAAGCACTGATTGGTGACAAAGGACCAAAGAAGGTAAAAATGCTGAAGACGGTTGCTCTCAGTAAAACTATCCGGTACAATGACAAAGGGGCCAACGTGGATGAACTAATAACTGAATGAGTTGACACACAGTGATAAGAGTTTCCCAAGTAAATTCCCCCTAACTAGAGGCGCTTGTCTGGGAGGACTCAGGGCACCAGCAAACAGAGAGAGCCTTTGCTAGACCCTCACTCTGCTTTAGCCAAAATGAAGAGCTTGAGCTGGAAGTTGGACAGACAGGCAACCAACACGAGGATGCAGGAAAGTCAGACCCGCCTGGGAAAGCTGGTGAGCAGCGGAGGGCTGAGCTAAGGCCTGTTGGGGAGAGCCCAGCTTGCCTCCCCGCACAGGCTGCAGCAAGCCGTCGGCAGGACGGGGCCGTGAATAAACCCCAGTAAAGTGCTCTTAGGTGAAAGAAAATTATAAATGGGTCATGAGAAACAACTACCGCTCTCAAGAGTGATAGGAAACAGCTGAGTGTAGTGCAAAGGCAACCAGACTTACCTAGATATTCTACCCTGGACCAGAGGACTACTTCCTTACTGCATTCTTATGGTAAATGTATTACTTTCCTAGGGCTGCTGTCACAAATAACCACAAACTGGATGGCCTAAAACAACAGAAATTCATTCTTTCACAGTTCTGGAGGCCAGAAGCCTGAAATCAAGGTGTCAGCAAGGCTGTGCTCCCTCTAAAGGCTCCAGGAAAAACTCCTTGCTCCCCTCTTCCATCCTCTGGGGCTCCAGATGTCCCTTAGTTTGTGGCAGCATCTCTCCCACCTCTGCCCCCAGCTTCGTATGGCCTTCTTGTTTGTGTCCTCTACCTCCTTATAAAAGCACTTGTTGTTGGATTCAAGACCCACCTTGCTAATCCAGAACTTAACTCTATTTGCAAAGACTTTTTTTCCAAATGAGATAACATTCACAGGGAATGACTATTAGGATAGGGCCCTAAACTTTTTGGAAGCCACTATTCAACCCCATAAATTTTTATTTATGATAGTAAACAAAAATTAATATCAATATTTTTTTGGAAAATCTGTTATTTTAAGGAAGATGCTTAGCAGGGCAGATCATGTCCCCTCCTTGCATGCTCCAGAGGGTACTTCTACGCCATTCCCTAGGAGAGAGAGGAACTGGAGATCTTCTTGCCCTCCCCTTACACTTCCTCTCTCATTCATTCTTATGGGAGGGTCATAAACCAATTTTTCTGTGGAAACTAGGGAAGGTACAACATCCTCTAAGCCACTTAGTGAAGGTAGAGAAGCAGGCAGCATACCTCCTACCCCAACCAATGGTGGGTCACACCACTGGTCCAACCAATGTTGAACATGGTCCAAGCCATGTTCTCCAGCACAGTTCATCAAAGACCCTCAGTTTGAAGGGTTTGGCACTTGCTCATTAACACATTTGAGGTTTCACCTGATAATCACTTGGTTCTTCATGTCTGTTTTCAGTTGGGTATGGGTTCACAGGGAGGGAGTGGGGAGGATTAGAGTTCTTCAATCTCTAATATGCCACTTCTCTATTTTCTCCTCTTTATGCATCCCTAACCATCACTTGACTATCCGAGGCAGGGTCATCACTATTGTTTACTGGCTCTTAGCTACGGAAACTAAAGATGTATGGTCTAGAAAAGACAATCAACATTTATAGTTGTGGTCTTGTAAACTAAAACTCGGAAAGTGAGAATACACATTATATAATGCAAGAGGTGAATGGCATAATAAAAGTTCTGAACTTGACAGCAAAATGTCAACATAAAATCTTAAATATTTACTTAGCCATATGTTGACTGTAAAACTGCACGCATTCCCTGGAATGAAAGAATAAACAATTGCCTTCATAACTGTGAAAAACAAGAAACCCCTAAATGTCTGTCAGAAGAGGGTGGCTGAATGCATTTTGGTACCTTCCTTCCCTGAGGTAGTACATAGCCACCAAGAAAAACAGAGCGCACAAGTTGCAGAATGATACATAGTAGACATAGTATAGGGCTCCATTCTTAATACAAGAAAGAAAAAAAAAAAAAAGCTACAGAAATTTACCCTGAGCTGATGACAGTGGTCACCTCTGGAAAGGGGAAATGGCTTGGAAGAGGCAGGGGACAGTGAACGGAGAGGTCCACAATTGGGGAATTATCTTAATTTCTGATGACTGGAATGTGTTCTCTTGTTACTTGAACAGTTTTTTTGAAGGTTTTTAAAAAGTTATTTATTAGAGAGAGAGAGAGAGAGAGCGCGCGCGCGTACATGCACATGTGCTCCGGGGGAGGGGCAGAGGGAGAGAGAGAGAGAACCTTAAGCAGACTCCGGCTGAGTGCAGAGCCCAACATGGGGCTCGATCCCATGACCTGAAATCATGAACTGAAATCAAGAGTCGGAATCTTAGCTGACTGAGTCACCTAGGCACCCCACTACCTGAACAATTTAAATCATCATGTCAATTATTTTATTTTTTAAAAGGCAGGGGGGCGATTACACGGATTTTTCAGAGGCTATAAAGGTACAGTTATGTTTTATAAAAAATAACAAACACACTGAAAAGATTTCATAACCCACTTATTTATCCAACTCTGTACACATATATGTATGTGTGTGTGTGTGTATACACATGGAGTCATATATATACACATATATAGCATGAATTTATCGACAACTACCTAATTTCATTTTGCAGAATATAAGGAATCACTTGTGAGTCTTTTTCAGAATCTTTTTTCTTTCTTTTCCTTTCTTTTCTTTCTCTTTCTTTTTACTTATTATTATTATTATTATTATCTTCCAAACAAGTACAAGTTGCATTTACCAAAAGAGCAGATCCCTGCTCCCTACCTTCTTCTCTGACTTTCCAGGGATGTGGATTGAACTGAGTCAGTCCTGTGCTCTGAGAGGTCGTGGCAGCAAGACCTCTTCCATGTGATTAGCGTAGGTAGAGAAATCTCTGGTCGTGACCATGGGATTGAAAGGAAAGGCCACATGATGTGGTAGAATCAGCAAGACGCAGAGTCAGATCGACCTGGTTTAGAATTCTGGCTCCGCCAACTTATAATTAAATGGCCTGGCAGAATAATTCCATCTCACCTATAAAATAAGGGATACAAATAAATGCTTTAGAGGTTTAAGAGTGAGGATTTAAGGGGGTACCACGTAGTAAACATCCCGCTTGGACCGGGCCTGGCATGACATACGATGGAGGGAATGCTCAGCCTTGCCACCCGCTTATGGTCTCTGGAGGATGGGAGGAGGCTGTCCTGGTCTTTCGTGAGTTGACAATAAGCAGTGGAGAGTGGCAGGAACGATTTGCCTACCAGCTCTGGACCCTGTATCCCTTGAACAGGGACAGGGTTGGGTATAAATCCTGTAACTGAAAGTTTCCAAACCCCTGATAAATGCAGGCTACCTTCACATCCCTCTTATTCCAAGGTTTTTGTGTTAATGCAAGTGCCTCACAGCCCACTTAAGCTTGATCTTTATTTAGTGCAATTAAAGTACACAGTGTTTCCTCTTCTTTCTGGGGCAAGGCCAGTTGTGCGAAACAGTTTCTAGAATTTCTTAAGGAAAAATATCATTCTTCCATTCCTATTGGCATTTGACTAGTTTAGAATTAGGAGCCTTATTAGTGAGTCTCCATCATATTTCTGTTTCCTTCCCCGCCCTCACTGATGTCTTCAACAACTGGTCATACCTTCCTTAGTATGCACAGTTTCTGGATGCTGGGGACAGTGCTCCAAATTTCCACTGGTGAATCAGATGCTAAAAATAGAGCCTCCATTCCTCCTATAAAACCCAAACCCTGTCCACCCTCTCATCTCTACAGTGTGCTCATTCCCTACCAGACCCTGCCAGTAACTTTCTTTGCCAACTTGAGCTTCCTGTCCACCCAACAGGCCACAGGCAAGGTCCATCAAGTGAAAGTGAGCTCTTGAGTGTCCGGCAGACTTTACTACACTCATAGCAGCAAAAATTAGAGACTGAAAGGGTGGGGGAACATTGGCCAGGCTTGCTGTGAGCATTAAATTTCATAATGTACTTAAAGTGCCCAAGATAGCACCTGGTACCTGATGGTGGTGGTGGTGATGGCTGCATGACCCCCTTCTCTCCCCCCACCACCCCGCCCCCTCCTTTTTCTTACCATTTTAACATTAATAGCAGCTATTGTTTCTGGAGCTCTTAGCAAGTGTTGGGCCCTAAACCAAGGGCTTACATTTAATCCTTAAAATGATTGCAAGGTAGATATTGAGCATCCCTGGCTGCAGGAAATGCAGTAATTAACAGTAAGACCCTGGGCTACTGAATCCAAATATCCAGGTTCAAATCACCACCTGGCACTTGTTAACTGTTGGTCTCTGAGCAAATCATTACTTCTCTGGGACCCTCAACTGAAAAATGGTAAAACAAACACAGTATCTGCTATACTGGGCTGCGGAGAGGTTTAAGGTCAGGGTGTAACATCTGACACATGGTAAGACTCTCCTTGCAGTTACCGTCTCTCCCCACCGTGTTCTGTGGCTCCTGATTCTGGGGAATAAAGCTGTCAAATAGAACAACAGACACCTTGAATCTTATATGCAAACCACAGAGGGAAATAAATTTTCCAGTGGCCAAATTTTTAAGAAAGGTAGAAAGAAGCAGGTGCAATTAAGTCTAACAATAAATTTTATCTGACCCAATGTAACCAAACCATTATCATTTCAACATGTCAGCATGTAATCAACGTAAATATCCTTAATGAAATGTTTGCATGATCATTATTTTTTTAATACCGAGTATTTGTCATCCAGTGGGGACTTCATACCTGTAGCGCATCTTGGGTCGCACCAGCCAGATTTCAAGGACTCAATGCCTACATGTGGCTGTCGGCTATGGTGCAGAAGAGGACGGTGACAAAGAAGATGGAGACGGATCAGGGAGGCTATGTCAGCTGTCTCAGCCCACATAGCTTGGAATTGGTACAACCAGGATTCAAACTGTGTCTTGTTCCAAAGTCTGCCACGATTTTTGAAAGTCACACAAACAGATAGTGGCTCAGGGGCCTAGTTTTATTTCTTCTAGGTCTCCATGCAAAAGGATTAGCACGCTCTAAGGTCACTGGAGACTCACCCCTTCATAAAGCTGGCAGGTTGCCCCCCATCTCTTCTAGCCAGCTGCTCTCATACTAATAGACACACACCTTTTTTGGGGGGTGAGGGGACCCCTGTCTCCTGTTCTGTTAGAAAATGAACGACAGCTGACCTCCTCAGCTCCCTTCCCTCCCAAATAAAGGCACGGAGATAAGCTCTTTTCAGAGGCTCATGTGTCCTTTCTACCTAAGACCAGACTTTGGCAAGTCTAGGATGTCCTCAGGGAATGAAATGACTAATTGGTGCTGGTCTCTGGGGACAGCACACCACTTGCTTATTCACCACAGCAAAGGACACCTAAACCTTAGTAATCTCTCCAAATCACCTTCAATTGCTTGGCTGGAGTCCGCACACCTCCATCCCACCCCTACTGCTTCTCTACCCTTGAGCCATTTTTGAAAGCACGTCCGCCAGAGGTGACCTTTGGGAGAGCAGCTGATGGCCTCTCTTTATTCCCCTGTTCCACCCCCTTTATGGAGGTCACGGGGGGTGCCCTGAGTTGTTCTGAGAGGTGGGGGCCTGCTGCCCTCTATCCCAACAATTCCCCAAGAGCTGGTTAAAGATCGAATATTCACTCGTTCTCAACAAATGAATGACATTTTCAGTTTTGCCATCACGCTAAATTTATTCAATCTAGAAGGTGGCCTTTTTGACACTCCAGCCACACTCTCCATAAACCCTGCGACCAGTGTCAGTTGGGAGTAAATGCCCTAGTGACTACAGCCCGTGTTGTTTGGGTGAAAATGGTAACTTCTACCATATCAGAAGAGGGGATCCGGAGTCACAGAACCACGTGTCTCAAACACTGGAGCTAACCATCCAAATTCAAGAGAAATGAAAACTCTCCAACACTCTCTGTAATTTTCCTTTCCCCTGTGAAATGGTGGTGAGAGGAGCTGGTAGTGTGCATGTGTCTTTGAATGTCCTTACTTGGCGTGAGAAGAAGTTGATAATCCTATCTAAGTTCTCTAGAGTCATACATATGTGCCTACACAGAATAGTGTATTTAGACCTTAAAATTATTTTGCCATGTAGGTATTTTATAGATCTAAAAGATCTCCATGTCTGGAAACTACAGATCTGATACTTGCCTAATGGCATGAGACCTGGAAACCCCTAAAAACCAAAAAGAAATGTACAGATGAACAAGCTCTTCGAGGGGCAGCAAGGGAGGGCGGTAATTCAGTTCTGTCACTTCCTTGGGCTCATCGAGTGGTTCCTTCTGGAAGGGGTGGGGCAGCTTCTTTCCACCGTGACACTGTCATTGAAAGAGCAGCTAGCATTAATCATGCAAAGCGTCTGCGCACACTACAATTTTTATTCTCACCGTAACTCGGATGGATGGGGGTAAATATTCCTGCCATGGGGATAAGAAAATCAAGAGGCAACTTATCCAAAGTTACAGAGCTAGTAAGTGGCGGGTCTGGAATCCAAATCCAGGTCAGTCTGATTCCAAAGGTGTGTTCATAACGGCTGTGCTCTAGCATATGGTACGGCCATGTGGACGCAAATGGAACACTGTAGGTGTGAAAATTACATACAGTGTTGCAGATTGGTCTTTCACTTGGGTGGTTAGGTCTGGTGTTCGGGTTATATGATTCAGGAATGCCAATATCTCCAGGTCTGATGTGGTGGAAGTTAATTAGAGTTTTCACCCAGAGGACCCAGACTGTGCCATCCCCCTAGCTGACATGGCTAGGATGGGAGCACACAGTGTGGCTGGTGCAGGGCAAATCCTTCTCAACCTCTTGTCTCGCTACTCGAAGAACACAGCCCATTGCGAAAGGCAATTCACTGTCTCACATTTCCCCAATCTCCCTGTGGCTAGCCTGCACTCTGCTATGCATGAATACAAGGGTTTTCCATGTACCGATCATTTCCTCATCAATGTCTTCACAACTCATTCCCATGAGAGGAGTTATAATTATACTGAAAGGTCTAAATGGGTGGCAGTCAAACGGAGCCCAAGTTTATCAGAAGCCCATACTCCTGCTTCCTTCTAACCTCTACACATCCCCGCACCACCACAAAAAGACAAAGTGAGCAGATTTAGAGACCATCCTATGGAAGCTTCAACTGCACTTGGCTGTGAACTCAGTCGATAAACATGGTGAGGCACATTGCACACAGCTCCGATTTAGATAATCACTCAGCCAGCTCTGGGCATAACTTGAGTCCTGCGTTGTAACACAAGAAAATAGACTTGGCTTCTGCCACCCTGGAACCAATCTTGGCCTGCTGCGGATCAAAAGCAAGAGAACCGTATATTCTCATCTGCACAACCTTTATGGGTATCTATCTATGGTTTGGTTCAGGTCCAGGCACAAACTTGAAATAAAGGTTAAAATTGATGACTCAGAGCTTAGCTGGAAACGCAGCCCAGAAAATGGAGCTATGAACTAGGAGGAAAATGTGTCTGAGGATGAGAGGGAGACATGGAAGCGCTAGGTGCTCAGACTCGTATCCCACCCGTCTGCCCCAGGAGCTCCCATTAAGCTGCCACGCTGTGGGCAGCAGAGGGCACTATTAATACACTCGGAAGTGAGCAGCACACTTGAAGAAACAGGAGGTTTAGAGTAAGTTTGAGTATGGCATTTGGACAGGAGAAGGTCATAAGATTATAGTTACTACCTTTACTCTTTCCTGTCATCAAACTCAGATTACTAAAATTTTAAAGTGAAGAGTGGCTACAGGATGAAATGGGCTTCTGCATGGAACTTCAACTTCTAACATGCACACACACACACACACACACACACACACACACACATCCATGCTAGATGATTACTATAGTCCCGGTGCTAAACGCTGCACATGCATTATCTTACTTGATCTTCAACTCTACCTGGGTAGGTTCTGTTGTTATCTCCATTTACAAATCAGGAAACTGAGGTCAAATAGGTCAAGTGACTTGTTCAAGTGACCGGCTGGTAAGTGACTGACTTGAGATCTGAGCCAACTTTACATGCCAAAGCCCATATTTGTAACCAGCATGCTGTACCTCATGGCAGACAGCTCTTCTGTAATGTGAGAAGAAAACACCAACTCCTTATCTACCGATAGGAATTGGAAGTGTTGTGAATTCTGTGTTGCCACATCTATGCCTTAACAGTTGTGAAAAGTAAGGCTACTTAAACCCTGCCGCAGCCTCTCTTCCTCCACCAGCCTGTTCCTGACCGTGTTCCAACAAAAATCCAGGGTTAAAACCAATGGCTCTGTTAGAAGTTAAATCCTGAAAATCTGCATATAGCCCAAGAGTTCCAATGCCAACCCTCTGGTAACCCAACTTCTCAGGAAGCCATAAGGTTAAGAATTGTTTATCCTTTGATCCATGTCTATCTAGAAGATCTATGACAGAGCACGGTATGAAGTCAATGCTCAGTAAATGATCACAAATACGTATGTTAATTAGCCAACATACACCAGTGATTCAATAACAAAGCAATAGAATCAAGAAAACCACAGGCCCTCAAGTGGCTGACTTTCTGGAAATAATACCATTACAAATTTATAACCTCATCCTCTCTCAAATAGTCCACTTTGAAACCCTGACGACATTTAACTCCAGTGTTCTGGATCTCCAGAGGCACTGCCCTAATATTGTTCATCGTGTTCCCCTAAAATTAATCTGGTAGGGATTCAGAAGTGATGACTCTTGGAATACTTAGGGTTTGAAGTGCATTACAGATCTTCTAGCTCCATTTCTTTTCTCAGGACGACATATGCATGGTGTGTGTGCCTCTGTCCTCCCTACTCTCCACGCCTAGGACATACCTTGTTAATGGATCATGACACCCTTCCCATTGAGCCCAGATGGCCAGTAAATATCCATCAGATTGAGTCCCCAAGGTAAAATCTACTTATTTTTCTGACTCGAAACATTTGGAATCACCCACTTCAGCATCCCAGCCAAGTGATGACCCAGCTCTTGTCTGAAGGGCTCTATAAACCAGAAATACATTCTCATAAAGATAGTGTATTTATTCTTCAGAACTATTAGAAAACTTTTTTAGGGACACTTCTGGGTGAACACAGAGACAGAACACTTGTGCCTACTCTGCCTACCGCTTTCCAAATTTTTATTAAAATTGCTTGAAGGTATGAACAACAGACTGCAGATGGTCCTTGCAGGAAACAAACAAACAAACAAAAGCAAAAACAAACAAACCAAAAACCCCATGACAAAAATCCAAGGGGGATTCTTTCTAACTGCATTAACGATGGGGATTAATGGAAAAGCACATTCTTGGAATACACACCCTATGTCCTAACCTTTAATTCATAGTAGCATAAATGCGCCCAAAGAAAGTAGGAAACACATCAACCGCTTAGCCCATTGAGTTTCACTTTGTACCCTTTTTTCTACAGTGTCCTGGAAAGAAACAGAAGGCAATGCCCAGGAGCATCCTTCGGAGATACCCATAACTGGGGTCATCTGAGGTCCTTTCTTCTCTCTATGTCAATGGCGCCTTTTTATGTCCATTCATTCTGAGACAATAACACTGATGTGCTTTGGCAAGAATTAGCTTTGATTCTGAGATGCTTGGTTACCTACAGGAAAAACCCTGTTACTAGCAACGTGGTCTCTCCTATCCACATTGTATAATGAAGAAATTGCAAACAGTGTCTGAGAAACCATGTTGGGTAAGAAAGTCCCCTCCCTCCAACGGGCCTGCACTGAAGAGTTACCTGCCTCCTGAGCATGAAACATGAGCTGGTGCCAGGAAACAGCCCTGAGATCTGATCGGAGAGAGAAAAGCAACCCCACATGGGCCCTGAAGTCAGTCTGTTGACAAGCCAGCCCTCACTCTCCAAGGAAGAGCTCACGGGATTGCAGCAGCACCACAGCCAGACCAAAGAGGCCACTAACAAAACAATATGTGGGGCAGGTGAATAAAAGAATGATGAAATGAACGAGGGATAAAATGAACAAACTTGAAGAGACAAGAGGTATAGGGAAAAAGAAGAACATGGCTCTAGAAATTATGTTCTTTAAGAAATGGGCAAAGCTTGGGTTTTTGCAGAGCCAGGCCAGGAGCCACAGGAAAGACCTGATCGTGAGGATGAGAAACACAGCACGCAGAGAGCTCTCTACTGAGGCTCCCTGGGAATCTGGACACTCAGTAACAGAACCTAGGTCCTCCTCAGAGACAGTCAAAAGCAGAAGGAATGACATGGAAATTAAGTCAGGGACATGCCGATGAGAGCCTGGAATCTCCGGAGGGATGTGGAAGCTGATACTGTTTCCATAGGATTCTCTTCTTCTCATCACTCAGGTCATTTTCTTGGCAATGCCTTATCTGCTGAGCCACAACAGAGCCTCCCCTTTGCTATTTACAAATACTTGTGCTTTTCTTCACATTTATGTGCGTATAAGTTTATTGTCTCCCAGACTGGAAACCTCATGGGGACAGGGTCCTTTTTTGCCCACTGCTGGACCCTTACCCTCTAAAGGAATGCTGGGCATGTAGGAGACAGTTAATGAGTACTTATGACATGAATGTCTACATAAATCAAGGGAAGAAAAATTTGTTACAACCAAACATAGTTTACTCTTTTGAAGCAAGGATAGTTTAATAATAGGAAACCTGTAATATAATACATCATATCAAAAGGTACATTTTAAAGATAAATTGAAAAATAAATCTATAAAATGTAACACCTAGTCATAATTGAAAACAAAAAAAAATATTTAGCACGTTAGGAGTAAAAGAAAATTGACTTAACAGGACATAAAAACTAAGTTAAATCAATCATCATTATATTTAGTGGTAAAACATTCCTCCCCAATCAGAAATTAAGTAAAAGTACATAACATCCAAAATAATTTTAAATATTTTTCTGGGGGTTCTAGTCCATTGAATAAGTTCCAGATGGAATAAAGAGTTAAATGTATACATAGGACACATTTTTAAGTTTTTTAAAAAGTGAAAAAGGAAAAAATATATTTTTCCTTTAAAAAGGAAAAACATATTTGTCTCCACAAAAATTAAAGTTCTTTTTAATTTTTAAAAGCAACGAAATACAGGGAAAATGTTTTAAAGCCCACACAAAGTGTATGAATGCATGTATTTGTGTATATATTAATTTTATTTCAATAAGTTTCAAAAGTAAAACAAATTGACAAAGCCTCGATACATTGAGAGCACTTATAAATCTTCAATAAAAACTCCTCAGGCAATTTTTAAAAATTCCAAGTCGCAAAAAAAGCCAAATTACAAAAGAAATGCAAATGCCCAAATAAACAAAAATGACTTGATTTCTCCAGTAAAAAAATGCAAAATAAAACAATATAATTATAATTTTATGTCAAAATTTTATGATCATGCTCTGGGCTTTTGAGGTGGAGTGAAGCGGGGTCTTTCATTTACTGGTAGTAGGAAAATAACTATTCAAAGTCAAATGTTGAAATCTACTTTTCTTCCACTTCTGATCTACTCTCGACACTACAGCCGGAGTAATGTTCTCAAAGGCAAATATGGCCAGGCTACTTCCTTATCCAAAACCCTTCAAGGGTTTCCTACTGCTTCTAGAATAAAGATGTAAATCCTACACAGTCTACATGACCCTCCATGATCTGGTCCCTGTTTCCCCTTCAACCTTACATCCCAATATGTATCCTACATCAGGAAGAGGCTTCCTCTCTGCACTGAGTGTTCCTCATTCCCTCTCATCCCACTCTTTACAAGCATGATCCTCTCCCCTGGGACACTCTTCTCTTTCTCCCAACTCACCTTCATTCTTCCTGGGTATAAGCTCAATCTTCAATCCCAGGGAAACGTACCCTGGTCTCCCTGGATAGAAGGGAGGTTTTCCCAATAAAGTGTTTTGAACACCATGGACTGCTCCTTCCTGACACCTATCATAGTTTTAATTTTATATTTATTTTGGATGGCTGCTTAGTATCTTCCTCCTTCCCTAGACCATGAGCTCTGAGAGATCAATGGCCAATCTCTGTGTTTGCCCTTGTAGCATGAGTACCTGGACCCCAGGAGATGCTCAATAAATATTTACTGAAAGAAGCAAATTACTCTAGTTCATCTTGACCTCCCCTAAAACAGCAAGACCTAAAGCTTCACACACACATAGTCTGCCAGGACAAATAGGGGCAAGACATGCACATTTCTGAATATCACGCTGTTATAGGGTTGAATGAAAGTGAAATTACTATCCTTTGACATGCTGCCATCAGACCATGTAATCCCCAATTTTATTCTTATCTATTCCTATTCGTGGACTCCAAAGCGAGATGTTATGTTTATCCCTTCTAGTTTTCCTTTTGTAAACTAAGCCCATAATTTCAGCCTCTTTAAGATCCTTCTCTAGTTTCACGTCTTCTACGGTTAGTCTTCTTCTAAATTATTGATGAAGCTTACATGGTTACAATGACAACTACAAGTGTATCTGTCGTTTCTTAACCCCTTACTTCAAAGCAGCAGATCCATGGGATCCTACTTGCATGCTGACTCCCGCCACCTTCACAACAGCATTATGAGGTGGGTGTTTCTTCTCAGGGATTGATAAATCTGTGGCTCTGAGGATCAGTTAACTTATCTTAGATCTCGAAGCACATAAATGGAAAGACAAGGATTTGAACTAGGCATCTTTACCCCATGCCTCTTTACATGACTCTGATGGTTTACAAGCTTTCTCAGCCATAAAGTCTACTGTTTCAGCTCAATCTAACGCCGACGCCTGCAATACAGCTAAAATAAGGATAGGCCTCTGCCTAACATGGCTTCAAAATCATTGCAGCACATCAGGCTAGTTTTCACCAGCAGAGGCCTAAGTCAGAGGCTTGAGTGAACCCCTGGAAACCCATTAGACTCGCAGTAATCAGTCACTTGCTCTAGAACAGAACAGGATGTTCTGGAACATGTTCGAATATCTAGGGAAGTCCACGATGATGGAAATATTCTATTCTGGGCTGTCCGATAAGATGGCCACTAGCCATATGTGCTACTGAACATTAAAAATGTGGCTAGTGTAATGAAAAGACTGAACTTTTAATTTAATTTACATTTAAATTTAAATAGCCACACAAATTATGAGTCGGTCTTATTATACCAGCCTCTATCTCAGACTTCCTCATTGTCTTCAAAACACAATAGACTCTTAAAAAGACATAAAGAACCTTAAATGTATATTATTAAGTGGAAGAAGCCAATTTGAAAAGGCCACATATTGTATGATTCCAACTCTCTGGCATTCTGGAAAAGGCAAAACCATGGAGACAGTAAAGATTAGTGGTTGCCAAGAGTTGATGTGGGAGAGGGATGAATAGGCTGAGCATAGAAGAACTTCAAAGTCGTGAAAATACTGGGTATGATGCCATCATGATGTATATGTGTCATTACACGATTGTCCAAACCCACAGAATATGGTTTATGATACCAAGAGAAAAACCACAATGTAAGCTATGGACCTTGGGTAATTATGATATGTCAGTGTAGGTCCGTGATACAACTGTATCACTCTGGTGGGGGGATATGGATAATGGGGAAAGCTATGCATGTCAGGGGGCAGAGGACACATGGGCAAAGGACACATGTACATTCCTCTCAATTTTACTACAAACCTAAAAATGCTCTAAAAAAATAAAGTCTTCAAAAATCACACAATAGATTACAGATTAGAAATGAAAATGTGACCAGGAAAGATATGGCACAGAACGCTCACCAAGAAGCCATGTGCTCCTTTACATTTCCCACCTTCCTTTGCAGGTAGGTTGGAGCCACGTGACTAGACGTGGCCAAAGATTTCTCAGTGGAGGTGCCACATGGCTCTAAGGTTGAGGCAATTAAGGCTCAGCATACCTCAATATCCCTCTCTCCCCTAAGAGGCCGTGTGTTCCAAACAACACAACTGGCACGTTATGAGAAGGCAAGTCACAAGAGAGAACTAAGTCTTCATTGCTCCAAGCCTTTGAGATTGCAGGATTTTTTTTTTAATATTTTATTTATTTATTTGTCAGAGAGAGAGAGAGAGAGAGCACAAGCAGGGGGAGCAGCAGACAAAGGGAGAAGGAGAAGCAGGCTCCCCACCGAGCAGGGAGCCCGATGTGGGGCTCAATCCCAGGACTCCAAGATCATGACCTGAGCCGAAGGCAGACGCTTAACCGACTGAGCCACCCAGGTGCCCCTGAGGTTGCAGGATTAACTGTTACAGAGACATCACGTTGCTGAGGCTGACCAACAAAAATAACAATGAGCGTGCTCGGAATTCTCGGCAGAGTAAGAGCAACAAAGAAGCAGCAGAAGCAGCAGGATCCAGAGAGACGAGAAACTAGACAATACACTCCATTAACACTGATTTCTGTGTCAGTAGCATTGACAGTATAGCACTGACTTTTGTGTCTTACCTTGGTGGAGTCAGGAGCCATTTTTACAATAAGTGTCCTCCAGGTTCATAATAGCAGATAATTAGGATGGTAATCTCCATTCTGTTATCCTACAGTTGGCTTCTAAAGGAAAGTTTTCCCCACACTAAACACCATTTTGCTTCTTTCCTTTAGCAACAGTCTTAAGCCAATTATATTATATAAGTGGAGATTATAAAACCTGCATTAGCGGTGATTCCTCTGGCAGCCCCACATCCCTGGAGCTGTCACTTGGCAATTGTTTAATGGGACAGATGTGAACCTTTGGTATTGGGGGTAATGTGAGAAATAGACATTTATGGCCACAGCTTATCAAACTGTATTCCCTTTTGCTAAAGGTAATTCCTGACTATGATTATTGCTAAGTCCCACCAGTCCTCCGTTCCTCCCCAGCTTAAACAGTCAGTGGCCAGTCAGACACCATTAGCTAAGACCCACTACATCTTTTGCTAAAAAAGGTGCATTTGTTCAATAAATATTTAAGAACACCTGTCCCCCCAGATACGTGAGGCATTCAGAGATTTCTGTGCAGAAACAACTCAGGTCTCCAGGACATAGTTCAGATGCCTCCTGCTATCTCCTTGCCCCTCAAGGGTGCAGGAAATCATTAAGTGTATTTCTCGATTTCATGACCTGGTGAAACTGCCAAAGCCTTCAAGACCTTGGAGACTTCAGCACTACAAAGTAGTGTTGGGGAGCCATCACAGGGCCAGACAGTGCAGGCATGAATCCTGGTCATGCTATCTGCTAGCACTGGGACTAGACAGCTACTTATTCTTGCTGGGCTCCTGCAGAGTGGACACTGAAAGAGTACTGTTCCCTGAGCTAATTTGGCACGTCCATCTCCCCACTTTGATCTGCTTTGTTCCTTTCATCCCACGCCCTTCAGAAAACCTCCACGGACTTCTGGAGCCACTTCACCTAAAGGAACCGAGAGAGTCAGAAGTGCCCGGGAGCTCGCGATGCCTTGGGCAGCTGCAGTCCATGACTGATGCAGGAGTCTCAAAGTCCAACGACCTGGACTCCATGCAGGACCGTGCTGCCTGATTTGCCTCCAGAGCTGCCTCGAGGGATCAGGCTGAGGCGAAAATTTAACCCTCGAGTGGCTGCTTCATTGCTCCATCCTGTTTCTCCCACTCTTACGCCAATTTTCCCAGGGAACACTGTCTTTTTTTCTTATAATAAACTTTTTATCTTAAAATAGCTTTCATTGTCTGATTGCTGAGGCTGGGACTTCTAGTACGACGCCGAACAGTAGTCGTGAGAGTGGGCATCCTGTTGTGTTCCTGACCTAAAGGAGAAAGCTCTCAGCTTTTCTCCATTGATAATGATTGCTGTGGGCTTTTCATAGATGGTTTTTATGATATTGAGGCATGTTCCCTGTATCTCTATACTCTGAAGAGTTTTAATCAGGAAAGGATGCTATATTTTGTCACATGCTTCTTCTGCATCAATTGAGAGGGTCATATGGTTCTTATCTTTTCTTTTATTAATGTGCTCTATCATGTTGATTGATTTGCAAATGTTGAACCACCCTTGCATCCCAGGAGTAAATCCCACCCTCTTACACTGTTGGTGGGAACGCAAGCTGGTGCAGCCACTCTAGAAAACAGTATGGAGGTTCCTCAAGATGCTAAAAATAGAGCTACCCTATGACCCAGCAGTTGCACTACTGGGTATTTACCCCAAAGATATAGATGTAGTGAAAAGAAGGGGCTCGTGCACCCCAATGTTCATAGGGCAATGTCCACAATAGCCAAACTGTGGAAGGAGCCAAGATGCCCCTCAGCAGATGAATGGATAAAGAAGATGTGGCTCATATATACAACAGAATATTACTCAGTCATCAGAAAGGATGAATACCATCATTTGCATCGACATGGATGGAACTGGAGGGATTATGCTGAGTGAAATAAGTCAAGCAGAGAAAGACAATTACCATATGGTTTCACTCATATGTGGAACATAAGGAATAGCATGGAAGACCATAGAGAAAGGGAGGGAACACCGAAGGGGGAGAAATCAGAGAGGGAGATGAACCATGAGAGATCATGGATTCCAGGAAAAAAAAATGAAGGTCTCAGAGGGGAGAGGGGTAGGGGTACGGGGAAGCCGGTTGATGTGTATTGAGGAGGGCATGTGTTGTGATAGGCACTGGGTGTTATATGCAACTAATGAATCATTAAACACCACTCAATAACTAATATGTCCTATATAGTGGCTAACAGAACATGCTAACAAAAAACAATAAAGCAACTTATGATTTACAGAACATCTACAAGATAGTACAATATGCCATACGTTCCATATGTGGGGTTCCCATATACCTTACACCAAGTTTAGCCTATTGTTAACACCATCCACTTGTCATAACCGAACCAATATTGATACATAGTTATTAACTAATGTATATCCTTTTTATTCACATTTTCTTAGTTTTACCTAATTTCCCTTCTCTTTCAGAATCCTATTCAGGATCCCACATTACATTTAGTCCTCAAGTCTCCTTAGGCTCCACTTGCTGTAACAGTTTCTCAGACTTTCTTTGTTTTTGATGATCTTGACAGTTCTGAGGAGTACTGTCAAGTGTTTTGTAGAATGACCCTCAATTAAGATTTGTCTGATGTTTGCCCCCACAGATCGCACCAAGCCTAGAGTTTACCTAGGACTGAATCCTTGATCAGCCTTTTTCCCTTCCCTATCCTGCTGCCTCTTACTCCTTCACAGGCTTAGTAAGTCACATATACATGAACCCTAGTCAGACTTGACCTCCAGGAAAGCAAACCTAAGGCAACTGGCGAACAGGGGTGGTCCCGGGAAAATGAGAGTTTGATGATGAACCATTTGCTGGCTGGTAGGCAATAAAGATTCCCTTCATTAGAGCTCTATGGAACACCAACTGTCCCTGATGTAGGAACATAATTCAAATGCAAAGACTTTTCCTGGGATGAACCAGAAACCAGGCTAGAGGTGAGGGGTATCTATTACCTCATGCAGTATTTCTGGTGTTTGAAAGATAAGGGGGTGGAGGAAAGGTATTATTATGAGGACCGTAGAATTGAGTGTTGCTACTGAAAACAACACTGACGATGCTTTGAGAAGAAAAAATGACAGTGAAAATGAATTTTCAAATTCCAGGAAAAGATAACCTGGAATGTAAAAGCAGGTATCCCTGAGATTCCCATCCTATCCCTTGATGGTGTAGGGACACTACTTTGATATGCCACCTAAAAGGGTTTCCCCCAAATACCTACTCTGGCCTTTATAAGTATGATATCAAAATTCCTAGCTACTCAGCCGAACATATTAAAACAGAAAATCAGTCAAACTGGTTATGGACCTATGCAAAGAGGAAACGGTACTCTTAGGCTTTTCAGCATGTGGGTTTTGTCAAAGAGATAGTTCGTCTGTCACAAGGCTTACAGCTTTTCCCAATTCAATTAATTGGAATCTCACAGAAAAGTAAATGCTGTAAAATAAAAGATTCAAACATCTGGGACCCCAAGCACAATCCAGTGGAAAGTACTAATATGATGCATTCACAGCTTGTGGATGGGAATTTTAAGAGCTTTTATTTCTAAGAACCACCGCTCAGCAAGAGTATGGCTCCTTTTTGCAACTAGTGCACAAGGTAGGTTTAGATGGTGGTTTTTCTAAGAATGCAGTTAAGTGGGGGAATATCCAATGTATTCATTCAATCAAAATATATTATTTGAATGTCTCTCTGGGGCCAGCAATGCTGTTAAGGTATAACGGTGAGCAAAGTCGATGCAGGTCTTGTCTGTCCTTACAGAGTTTAGGGTCTAATTCCATTTCAATAGCTCCGGGTCCAAGGGCGGGGAGAATCGTGGAGAAAAGGTGGCCCCTACAAAACATGTGACCTTCACTCAAGGGACACAGTCATACTGAGGCACCTTCACCCTTTTACTCCCTCTTAAGGCTTTCTATCGGCTAATCCAACCAGAAGCCACAACACCAAGGAACGCTACTGACGGGCTGCCATTGAGGACACTGAGCAGGAGAAGAAAGGAGCAGAGTGGACCTGGAGGGACAGTGGAAGATACTCAGCACATGGTCACGACCCAGTGATGACGATGAGTAAGTACTATCGCCACAAACTACTCCAGGATACTCTCGCTCACTCCATACTATAGAATAAAAGATTCAGGCATCTGGGACCCCGAGCACAATCCAGTGAAAAGCACTATAATATGGTGCATTCACAGCTTGTGCATGGGATACTCTCACAGTGTCCCTGGTCACCCGTGCATAATATTTTGTCTCATTTAATTCTGAATCAAATAATCTGCTCTAATCTATATGATGGGTTCTTGCCATCCCACATAGGACATTTTTGTCTTCCTATATATCTACTTTTTTTTCTTTAAGTTGTATATATTTATTTTTTTAATTTTTATTTATTTTTTTAATTTCTTTTCAGTGTTCCAGAATTCACTGTTTATGCGCCACACCCAGTGCTCCATGCAATACGTGCCCTCCATAATACCCACCACCAGGCTCACCCAACCTCCCATCCCCTGCTACTCCAAAACCCTCAGTTTGTTTCTCAGAGTCCACAGTCTCTCGTGGTTCGTCTCCCCCTCCAATTTCCCCCAACTCCCTTCTCCTCTCCATCCTATACATCTTCTTGATATGCTCACTCCTCCTTTCCTTCTATGTGACCTATTTCTTCGGAGCAAATTATTCCCTTTGAGAATGCTGGAATTCCTCAAACATCATATTTAGCCTTCTGATATGAAAATACTGATGGGGATAAAGTCTGTAAAATCCCAATTTGACTGCCAATTTGTGTTCAGAGCCACTTTCAAATGAGAGCTCATGAGAAAGTTGAAGAAAAGGCAATCTGAAAATAGTAAATAAATGCCTAGGGGATAATGATGTATGATCAGAATTGTTACTATTAAACACTCACTTGGTACCGCCAAGAAGAAGAGTTTTATAGCAAAGGACGACCTTGAGAGCAATGCAGCCTAAGACTGAGGAGGATGTTGATGGCAAGATAATGCCAGTGATACGAACAATGACAGTAACATTGGCACATATCCACTTTCAAATGCCTACTGAGTGCCTGACGCTATACTCAGCCCTTTATCCATATTAATCTCATTAATATGCTATTGATCTGATTAATATTAATTTATACACATCTCATTTAATACTTGAATTGATATTATTATGATCACAGGATTTTTATTTTATATATTTTATCTTACTCAATACTTAAAAGTGGTAATATTGTTCTAATATTTTACATTACCCCTGTTCACATGTTATACATTTAATCTCACTTAATACTTAGTATGTCAGCATTTTTATACATATAATTTTATGCATTCTAATGCCTTTTATCTCACTGAATACTGAAACTGATATTACCATTCCAGCTTTACAGCATGGGGTACTGACGCTCAGGGAGGGTCAGCACTCAGAATCACGAAGCTGGTGAGTGGGGCTGAAGGGCAGGCCTGTGTGTGGCCCGGCGCTCTTGCTCTCTCCACTACAAACGCAGTGCCTCCCCCGGCAGTACGAGCTGACGTGCCAAATCGTCGCCGCACACCAGGCTCTGCGCTATTTTTGTATGCACTTTTTGCATTTGATCTTCACGACAACCTCATGAGGTGGGTTCTATTTTCAATGTCTGTTTTGCAGAGCTCAAAAATGGCAACCAGACAAGTTATAGTAATTAAGGGAGACTTGTACTCTCCAGACATTTGCTGGGAATCTGGCTAAAAATAGAGGGTCTGGCAAGTCACTGCACTGGGCACTGTTTCATCCTTTCAGTGTCAATGAAGCCATGAGGTGACCTGTGACTGGGAGGTTAGCCTGTGTTAAAGAAGAAAGATGAGTTAGTGATGTGGGAGCAGAAGCCTCAGCAAAGTAACTCTGTTTTCAGAGGTTCTTAATCATGTACGAAAAGAAGGACCAGCACTGGCAGGTACAAATTCTGAAGGCTTGAAAATAGATTTTTTTTTTTTGAAAATAGATTTTTTTGGGGGGGCGCATAGAAGAGTTTTGTGGTGGCAAGTGGCAGCGGGTGACTCTGGCTCCTTAAGCAAAAAGCAATGACTACTACAATGAAAATAAAAGTATGGCTGTCTATACAGAAACATGGGCACAGGGTTTTAGAGGCCAAATAGTTACAGAACTTAAAACAGATGAAAGATTCTAAAGAAAGGTTGTAAAGATGAAATGTCAAAATGCTCCAGTGAGAAAGAAAAAGGGGGAAGCCAGCAAAGTGGCCCCGTGGCACTCTGGAGACACTCGGTCTTAAAAGGCCCAGTGACAAGGACAGAGCATGTGATCGGAGAGGGACAGAGATGTGACACCCACATCGACCAGGACGAATGCTTTAGGGAAGGGTAAAGCCCAAAATTAATGTAGGCAACAACCAAAGAAAGACCAGGCATGCACACAGCACTCATTCCATGAGCCCCGATGAGGGAACCAACATTCCCTGACCCCAGCTGGGGCTCTGGAGTCTGATGGACCTGAGCGGGAATCCTGGTTGTGCCGTAAACTAACCTAGAGACCTTGGGCCTGCCCTCCTTCCAGAAGGGCACAAAGCTAATGTCCTTGTTTCCTGCAAGTCTTGGTTCACGCTGTCACCTTCTAAATGAGGCTACTCTGACCACCCTATTAAATCACACCCCCTTGCATCCCATCCACCATGTTAGCACTTTCAAACTCCCTTTCCCTGTTCCAGCCTTTCTTTTATCACATGACTTACCATCTTTTATCATCCTGAACCTACTTGTTATGAAGCTCAGGGTGTTGTTTATTGTGTATCTCAACCCCCCGCATACACCAGGGCAAGAGTGTTTGTTGGTTTTGTCCAAAGATGTCTTCAAAGTGCCTAGAATAGTACTGGCACACTGTAGTGCTTAATGAATAACATGAATGAATGAATGAATGAATGAATGAATGGTATTCTTTAATTACTCTGACTTGTCTGTAAAATGGGACAGCATTTACCGGGTTTTACGAGAATTAAGTGAGATAATGCATATAAAACACTCAGCACCATGCCTGGTAAAAAGTACTCAACAGATGAAGCCAATTGTAGGGTTTTTCATATCCAACAATTTTCTCCTTTGGTCATCATATTAACTCTGAAAAATAGTATCTTGCAGATGAGGAAAATGTGATCTATAGAGATAAAGCCAGTTGTTAACTTGATCTAGCATCTCAGAGGTTCCATTTGGGAATGGTATAAAGAGAACTAGGCCAGAGGATAGGCAAAGAGATTTGCTCCCCACTTTTTTCAAGCCTTTTCTAGCTAAGGATGGTTAGTTAGCCCCAAACTCACTACCATAGAGACAGAATTTCTGAAACAGTGACTAGGTGTATGCTCAGTGAACATTTTATTTCCTAATGTGGCAATCACTAGAAATTATGTTGGTTCACCAGGAGGAATGGGTACTACATAATTGCATTTCCTTCCTTAAAAATGTTCCTGAGACAACAGAACAAAACTGTAGGCAACGCAAAATATACCTTGATTTTAACAGGGCACATAACAAGGCCCCCTTTAGACATTACCCATAAGATGGTGAAATGTGGTTTCACTTGCTGGATTTAATCACCAGGACCAAAGATCAGTGAACTTTCCCCGTAAATGGCCAGGATGTGAATATTTTAAACTTTGTAACCATATAGGTTCTGTCAAACTACTCAGTTTCACCATTGCTGTGTGAAAGCAGCCATAGACAATATGAAATGGATAAGTGTGGTTGTGTTCCAGTAAGACTTTATTTATAAAAACAAGGTGCAAGCTGGATTTGGCCCAGGGGCCATAGTTTGCTAACCCCCAGCCCTGATAGCTGAATGACTATAGCCCAAGAGTACCATGGACCGAACTGCCGGAGAGTCTCTACTACAGCAACATGAGAACAGGTTGACTCCATTCATAAGTGATACAAAGCTAGTAACAATATCCAACAGGAATGACAAGTTCAAGATTTAAAATTAGGCTGAGAAGCTAAAACTAGCAGCCCAAATAATGTGATGTAAGTTCATAAAAGTATATTGTTCTTTGATTAACAAAACATCATAAACAACAAAACTAAGCTACAATCTACCAACATAGTGACGGAAAAACTGGGTCTGACAGTCGCTCAGAAAGAATCTGTGGTTGGCCATATGCTGCCCTCATTATTTATTCACTCATTCATTCACTCACTCACTTAGTTTTTAGCGATAATCCTGAACTGGCTTATGCACAGTGCTAGAATTTTTTTAATGATAAACAAAATAGTCTCAATCCTTAAGGACACATGACAATCTATTGGACAAGAAAGATATCCCTTGGGGAGCCTGGGTGGCTCAGTGGGTTAAAGCCTCTGCCTTCGGCTCAGGTCGTGATCCCGGGGTCCTGGGATCGAGCCCCGCATCGGGCTCTCTGCTCAGCGGGGAGCCTGCTTCCCCTCTCTGTCTCTGCCTCCCTCTCTGCCTACTTGTGATCTCTGTCTGTCAAATAAATAAATAAAATCTTAAAAAAAAAAAAGAAAGAAAGATATCCCTTTATTTGTTCATTCGTTTTTTCAACACCCAGATACTGTAGTCAGTGATGTGGCTGGGCCAGATCAGGGTGTGGGGATGAAAAAGGCAAATGAGATTTAGTCTTTGTCTTTGAGGAACTCTGAATACAATCTTCGAGACACATATTATGTAAACAAATCAATTACAATACAGCATGGTATATGCTGTTTCAGAAATATGACTCAAATGCTGTAAGAGCACAGAGAACGAAATAGCTAATTCACCCTAGAGGATTCCATGAAACCCTAGCATTTGCACTGTTTCTAGAAAATGGATTAAGAGTTTTACTATCAGACGCTGATCTACTCTTTAATGTCTGAGGGATTTTGCTGTCTGGTTACAAACAACCACAAATACTTGTGTTTTGCTTAATATTCCATTTACTAAAATCATCTATTAGAATACAGGCAAATCTTTAAAAACAAACACTTTGGATAATGTAAATGTCACTTACAAATTTGACTAACCTCCTTTAAGGAAATTAAACTGCACTTACAGCTGTAGTTCTATAGTTGGGTTTCCTGCAGAAGCCTTCCCCGATCAAGGTTTGAGTGTGCACAAGATGTTTGAGAACTCTAGGGACACCGGGGAGGAAGTAGGGGGATTAATCCACCATAAGCTTTTTTTCCCCGCCCATTTGGTTAAAATGTACTTGGATGTTTGGGAGGCAGCCTTGCACACACTGACTCAGGAATCAGACTTCTCCCATTTAGTGGTTCTGGGGCTTGCAATCCTTCTCTGGATCTGCTGCATCGACCAGCAGCCGACGAAGAGAGAGAATGAAGGGTTATGCCTGGAGAGTTTTAATGGGCTAGCCCTAGTGGTAGTGTTCATCATGTCGACCCATTCTGATGTGGCTGGAACCATAGGGTCTTCTTGTATTTTTGTGACTGGCTTATTTCATTCAGCCATGTCCTCGAGGTCCTTCCATGTTGTAGCATGTGACAGAACTTCCTTCTTTGGAAGGCTGAGTAGTATTCCATTGTATGTATATACAGCCTTTTGTTTACCCGTTAATTCACTGTTGGACATTTGGGTTGCTTCCACTTCTTGAAATTTACTTAACACGACTGAACTACGCACTTAAAGATAGTTAAAATGGTCTTACAAAATGATGTAGCTGGGCAGCCTCCAGCATTCGGCCCCATGGTGATATGAACCTGAGATGGGATGACCTCCTCAACTGACTGTGGACAGAGATCTAACCCACCCAGACTCCTCCTTTCTAGCCCCTCTCTTATGGACAATAATCGTTTTAAAAGGCTGCTTCCAAAATGTCCAACATCCTTACGCCTCTGATGGTCCCCTCCTGCAGAGAGGTCTGCAGTACAGGATAACATGCCCTCTAGATCCAGAATGTAAGTGCCCCGAAGTGCTAGCATTCCCAGGATTTCCAAGGCTTCCATTTCCAAAGCTCCATTTTCTTTCTCTGGGACACTTCCCACTTGTGAATATAGAATACAACTTGTGAGTATAAGTTCTGGCATTGGGATCAAACAGATCTAGGTTTGCAGATTGGCTTCTGCACTTGCAATCTGCGTGTGTTTCAGGAAGTTAATTAGTTTGCTTGAGCCTCAGTTTCCTTGGCAGTGAAGTTAGACTAAAGTAAGTTCTCTCTTGGATATTTTCTCCAGATCCACTCTCTACACATCTACCTCCTTCGCTCTGACTGGGAGACCAACCTATATGGACTATGACAGTGTTTCTCAGCTGGCACAATCCTGTCCCCTCCAGGGACATTTGGAAACATAGAGACATTTTTGGTATCACAGCTAAGGAAGTTGCTATTGGCATCCAGTGAGTGGAAACCACAGATGTTGTTAAACTTCCTACAGTGCACAGGAGGATTCCCTAACAAAAATTATCCAACCCTAAATATCAACATTGCAGATACCAATAGGTTGTCTGTCCCTCCGGTTTCTAGTTGGAGTTGGCCGACAGGGAGTCCTAGCAGGAATCAAGAGAGGAAAGGGTAAGTCGGGCTGTCCATTCCCTTTAATCCCACTCAAACGGGCTGCCTGAGGTTGGCTGTGTCCCTTCCCAGGAGACCCCTGCTCCACTCAAGGTAGGCTTTTCTCTTTCTAGGATCCGGTAGCTACTGCCTGAGCTCATCAGGATCCCCTGATCCTGGTCCCAGGAAGACCACACTTCCTCTTGAGGTTCCTTTGTACTTTGCTGCACCTTTGTAAATAGAACTTGTTTCAAATAAGCTCTCTTCAAATAATCCTAACTGGGTGATCTGTCTCCTCTTGGGATTCTGTCTGGTATCAGTAACAATCTCATAAGGCTGCTAGAAGGTTTCAGTGAGATCATAGAGACACTCGGCGCAGCGTAAGGCACGTTGTGAATGTTCAGGGAATCATAGCCTTCTCATGGGGCCTCTTTGGGAATTGCTGTTTCGCTGGCTCTTCTGAACAGATGACCCTTCCTTCAAATGAGCCACCTGAAAATTTTCTCCCTTTTTAATTTGGAGCATACATGGATCTTAAGAGTAGATCAAGCCTTTTTTTTTCCCCCCCAACAGCTACGCTCCAATATCTAGAGATAACTGTTCTGCCACAGAGCTCAAATATGGTGTTAAAATATGTTCTGAGTTTGAAAGAAATTCCAGGTCTGTCTCTGCTCTCGGAATGCAAGACATTATTTGTGTCCCTGTCATATAAATTTGGAAGCAATGTCCATGCTGGCCCTTTTCTCTCCAGGTTTCCTGACTCGGTAGGAAGAATGCGTGAGCCCGATTTTTATTCCTGGTGGCAGGAGGAGAAAGGTTGGGCTACAGCCTCTGCAGACGTGGTTGGAAAAGATTCAGACTCAGCAACGGAAATCACCATACCCTCACTCAAGAGAGCATGGCAGCGTCTGGCGGCTTCCCCACAGGTGACGCGCAAGACCAGAGTCCAGGCTTAGAATGTGTTTGAGGATATGCTGGAAACACTGGGGCAAGTCCATTCATTCATTCATTCATTCATTCATTTATCCGTTCATTCATTCAAATATATATTGATATTTGAGAGTAACTCTAACTCTTTCACTTAAGTCTATTCTATGTCATTACCTCCAGCCCATAGAACAATAATAATTATAGATAATATCATGTTTTCATCCACTGTCTCATCCAGATCTTTCAAAAGCTCTAAGAGGTGGTTGTTCCTATTAGCCCATTTTAAGGATGAGGAAACTGAAACTTGGAGAGAGGAAGTCATTTGCCCGAGCTGCATGGCATTGAACTAGGATTCATAGACAGACTGATGAACTCTAGAGTCAGAGAGACCAGCCTGAGTACAGTACTTTGCTTTGCTGATCCTCTGGCCTCTATAACAGCAAGGCCGTGGCCAATGTTAAGGACTAGCAGCTAACACTATGATTAAGAAGTACGGAACTTTGAGCCTGGCAACCCTGAGCTCCAGTTTTGTTCTGTCTCTAAATAGCTATGTCCTTCAGACAAGTCATTTAACCTGTCTGGGCTCAGTTTCCTCATCTGCAAAGCGGAGGATAATAATGTCTGCCTTGTAGGGTGAGAACTCCTGACAAATGCAGAAGTCTCCAAAGTGGGGTGTGGGAAGAAAACTATCAGAATGTTGATTTCTAACTTATTTAATTCATCTCAAAACAACAAAGGAATTTAGGCTCCACTAATAATATTCAATGTATGCATAGACACGGGACACCCATATTTGACATGTATGTTAGCTCTTTCCTTTCCTCTACAATGCCGAATGGCTGGTAACACCCCCGCATTCATCCATTTGCTTTTAGCAAATTGCCTTATGTGGGAATTTATACGTGTCTGGCAAATGGATTTAGGCTTTATAATAACCAGTGTTTAAGCGACAAACTCACAAAATGGACAAGCGACTTAAAAACATTCCTTCTAAGGATCTATTTTAAAAAAACACTAACGAGGTAAGTATGAGTGAGCACACTCATCAGGGCTTTTCATGGACCACTCCACAAGGTAAACAAGATGATGACATAACCCAAGGTGACAAAGTGCTGCCCTCTACCCACCCAAATGACACCACCGTCAGAAGGTTTGGAATATGGATTTACAACACTATAATTAATGACAATCTTTTCTCTATGTGCAACTTGGAGATACTAGCTAATGATAGTACAAAGCCACCACAATTGGCGAGACATTAAATTTGTTTATTCCGAGGTAATTTCATCCTTCTAAAATTTGTTTTGTGTATGTTTTATAAGGTACTCAAAAAGCACCACTTGGCAGTGTAACTAATCAAATGTAACTACTCAAATGTGATAATGTTAGTGATATGTGTTATATGTTATATGATATATATATGATATATGATATATGATATATATAGTGATAATGTTAGTGATATGTACTTAAAATCATTTTTATTGGTGGGTATGCCATTTAAAAAGCATGGAGACCCCTGAGCTAATATACATAATAAAGCAACTGATTCACAAACTACCATGCAGTAGTTGCTCAATAAAAGGCAACTGTTGGGGCTCCTAGGTGTCTCGGTCAGTTAACCACCTGACTCTTGTTTTCGGCTCAGGTCATGATCTCAGGGTTGTAAAATCAAGCCCCACACAGGGCTCTGTGCTGGGTATGGGGCCTACTTAAGCTTCTCTCTCACCCTCTACCTCTACCTCTCACCCACGCTCTTAAAAAAAAAAAAAAAAAACCCGTTGTTAATATCAATTCCCCATTTACTGAGCACTTTCTGATTACACGTTTTTGCACAAGTCTTAAAACAATTTTATTATGAAAAATTTCAAACCCCCCAAATGTAGAAAGAGTAGTTTGATGCACCCATATATAACTTCATCCAGCTTCAACAATTATCATTTTGCCAACCTTGTTTAATCTCTTCCCTAACTTATTTTTCTGGACCATATTAAAGCAAATTCATATCATTTCACCTGAAAATAATTTGGTGTGGACCTCTAACTGAAAAGAACAATCTGTTTAACTCCCTTGCCATTATCACACTCAAAACAATTATCAGTAATTCTTTTAACATTATCCATCATGCTATTATTATTACCATCATTATTACTATCTTTAATGAAATGAAAGTATGATTGGGTCCCTCCAGCATCATTCCATCTTCATGACCATGTCTGAACTCCTCACAAAGCCCTAATCTACCCCCGCCTCCTTGTCCAGTCCTGTCTTCTCTTCCAGTGTTGGCTCTTCCTGTTCCTTCAACCTGTAAGTCTCCCTCTTCCTTCTTGACCTGCCCACCTGTCCTATCATACCACATCCTACCCATCCTTCAAGTTCAGAGAAGGTGTGGACTCCCTGGGAAGCCCTAACTGCTTCCATACTCACTGCCTATGCTGACTTCCATCACCGAGTTCATTGTATCATCCGTGCATCCTGCCCTCAACACTCTGTGCTCCTTGAGAACTAGGATGGTTAAATTGTGCGTCAGCTGGGCTAAAGGGTGGTGGTAAAGCATGACTTCTGGATGTGTCTGTAGGAGTGTTTCCAGAAGATACTGGCATCTGAATCTGTACATGGAGTAAAGAAGATCAGCCCTCACCAATGCAGGGTAGGCATCATCCAATCTATTGAGGGCCTAAATAGAACAAAAAGAGGAATGGCAAATTTGCTCCTGCTTCTTGAGCCAGAACATCCTTCTTCTCCTGCCTTAGGACAATGGCTCTTCTGGTTCTCAGGCCTTTGGGTTTCAACTGGCACTACACCACCTGCTTTCAGATGGCAGACCATGGGACTTCTCAGCCTTCACAATTGTGAGAGTCAGTCCTTCATGATAAATCTCTTTGCATATGCTCAAATGTGTCTTATTGATTCCGTTCCTCTGGACTACTCTAACTAATATAAGAATCAAGACCATGTCCTGCTCATCAGTGTAGTTCTGCACAGTGGCTGGGGCTTGGTGCCTAGCACATCCCTGTAAGGGTTGCAGGACTGGAAAAAGGAATCGTTCAGGAGGGGGAAGGTACAGTCAACCCTGAAGGGCCAGGAAAGGGGAGCAAATAACATAACGGGGTCCATCGGGCCCAAGAACACAATGGAATGTCACACCAGGAAGGTTTGGATCAGTATATGAGCTCTAAACAAATGAAACGGTCCTGGCTTCCCATTTAAAAAGGTGCCGCATGGGACCTGCAATTGATGGCAGCCCTTTAAGTAAATCTAGAATAATCAGATAGAAGTTCCACTAGGGAAAAGCTTCTCTAGGGCAGAAATTTTTTATTTGTATCATTCACTGCTGTACCTACATTGCCTGTATACAGTAGGTGCTCAGTGAAGATTTCTTGGGTGAATCAATGAATGGATAAATTAACGTAGGTCTAGTTGAAGAAAGATGTAAACTGGATACGAGTAGAGACAGAAAAGTAACTGTTTCCTCACTACCCCTCAGAATCACCTACAGGGAAAGACCCTAACCTGCCCACCCTGTGACAATCAATATCATGCCTACCTCATTTAATCTTGTCTTTCCAGTGCCCTGCAGTGCCTGGCATCTAGCAGTGCTCAATAAATCACTGCGGAACAAATGATTCCTTCTGTGAAATGGAAGCTAATATTACTTAGCTTGAGATGAATTAGGATTTTCAACACTCTTCATGTCTTCCGTGAAAATTCTATATTAGTTCAATCTCTAAGTTTTTTTAGCCTTGTTTTTTAAGAGTCTTGAATCAATTCCAACTTATCAATCAAGGTCATATTTGTCATTGGAACATCTGCTTGCTAACATGAGTGTGCTTGCATTTTGTTAAGCTTTCTATTTTTACTAGCCTGGCATAATAGAACATGCCAGACCATTTCTAGATCATGATACTGTCATAAATGGGGCATCAGCGTCTTGGGAGCTACTGGTAGGGTACCTCTAGGGGAAAAGGAGAGGTTCTGAAGACACAGATTTTGCAAATTCTGATTAAACAGAAAGTTCTTCAATGCAGGATTGCTCAGAACCTTTGTTATACTAATATGAAACTAAAAAGAAGGTGCCAAAAGATGGCAATCTCCAAATTCTTTATTGCCTAAAACCCTATATGTTTTAGATATTTGATGGAACACCTTTTAACAACCTAGAGATTGCCTGTTCCAAGAACACAGTTTTAGAAATGCCATTATCAAAAATATCAAATCCTGAGGATCCTTGCACTTTCTAAACTATTCATCTTGCTCAAATTAAAATGACTGGTCTACCATAGTAGAGAAAGGCCCAAGCTTATTCAGACTCCCTCTTCTGCTCCTCATAAGTGCAGACACACCAGAGTCAAGAGATTGGACTTTGCTGTGAGCCTGACTTGGTACAAGTCTCAGCTCTGCACCTTTCTATATGTGTAACATTCTGCAGGTCAATTATCTGTCGGCCTCAGTCTTCTCATCCATAAAAATAAGAACAACAACATTGTAGATGGACTAGATGGACTACTTAACCATGACAGTAGGGATTGACTTTGAAATGTCATAGCAAGGTCACGTGGGAAGTGAGAGGTCATTCATGGAGTGTCGGGCACTGATGGGGAATCTGCAGATGGAGCTGTAAACACAGCAAACAGAAGTCCTTGCCCTTGGGAGATTCCAGCCCAGCAGAGGAAGACAGAAACTCCAATGGAACCCACTTCCCATGTGGTTCCAAGGGGCAGCGAGGGTGGGCACCAGAACTCTAGGGCAAGAGCAGGTGCCATTGGTACAAAGTCCGTTGTCGTGTGAATTCTGTTACGGCGAGCTACCTGAACACTGCTTCTGCACCGTGGCTGCAACATGCCTAACAGGGGACAATGTCCTGACCCCTCCCTCCTCCCTTCCATGATGGAAACACACAGCAGCAGAACAACCGTGCAGCCTGGAATGCTTCGGGGTCCATGTGCCTGGAAGCCCCGTGGTGAGGGCCCAAGACAAAATGAGACCAGTCAGGTCAAAGCCTCTCCTCACCTGAATTGTAAGATGGGGTCTCCATGTTTGATGTTGGAGACTGGAGCCACAGATACCTGTGGGTGACACAGCCACCCGCCAGCCAGAGCCTAGAGCCCTGTTCCTGCAAAAGACTCATACAACTTATTTAAACTGGGGGGCACACACCTGGATGGGTAGCTGTTCAGGGCCCTGTTTTGTACTTCTGTTTCCCAGTGATAGGGCGAAACGGTCCACGTTGCAGCCTGCACCTTCCCCATCACTGGCCTCCCTGGGAGACGGAGAAGGTAGTCTCTAAATGTGCTTGCTTTCCTCCCACCGCTTGCATCCCTCCCTCCGCAGCTCTCTCGGAGGCATTAGGCATTTAATTGTGCATGCCACAATGCATTACGGCCGAAGCTTAAGAAGGGGCTGCCGACTCGACGTACTTCCCTCTGCAAACTGGGTGCACACCAACTCCTGCCCTGCCTGCTTCGTGAATCACAGTCCAACATGTTCTCATATTTACCTCGGTTTCAGGCTTGAGATCCTCGCAAACTCAAGAAGGCAAAATAGTTAGTTTGTACCAAATAGAATACAACTGTGCACACTTCCTCTGTATAACACTTAGCGGCATATGGTGAGAGCCAAGCACACTAATAAAGTTACAAAGAAATCTAAGGGTTCGGGAGACTGCCGTTCCTTCATAGGCTCTGACAGGAGCGCACGTTGCTAACATTGCAATTTCCCAAACAGATTGTCTGAACACCTGCAGGCATTCAAGGACCCTCCTCCTCGCAAGCACTCTCCTTCATGTCTCATTCAACAAGACCATCTTAATCCCGGGAGAGGTACAGTGTTTGGGTTGGAGAGACTAGGTCACAAACAAACTTTATCTCATATGCCAACCCAGATTGTCTGGGGCTGCCTGCAATGCTGTGTTGAGAAGGATTCTGAGGCTGCACTTGGGCTCATTGGGAATGACGACTGCTTAGTGACCATATTTGCCTGGAGGAGGACACGGGTCTAGGAAGATGTCTGTACACACATTGACATTTCTTCTGGTGAAAAGAGACTTAACCGAGGAATTGAAGGCCCTGTGTTCTTGGGAAAGTCATTCACTGTCCCCAGCCTCAGCTTCCTGGTCTATAAAATCAAGATGAGATAACATCTCCCGTGTAGGGTACTGGTGAAGATCAAATTCAGTGTGTAAAACTGCTTAGGGAACCATAATACATGAGATTACGTAATTTCAAAAATATCCACATTCAAATAACTGTGTGTAGATTTTCTTTTCTTTTCTTTTTAAAATTTTATTTATTTGAGAGAAAGAGAGAGCACGAGTGGTGGTAAGGGCAGAAGCAGACTCTCCACTGAGCAGAGAGCCTCACATGGGGCTAGATCCCAGGACCCTGGGTTAGGATGCCTAACCGACTGAGCCACACAGGTGCCCTTAGATTTGCTTTTCTAACACTCTAGGGAAGGCTTTTTCAACCTCAGCACTGCTGACATTTTGCTATGGATTGTTCTTCACGGTGGGGCTGTTCTAGGCATTACAGGGCATTTAACAGCATTCCTGGCCTCAACCCACTAGATGCCCATAACAGATGCTCCTAACAATCAAAATATCAATCAAAAATGCCTCCAGATGGGGCTCATAGGTGGTTCAGTCAGTTAAGTGTCTGACTCTTGATTTCAGTTCAGGTCGTGGTCTCGGGGTCCTGGGATCAGCCCACATCTGTGTTCACACATAGTGGGAAGTCTGCTTCCCTCCCATACTCTTTCCCTCTCCCTTTGCCCCCTCCCTCTCTAAAAGAGCACTTGTGCTCTCTCTCTCTCTAAAATAAAATAAATTAATTTTAAAAAACTATAGCAATCGCAAGCCCCAACAAAGAGATTTTTATTTAATTATTCAAGTGTCGTTGGGGCACCAGAGTCTATCCCCCAGGTGACTCTTCTACACATTCCAGAGTTGAAAGCCTTTCACAAAGCTGTAAGGAATCCTTTCTGAGTGGACTTCCTGGGCCTTGGCCATGTGCTCTTTTGGGGAAAGGCCACTGGTCCTCCCAAGGGGAAATGAGGCAGAAGGTTCCCCACACTCCAACCCAATATGCAACTTCCTTCCTCTCTCAATCACAAAAATTCCAATTTCTATTGACTATATGAAGCAATTTATCCTTTAACAGATGATTGAGGGAATGTGATGAAGGAGATCGTTAAATGTGATGGATATCCATGCATGTGCAACTTAAAGCAACTTTTCAAAGACAACGAAAGCCCTAAGATCCCTTCGATAAAAGGGAGCTAGACAGAAACAGTGCAAGTAGCATATGACTAGATACCGATGGTAAAATTAAAGGCAAACATTGTTGATGAGCTCACTAGAGCCTGAAGTACTGAAGCACAATATTAGCCTTGGTGGAAATAACTCCATTGAAATATGTCCTTCCTGCTACACAGCTTTCCTAAGGCTCTGAAAGCCTTCTGCCTCTCCTAGCGTCTCGCTCTCTGTCACCAGGCATTTTCAATACAATGAACAGAGAAGAGAGTTTGGGAATGAAAGTGAAGGATAATTGAAGTGTTGCCTTGATCCATTGTTACAAGTGAATAGGCAGAGAGACAAATACTCAGTCCCTGCGCAGACCCTCACAGAAGCCCTTCAGCGACTGGGACTAGCGCAGCAGCCAGTCAATCAGCATATACTTACCGAACACACACCACAAATAAGTCACCGTGCTAAGCTCTCTGGGGGATACAAAGATGGATAAGACACAGATCCTGCCCTCTAGGTGTTTGTAGTCTAGTCAAGGACTTATAAAAACATAATCAATAATACTGAATGGTGTGAGTTTAACTTCAAATGAATGGCTCCAAAGAGAGATACTGAACCGGGGGTTTTAGGCAAAACTAAGTGAAAATTGCACATGGAGGCTGGGCATTCCGGTCAGTCCCCAGGCATCAGTTCTTCTGAAATGACTTGCAGGAGGGATGTTAGCCTCCAGAATGAAGGAGGGATGCACCTGTTGGACAGCCAGGGGAGACTGAGAAAGGCATGGCATTATGCCCACCTCCTCCTGGGACCCAGCAATCCACTGTGCTGCACAAGACAGAAGTAAAGGAAAGAAGCAGAGGGCTGGAGGGAAGAGATATCTCCCAGCTCTCCATGGGGAACAGCGGCTGGATGAGCAGGAACTTGGGGGCTGAGCAGAGAAGGGGAAGTTCTTGCTCTCTGCCCTGCGACAGAAGCAGCCTCCAGGGCAGAGCTCTATTTTCCAGCAGAAGAAAACAGGCTCTCATTATGGGACAAGGGTGTGACAAGGACACCAAGCTCCCGGCAGAGCAACACAACCCCATGCATGTGGGGTGCCATATGGGACACCCTCAGGGACTCCAGGACACACTTGAGGTACCTTCATTCTGAGCTTGGGGGTTGGAGAGCCCTATGATACCAGTGGCAGAACAAAAGGAATGGCAACTAAGCAAAAAACATGCAGACTTGAACTTCAGAAGAAAAGCCTGCTTTGACTCTGATTCTACAACTATGTGTGAGGTCAACAGTGCTATAAATAATCAGCACCACATGGGCTGACACCAACATGTCACGGCACCCAAGAGCCTGAAGTCTCTCTTGGCCAAGAAGGCTGTTCTTGAAGTGACATTTAGCCCTCAGAGCCCTAAAGATCCCAGTCCAGCAGCTTGGGTCCCCAGTGAGGCCTTACCTGGGCACATGAGACACAAGACCGGACTTCAGAATTGCTGCTATCAATACATCCTTTGATCCAAGCCCCTCTCTCCACTATCTCCTAATAATTGGTTTCCTTGTCCCTAGAATACGTGCTCCATATAGGAGAAATGTAAGTTTTTTAGAGCTCCAAACGGACCATGACACTGTCCTGCTCAAAAGTCTTCCAATGTCTTCTCCTCTCGATTATGATAAAAGCCAAACTTCCCCCATGCCCACTGGGCTCACAGGACCCATCCTGCCCGCTCCCCAGACTCATTCCCCAACTTTATTTGTCTTACTCACTTCACTTCAGTGACAAAGGCTTTGTCCTAGACCCAGAATACCCCTAACTCATTCCATGCCTCAGGGCCTTTGCACTTACTGCCAAGATATTACTCTCCATATATTCTCACGGTTGTTTCATCTCTTCATTCAGGTGTCTACTCAAGTGTTATGTTTCCACAGAGCTCTCTCCCCTATTCCATAGTCCCAAAAAGAGCCTCCATCATCTTCTACTTCCTTAACTTATTTAATATTTCTTCATAGTACTTATCTCCCAATATCACATGTAAATTTGCTTGAGTGTTTGTGTATTGTCTCTATGTCACATTAGAATATAAATTCCAGGATGACAATCTATCACCAGTGCTTAGAAGTATGCCTGCCATTTAGTGCACGATAAATATGCTTAAATAAAAGAATGAAAGACTCCTTCTCGAGCTATTAGGCAAACTGCGAAGCCCTCTACCCCCTCCTTTGAAGACCCAGTTTGGAAGCTGCTAACATGCACTGAGCTTCTTGATGACAAACGTCCCCATCTCATCACTTGTCCCCATCCCACCAGCGACTTACTATTTATACTTATTTGCTTTGCTCCTAGCTGCCCATAGGAATATCGTCCCAAGGCAAGCATCATACCTCACGTTTTACCGCACCCCAGGGTCAGATCTTACATTTACTAGACTTAAATATCCCTGTGCTGGATTCGACTACTCTTTCCAGTCCACTGAGATCTTTGGGATCCTGATTCTTTCCTTCGGCATGACACTGCCCCGGCCTGCCTGCAGAAACTTCCTAAGGCTTCCACCCTGCAAGGCAGACGGGGTGGTGGTGGGCAAGCCCTTCCCTCTTCTGGTCCGGCTCGCATTGCCAACCAAGTTGGGAGAATCAAGGTACGGCCTTGGCTCCCTCTTGCACGTGCCCAACCTGCCTACCCCTCTGCCCCCAAAAGAGGAGATACAGAGAAGGCAACAGACCTGGGTACAGGCCAGCCCACGGTTTGAACCCCAGCTTCTCCACTTACTTGCTTTGTAAGTTTTGGCAATGGGATTATCTTCTCTTTCCTGCCGCTGAGTTTGTTTTTCCTGATACATAGAAACAACAGTTCCTATCTCCAGAGTTGTTGTGAGGACACTCTGGACACGGTGACAGAGTACCCAGTACAATGCCAGGCATTTGATGAATACATCATCTATGTGCATTTGAAACAAAACAAACAAACAGCTCCGACAGGCCACATTTGGAAATGAGAGAGGAGACTGAAACCCAGCTACTTCACAGTCTTTTTTAAGGAATGGGGAAAAAAATCCGGACATCCACAAATGAATTCCCAGTCAGAGGTCACGTGGACAGTTGTGCTCATTGGTTCCATGTTCGCATCATCGTTCCCATGCGTCCCTAAGTCTGAAGACGCGGGGCTTGCGCAGCACAGGGGGCAGCAGGGGTCCATGCAGGGGCGCAGGGATGGGTGTAGACGCCCGCAGGCAGCCCGGCAGGCCCATGGCCCTCGCTACCTTCCTTCCGCACAGCACTGATAACAACATGCTCATCCAGCTGGCGTTTTTGCATCTACCTCACGCTCATTTAAATAATGGCACAAACTGTAAAGATGGGGAGATAATCATAAAAAGCTCAGGGAAAGTATGCAAATAGAAAACTCTCCAAACTCGAAGAAGGCTGGGAGAACAAAGATAATCAAGAACATTATCAACACGCCCCAGGTGTGCAGGCACTGGAGGCCTGAGGGGAGCCCATGCTAGCAGGGGAAGAGGGCAGCCCTCACCGATCCTGGCCTGGTACCTGCTTTCATTTATGAACTTGATCTCCCTCCCCCCTCCCTCTCAAGCTCCAGAGAATCTTACCAGACGAGCTCCAGCACATTAGAGGGTGGAGGAAAGTGGAAGTTAGGTGTTTCCTATTCTCGACCCTGCTCCGTTAAGATGTTCAATCCTGATGGGGCAGCCACAGCAAGCACTCAGAATGATGCCAGGGTCATCCCCCTCTGCTCAAAACCTCAGTGGCTTTCCCTGTGCTCAGAGTAAGAGGCAAAGCCTCCCCTTTCCTCGGCTTCTAAGGCTGTCCCCACCCCTCTAACTCCAACCCCATCTCCCTCCCTGGCTCCACCCAGCCACCCCCTGCTCCTTTGCCCACCACCACCCACCATCTACCGTGGCTCAGGGGCCCCAGTGTCACAGAGCTCTGTGTGTCCCTGCAAACTGCAAGCCCTCCTCCCTGACTCTCCCTCTCCCGGCTTTGCCTTTGCTGGCACTTAGCACCATCTGAAATAGCTTCTCTTTTCATTCTTTCTTTGATTCATAATCTTTCTCCTAACTAGAATGCAAGCCCAATGACAACAGGGCTTCTTGTCTGGTATCTGTCCAGGGCTGTCAACTTACCTGGCACATGGCGGGGACTCTATACATATTTGTTCAATTAACCTTTTGTCGTTGACTAAAGCTATACACATGTTTATTTTGACTTTCCCATTTTCTTCCCCTTTTTCTATTTCATAGCATTGGTGGGAAGACTGAAAGAACTAATTCCTGATGAAAAGTTTACTGCATTGCACCTGGTACATGATACATACTTAATGAAGGTTGAATGCCCTTATTATTGAGCAAAATTCAGCTCTGTGTAGGGTGAGCCCTGGTAACAGAGCCTTCCTCATTGTGGCATTCAAGAAGGGATTATGTAAAGACAGCTCTACATTTGGCTCTTTTGCATAAGAAGGAAGGAACGGGAAGCAGGGCTCACTTGTGGACAAGGCCCTCAGGGTCAGGCAGCAAGAGCTGGGATGACAGAGCTGGAGAACTCACAGGGGCGCTTCCTCACCCCTGTCCAATAGCCCCTCAATGAACAGTGCTCACCCCATCCTCAGGGCTCCCAGCCTCCAGCTCCTTGAGGGCCTTCTAGTGGATACATCGTAGGCTCTGTGTGTGTGCGTGCAACAGTTTTGAGTCATTAATGAGAATCTCACTCTCATCAGAATCCCTGTACATCTGAGTCTGAGACGCAGCCTCGCGCTCCTTGTCCTTCCGTCTGGTGAGTGTCACTACCCCCAGCTCATCTTCTGAGCACCCCCGCTTGCATCTCCCACTGGTCCCAAGCACGTGAGCACATCACTTCCAGAACATAACCACCTTCTCTCGACACCACTGTCCTCAGTTACTCATGTGTTCCGGCCCTCGGCCAAGGACGGCAGCGGGTGACACCAGTCACACCCAAAACTCTGGCAGTTTGCAGGACTCATTTCTGGCCCAGCTGAGTATCCAACGGCTCCTTCAGAACTCCACTCAAAAGCATCTCTCCAGAGAGGCCTCTGCCAACTATCCAATCTGTAAATTGTCCCCCCTCACTTGTCACTCTCTATCTGTATCCCCCTAATCTTGCCAATCCTCACAGTCTGGTTCCCCCAGATTAGGAACAACAGCATCACTTGGGAACTTGTTAGAAATGCAGAATCTTGGGGGGTGCCTGGGTGGCTCAGTGGGTTGAAGCCTCTGCCTTCGGCTCAGGTCATGATCCCAAGGTCCTGGGATCGAGCCCCACATCGGGCTCTCTGCTCAGCAGGGAGCCTGCTTCCTCATCTTTCTCTCTGCCTGCCTCTGCCTACTTGTGATGTCTCTCTCTCTGTCAAATAAATAAATAAAGTCTATAAAAAAAATAGTTAAAAAAAAAAAAGAAATGCAGAATCTTGGCTTCACCCCAACCTGCCGAATCAAAATTTCCATTTTAATAGGGTTCCGCAGGCCACCCATAAGGACATGCAAGTTTGAGAAGCACTGCTTTAGAGCTCTTCTCACAGCCTGTAATTGTCTCATTTGCCTATTTAGTAATCATTTATCTCACTCTCAACCAAAAAGAAAGATTCATGAAGGCAGGGACCTCCATATCCTACTTATCATTGCATTTCCAGGGCCTAGCTGTTGGCACACGGTAGGTTGTCAAATAAATACAAAATACTAAGTAAATGAATGAAGGAATAAGTTTCCACAGTTTCTTCAAACTCTAATGTTTTAGGATCACTGGTCTTCTTTCTAGTTCATTTCCTTCTCCCCATTATCCAAGCTGCATTCACCTGCCTTTATCAAGCATTCACTCACCACCTTCTGTGTAGGTTGTTCTATGTTGAGCCCTGAAAAGAGTTCAAAGGCAGTGTCAGCCCATAAAGACTTCGTGGTTGAAGAGACTCACCTATAAGAAACAACTTCTGTTTTATCTGATTAGATCTGCAGTTTCTAACCCACCTCGCCGATACTAGCATGAGGTATATTTTTCTGTCCTTAGTAGCCAAAGACCTGGCTGTCTCTACCCATAGGATTATATTTTTCTGACTTGATACCTGAATGTTTTGTTCAAACATTCATTGTCATTGGAGCATTTCCTGCTTCTCCATTATTAATGATCTTTTATCCAGTTCTGGACTTATAGCATGTTGCTCTGCCTCCAGCAGAAAACATTCCAGTGACCACAACCCTGGTATATGCAATGGCCACCTTGGGTCGTCGGAACATCTCCCTTTGCAGCTTGAATGTCCTCATGTGCTTACTTTGCTGGGCAGGTGGCCTGCCTCTCAGATTGTGGGGAGCTTTATTTTATGCCTAGCTTTAACCCTAACTTTCTTGCGTTCCCTTAACTAATAGTTTCTTACCCATACTTTGCTGTTAGTCTCTTCTCCTCACCAAAGGGACTCTTCATCCCTAGACACTCAACTCACAGTACAAAATAACTTGTTCCCATAACGCCTTCCATCAACAATAAAAGGAAAAAACTCTATGATCATATTAACACCGGCCAAAAAAGAATTTGATAAACTTGTGTAGCCATTCCTAACACAAACTCTAAGTAAAACAGAAATAAAAAGGAAACATTTAAATATGGTGATTACTTTTTAACAGAAATTAATGATACATTTTAAAAGAAAAAATTTCCATAAAAATGAGAAACTGGGTAGAAATGCCAACCATTACTAATAAATTGGTCCGCATGACCTAAATGGGTCTAGCCAGTGCAATAAGGTAAGAGTATTAAATAACAGAGCTAAAACCAGAGAAGAAGAGGTTAAACTCTCCTTTCCTTGGCTGATGGTTTGACTGCATATCTAGAATTACTCATATGCTAATTTTTTAAATTATGTAATTCATAAGAGTATTTAAGAAGTTTCAAAGATATAAGAATTTGAGGGGAAAATACATTCTCTATATGCTAACAATAAGTACTTAAAATTGGAAATAATAAAAAAAATTACAACAGTGAAAAAAAGTTTAACAAGAAAGCCATAGGACCTATATGAATTAAACTGTAAAATCTTATTCAATGACATAAAATAGATTTTGAACAAATGGAAAGAGAAACTAGGTTCTTCATTAGGAGATCTAATATCATAAAAGTGTCAAAATTTTACATATAAATATATAAAATTTAATGATACTCCCATTAAAATATGAATAGCATTTTTCTTTCCTTTTCCTTGAAGGTAAAATAATATTCAGTTCATATAAATGAAAAATGCTCAAGAATACTAAAATTTATATACATACATATAAAAGCTAACAATGGGAGATTTGCCTCATCTGACACCAAAATAGACTACAAAGCCACTCTAAACAAATCAATACAAAATTAGCATAAGAATAGGAAAGTTAATCAGGAGGAAAGAATAAAAGATCTAGAAATGGATCCCACTGAATATAAGATCTTAAAATATGGCAAAAGAGGTATCTCCAGTCAATAAGAAAAGGATTGTTTATTTAATAAACGGCCCTGCATGAATGGCTATTGAATTAAAAGAATGAGGAGTTGGACTATTACCTGCTACCCTATAAGAAAGAAATTTACATGGATTAAAGAAAGGTGTAGATATAAAATGTTATAAAAAAAAAAAAAGAAAGAAAGAAAGAGAAAAAACTGCAGGGTGCTTGGGTGGCTCAATTGGTTAAGCCTCCAACTCTTGATTTAGGCTCAAGTCATGATCTGGGTGGGGGTTGTGAGATCGAGCCCCCCATGGGGCTTTGCACTGGGTGTGGAGCCTGCTTAAGATTCTCTCTCTCCTTCCACCCCTTAAAAAAAAAAAGGCAAGAACATGTATATTTATAGCCTAGGGGTAGGACTTCATATCCAAAAGAAGAACCCTATGTTCCTAAAAATAAAAATAAAAAACCGCTAGACTATGTATATTTATAGCCTAGGGGTACAACTTCACATGCAAAAGAGGAACCTTATGTTTTAAAGGAAACACACAGGGGATGTTTTTATTCTATATGAACATTAGCTACAAAGCATATATTATGTAACTGTAAACCACAGACTATTTAAACAAAACTAAAGGTAACAGTTTACAACAGAGAACGGAGACCTGAAAAGATATTTTCAATACAGAGGATGTAAAGGTTAATAGCCATGCTATACGGAGAGCTCTTAAAATTTGACAAACAGAAACAATCCCACAGGAAAAATTAACAAAGGATATAAATAGGCAATTCTCTGAAGAGCAGACCCAAATTGCTAATAAACATACAAAAAGATATTCAAGGTCAGTGATAGAGAAATGTATATTACAGTAACCATAAGTTTTTACTTTACAGTCATGTCCCAGGCAAAAATTAGAAAGAGAGTGAAGACTGATTGCTGGTAGGTATGATGGGAAAGTTCTCTCACTTATTGCCAGTAGAAATGTGAAGTGTTTCTGGAAAGCCATCTGGATATATCTATTAAAATTAAAAATACACACACCCTTCAACCCAGAAACCCCATTCCTATGATTCTTCCCTGCAAAAATAAAATCTTCAGTATCTAAAGATAGATGTTCAAGGACATTTATTATAGCATTCTTCAAAGAAGAAGAAAGTACTGAAAATACTAAATGCCCATCAGTAAGACATACTTATTACATTATAATCCATTCACATTATGAAATATTATATTATACTATGCAAATAAGTAAAGAATGGTATTTTGTGTACTTGTTGAGATTAGAACTATTGAAGAGCGTAGACTGCAAGGTTGCATGCATGTTATAATGTCATGCTTTAATAAACAAGACATTTTAAAATAATCCCCATGTGTTATGTGTGTGCATAGATGTCTTGCATATGTTATTCATGTGCTTGCATTTGTTTTTGTTGGTGTGAAGAGAAGGGTGTGGAAACCGGCACACACCTTAAGTGGGATAGGATGGGCAGACAAAGGGAAAGAAATATTTGTTGGGGAGAGGGGGATGATTCTACTTTATGGATGGACCTGTTCATGTGTCCCCACTGAATTGTTTTTTTGTTTTGTTTGTCTTTAATTTAGTTTTATTTTTTCAGTGTTCCAAGATTCATTGTTCACACACCATACCTAGTGCTCCATGCAATACGTGCCCTCCTTAATACCCACCACCAGGCTTACCCATCTCCCACCCCTCTCCCCTCCAAAACCCTCAGTTTGTTTCTCAGAGTCCACAGTCTCTCATGGTTTGTCTCCCCCTCTGATTTCCCCCAATTCCCTTTTGTTCAGGAATTTTGCAAAACAGTTGTTAAACCTAGCCATTATTAAAAATTAAATTATATAAACTTATAGTGAAATAAATTGTATTTTAGAAGCTAATAAATAGACAATATTCATCACTCCTTATTTTATTATTTTTACTATTATCTATGCTCTTGAAGCTATTTTACACCTATAGTATCTATATGGTAGAAATACTATATAATTGGGTACAATAGCACATCTCTTCCCAATACCATGTTCAGTGATATCACATTGATAGTTTGAAATCAGCCATGGTGGGCATATTTACACTATAGAAATTGGCAAACTTGACTTATGGTTTCACTAATTGTCCAGCTTTGAGAAAATGATGGAGAAAAATGTTATCATGCAGACAAACTGAAAAGTAGACATGTCTGCAGTGGTTTGTGAGTAGCACAAAACAATGAGAAAATATTCTTCAAGTTATCAAAAATTATTACCCCATTTAGCAACATAAGCCTAATATCAACAATGAAGGAGTGAAGTTCTAACATGTTTTCATTGTTTCATTTTGGTATTCTATAACATTGTAACATTACCTTATTTCTTTGTTAACATAAATGAAAATATTAACCAGCACACGCGTCAGAAGTGTATTTGTTTGTTAACAATTTGTTTGTTAACAATTGTTTGTTAACCACATGTTGGCAAAGGATACAAGAGTTTTGCCAAAATCAATGAAAACATTCCGTGAAAAATCAGCTGGCCACACACATGGAATTTACAGTAAAGAACATTATATATTATACTGTTCCTCGTAAATTGTATGCTGTATGTGCTTTATATCACAGCACTTACAATAAGTGTGTGTATGTATGTGCGTATTTTTTTCCCAGAGAACTGGTTGTCAAGGATTTACCAGCCCATTGGCTACATCACTTTTAATAATAGGCACGTGCATTTTGAAAAAATGGGCAAAAGAAAAATATTAAATAATTCAATGGCCTCTCTTCTGGTAAGCCTTCTCCGGTTCTCCCAGGGTGTCCCTCTGCTCTCCCACAATGTCCTTCAGGTACCCTTCTGTCAGTGGTAGCTGTCACCCTGGGCTGCAAGGCCTCTGCTTTCTGTTGCTCCACCCCCCCACCCCCCACCCCCCCACCCCCCACCCCCCCAGCCTGTAAGTTCCCTGCTGCGGGCACCACGTGGAACCCTTCCTCTCACACTGCCACCTTGCCCAGAGTAGCTGTTGAACGAATCCATCAGCTGGAGAATCTGAGCACAGGAAAAAGGCTGAGACCCTGTTTGCACGGGGACACGTGGGCTGGCCTTCCTCAAAATGCTTCCTTGGAAGCCCTTGAGAGCGGCAACAATCAAACCTCTGGAGACTTTAACCGTAATTCTGTAGCTGAGCTGTCTTTATGGATTAATTTCATCCACAAATTTCCCCGGTCTTAGATCAGGAGCATGCCCGAAGACGTTTGCATGCTCTTTGTTTCTTCTATCTGCTTTCTTTTTTTAACTCTCATGTTCAGGGTCCAAAAGTTACTCCATAAATGAAGATACAATCTCCCTTTCTTGACAGGAAAAGGTTCTGGCCTCTGGTAGGATTTTCTTATCTCTTGTTGATAGGTAAACTAAAAAACTCAGCAGGAATGCTCATCTCGCCCTCTGAGAGTCTGGACGCAGCGGCCAATCTGGACAACCATGACAGGGAGTGGAGATAGGCTGAGAAATACATGCTTATAGCCAAAAAATAAATGACTTTGTTTTTCCAAGTGAAGGCATTTCTCTCAGGGTGGGGGTACAGTATTGCATGGAGACTCTGAGCATGGGGTTGTCAGGCAGATCTGGCCTCAAATGTTAGCCCTGCTGCCAATTAGCCCCTGGCCTTGGGCAAGGTCATTGACCTTGGTGGACCTCAGCTTCTCATCTGCAAAATGGGGACTGTGACAGTACTAGGTCATTTATTTATTGTGAGGATTAAACATGGGGTATGGATTCAAAGCATGTGTGCACACCAAGACTTGTACACAGGTGTTCAAAATAGCTTTATGTGTAATAGTCAAATACTAGAGACAAGCCAGAAACCCACCAATATATGAAGGAATAAACAAATTGTGTTATATTCATATAATGGACTACTACTCAGCAACAAAAAGGATTAAACTCTTGATATATATCACAGCTTGGATGAATCTTAATATAGTAAGTGGGAGAAGCCAAGCCACAAAACAAAATAAAACTACATACTGTTTGATTTCTTTTGTGTAACATTCTAGAAAATGCGAATTTAGTGACAGAAAGCATGTCTGTGGGTTGCCTGGGGACAGCACTGGAGGCTAGGGAAGAAAGGAATGAAGGAAAGACTAGAAAGGAATGTATAGAAACCTTTTGGGATTATGGATATGTTCATTATCTTAACTGCGGTGATGATTTCATGGGTGTACTGATGTCAAAACTTATCAAAATTATGCACTTTAAATACACTCAGTTTATTGAATGACAATTATACCTCAGCAAAATCATTAAAAACTAGACAGGATAACAGGTAAAGGGCTTGGAGCAGTGTGGTATAGAGTAAAAAGTCAATATATTCACGGTGGCTTTACAATGAGGAGGGAGAAGCTGACAATGATGATAATGACAGCACTCCTGCTGCTGCCACTCCTGGGAGGGAATACTGCTCCTTGCTTATGTCTCTGGAATGCTCACACTCCTGTCTTATCATCCACTAGCTACTTTGACCACCTAATGGCCCCACAGTTCTCACCTCCCGAGCGCCCCTGGGAGTCATTCCCTTCTCTGACTGCCAATATCCTCTACAGCTCAAAACCTTTCTCTTCACTGTATATGGACTGAGCATTCTGACTCGGGACTCATGCAGACATGCGGTGAAATGTGCTTTCTTACTTCCTAACTTGATCGGGCCTCAGTTTTCTCATCTGTAAACTGGGGGAGGTAATAACAGAGGTGTTGGCACACAGAGAGGAGATAGTATAACACACTGAGACCTAGACAAGAAACATCTCACACATGGGACCTCAATGTCTTGTCGTCCGTCTCATACTGCTTGGGCTGACCAGGGGCTACTCAGTAGCACCCTCCTCTTTTCCTGGGTGCCGAACAAATCGAGACCTAAGACGAAGGAGTGTCTTAGGGAAGCAACCAGAGCCCCTTTGTTCCCAAACAAGCCTGAATCGAAGATGTCGCTTAAGGTGAAAGCAAACATGATCCTAAGTACTAAATCTCAAGGTCTGACAGATTTATCTACTCTGTAATGGCAGCCTCCCAACATGAGGGCATGGACTGGGTGTTCTGCGCCCAGAACAGAATGGAGAAATCACACTTTTCATGGACAGCTCACTCCCCAAAGAAATAAGGGGGATCCCCTGGGCTGAGGAAGTCAGATTTATTATTTTTAAATCATATGGTACGCAAGCCTCTCCTCCCTCACCCCTCAAAGGGGCAGAGGGAGCAAAGGAGCAGAAACAGCCGAGGGGCGTCACAGAAATGAAGGCAAACGTCAGGAGTTGGGGAACGAACATTCCTCCTTTAAATTGCTATTTTCATTCATCATTTCATAAGCAGAAGTACCAATTTCCTAACTGTATCGATTGCATCATAATGGCTGAGCACACAGGTGAGTACTTCTGGCCGTGAGCACTGAAACCATCATTGTGGAAGTCAACACAGGGACTGGGAGCTGCTCGGGCAGCAGGTGGCTATGAGGCATTTCTTTCCACGCTCCCGCTCCCCCAGAGTCACAGAGATCACCACATCCCCAGTCCGGTCATTTCCCAAACGGCAATGGATAGTAGGACTGCTCCTCCTCATGCCTTCCGGGTCAGTATTCAGTAAAACTGGGCCATCTTCCCTATGGAATTCCCTCAAGTGGCTAAAGTATGCCGATCACCCCTGAGTCCTCCTGGTCATGGGTTACACACACTCCATTTTTAACCTTCTCTCACATATTGGGGGAATTCTCCTACAGTGGACACACCCCAAACTGCCAATGACCTTCTTAAAATGTGCCACAGGATCACAAAAGCTGCAGATCCAATTAGTCAATCAATCAGTCTAATAATCGCTGCTGAATAACACCAGGTGCTCCAAATGGCACAGCCCACAGGCAGACGCACATACACCCCGCAGAGGAAGGGAGACTCACATGCGTGTTCTCGGCCACACCCACACTCTGTCAACTCCTACTGAACGCGTGGTCAACAGAAACTCTGAGATAGTCATTCACAGCAACTGCTGGCAAACCCGGGGGTCCCCATCTCCTCCTTGCCATGCTGGAGTTAGGGGCTGGAATTCTACTTTTTTCTCATCCTATCACAACTTATCTTTTTCCAGAGATAGCCAGGGTGAGGGGATCAAGAGTGCAGGTGGTCGGGGCACCCGGGTGGCTCAGTGGGTTAAAGCCTCTGCCTTCGACTCGGGCTGTGATCCCAAGGTCCTGGGATTGAGCCCCATATCGGGCTCTCTGCTCAGCAGGGAGCCTGCTTCCCTTCCTCTCTCTCTCTGCCCCCCTCTCTGCCTACTTGTGATCTCTGCCTGTCAAATAAATAAATAAAATCTTAAAAAAAAAAGAGTGCAGGTGGTCACCAGGCAGACTTGGGTGCAAGCTTCAGGCCCAATTCTCTGAGCTTGGTTCTGTTTTTGTCATCTATACAAGGGTGATAACAACACCCATATCACGAGACTGTGGTGAGCAGGAAATGCAACCTCACACATAAATGGCTTAGCACAGTACCTGACACAAATAAGCAAATAAACAAGCATTAGCTTCCATCATTACTATATTGAATACATAAATCCTATTATGAGAGCATATAAGTAAGAAGTGTGTGCTACTAGGTACAACCACGATTTGAGAGAAATTAATTTTAATTACTTTAGCACTGTGTATGTAAAACCATACACATCGATACTATTCTGCACTTTTAGTTATTCTAGCTGCATTTTAGGGAGGCATTGTATAGTCCAGCGTACTTGTCAACTGAGAAATTTGCAGATGTCTTCAGAGATGTTCCCTTCAAATGTGAAGGGTCAACCATGGACGCCTCCATCATTGGATGCCCCACAATCACTGTCAGAAATCCTGTGGCTTAGTCTTCCAATGGCCTGGGATGGAATCCCCACGGATGGCAAACTTGGACCCTATAAAGAGCTAGCTGCTTCCCCACCTACTTTGGTCCTGAATTATCTCATATTCATATTTCCCGTCCAGTGTGAAGAAACTCTTCCCAGCTAGAGAAGATAGAACCCAAGGAGGAGCGGTAGCTGAGGTATTCCCAAGCCACCAGTCTTCCACTTCCTCCCTCATATCTCTCTGAACATTTCTTTCTTTTTTTTTTTTAAAGATTTTATTTATTTATTTGACAAACAGAGATCACAAGTAGGCAGAGAGGCAGGCAGAGAGGGTGGGGAGGCAGGGGAAGCAGGCTCCTGCTGAGCAGAGAGCCCGATGCGGGGCTCGATCCCAGGACCCCGGGATCATGACCTGAGCCGAAGGCAGAGGCTTTAACCCACTGAGCCACCCAGGCACCCCTCTCTGAACATTTCTATAAAGATCTTTTTATAAGGATCTTCCAATCAGATTTAGCTTGATTGTGAAGCCCAAGTACCTGCTGGAGGTTAGCCTTTATAATACATTGATGCATTAATCAATTATAATTAGATATGCCTCTTGATACCCACACACTTGACCATGCATGTAACTTTGCAGGACCTTATTTCTCTAGGAAAAGCATTCTGCTTGACTTCTTAACTCCGGGCTCAGCCACATGATGCCCTTGGTTAACAGGATATTACCAGGCACAATACAAGCACTTGTCACTGCCACAAGCATATTTTCCCACGAGCCCCCTGGAGGATGCAAGTCATCTCAGTTATGCCACCCAAGACCACTCAATCAATCAACAGCCATCTAACCTCTAGACAGAAGGGCAAGCTCAGCTAAGATCAGCAGAGCACATTAGCCAACCTGCAGCAACACCATCTGCACATGATCCCCCAAACCAGCTGAGTCCAGCAAAGATCAGCTAAATACTACAGATTTCTAAGCTAAACAAACGCTATTGCCATATACCAACAGTGTTTTATGGCTGTTCATTACGTGGCATTATTGTGGAAACAGATAACTAATCCAGCCTCCCCCACATGAATCTACAAGGATTGTATCTGTAAGATTTGAGAATGAGAGAATCAGGAGAGCCTTTCTCCATTCCTATCAGCTATCCTTCATTTAAGCTTTAGAAAGTAAAGAAAACTTGGTAAGCCACGCTCATGTCTGCCTCTGAATGGCTGACATCATGGTCAAGAGCCCCATAGCCTAAGCCCCACAAGTGGAAACTTGATGACTTCCTTGAATGTAAAAAATTATCCAATTCCACCAATAGACATGATCACCAGTCACAGAGTCAACACTCAGTTTGACACTAATACACTCAAAATGGATGGCTTGTCTAGTCTCTGTCACCCAGAACAATTTCACCCTCACAAGACTGCTTTTGAAGTAGGAAATCTTGGGAGAGTTACAACTTTCTCTGCAGCTTGAATTTTTTTTTTTTCTTTTGCAGAGAGCTATTTTCAATGCCCCCAAACTTGTGTGGGAGTGCCAATCGGCCACATTTAATTGGGCAGACTGTGAGCCTCAGCGATGCAACACTCTTTGGAAAATTAAACATAGACATGATTGTTACTTTGCTCTGTTATTGTGGCTACAGAATGGCAAACCAATCTGTTGAAACTGAAAAATCCAGCCGCTCAGTTATCTGTCAGGCCTACACAGCTACACACCCCATAAGTAGATTTTTTTTTTCCTACTTAGCTGAACCATATTTTGATTGAATACATTGCTTGCTTAGCATTGTGTATGACCAAGACTTAAGGTCCTCCTAACAGCTTGTCAGCAACTTAGGAAAGGTTGGTCTTACAAATATATACTATTCATTCATTCAATCACTCACTTACTTAACCTGCAAACACATATCATGCATCTACTCTGTGCCAGAAACTGTGTTCAATGTGGGGAATAAAAACAAAATTTCTATAACAATTAGTTAAAAAAAAAAAAAAAAAACTAGTAAAAAGGGTAAGGCAAGAATAGAAGCTAGGATCTGGCTCTAAAGCAATGTTTCTCACCTGGGAACAATTTTGCCCTTCTCAATCAGGGTATATTCACCAACATCTAGAGATATTTTTGGTAATCGTAACTGGAGGGGCAGGTGCTACTGGAATCTAGTGGGTAGAGGCCAGGCACACTGATAAGCATCTTGTAATGCACACAATAGCCCTTACAATAAAGGATTGTCCAGCCCAAAATGTTAATGCAGGGATGGAGAAGCTCTGTGTTAAGGCCATGCACTGCACTAATTTATTTGAAAGCAAACTTTCCATCTAATCCATCATTGCATCATATGCCTCAGCACAGGGCAAGCATCTAGGTAGGTGCCATACAAATGCAGGATGGATGGATGGATGGATGGATGGATGGATGGATGGATGGATTAGATAAATCCGACACCTATAGATGGTATCAGTAGATGTATATAAATGCACTAAGTTGTTTGGCCATTATAAACTTAACAAATAATTTAATTTTCCAACCTGGAATTTAGGTGGCTCCACGAAGGGAATCAGTCTGGTAATTTTGACACGAATTTCACAGGACATGGTAGGCTGTGCTAAGTGATGAATTTGGTGCTCCAGAAAACCCTGCAGTTCTGATCACAGCCTCTTTCCCAGTTCTTCTGTTAACAGATAAGACATGTTGGCTGTTCCTCTAAACCTTCCTGGCTTGAAATGAAGATAATCTGTCTCATTTCTTAACCACTGGAAATGAGAGGGAATTTGTCATATCCAACATTCTGTAGATTCATTTGGCCAATCATTCTACTTTGGTCTGAACTCATCCCTAGTAATGTACAATCTGTTTTACATGTTAATTTTTAATGGTGTGATTTTGGCTTGTCCTTCAAACAAGTTGAGTAGAAACACTGATTTATTTTTATCCCTTTCATCAATGCCAGGGAACAAAATAAATTACTCAAGAACACGTTCTCTTGCTTTTGCTTCTTCCCCATAAGAGATTATAAATGTTCAAGGGTTGATCTTCCTTTCAATAGACTGGCTATGTATCCCAGCCATGAATGAGGTAGAGGGTTAGTGGTGTGGAATGAGACATTCCAAGGTCAGCAAAACCCTGTCCTTGCCTTTTGGGAGGCCACAATAAGGAAAGGCTTTGTGGTAAAGATGAGATGCTGGCAGTTGCACCTTCTGTCCAGGATGGAAGCTTGGATAAGAACCTGAAAATTGTTGACATGTGTATGTCTCCCACTGGATTACATGATCCTTGGGACAGAGGCTAAAACTTTGGTGAGTGAGCTTCCTTGCCCACCTTAAATTTGGCTCCTCATTCAAAATCATCCAAGGAGAATCATATACTGTAGCAAGTATTGGGGAAACCCTTCCTCTTAAAAGCCTCTGCCTTTGGCTCAGGTTATGGTCCCAGGGTTCTGGGATCAGGCCCTGCATCGGGCTCTCTGCTCCCTGGGAAGCCTGCTTCCTCCTCTCTCTCTGCCTGCCTCTCCGCCTACTTGTGATCTCTCTCTGTCAAATAAATAAATAAAATATTTAAAAATAAATAAATAAATAAAGATTCAGATGAAATGTGTAAGTTTTGTTAACAGAAGTCTGACCACTTGTGTTCAGCCATCGAATTGCCTGCCTGGCCCCCTAAAACCATGTGCTATACTTAAATAGTACAGTGTCTGGAAACCTACCAATCAACTGTCATCACAACTGCTCTGATGATCCAGACAGACGTGGCCAAAGTTAAAAGGGGTGGAAAGATTCCTTTGTTTCTTCAACAACACCTACTGTGCCAGGCACAATGCCAGGTACACATGACACCAAACACCAAGCAGCCACATTCACTGATTTCAAGTTTTTTTCTAGTTCACTGCAGGAGATAAGTATAGGTTTGTTTTGATTTTGTGCTCCTCCTTCCTTTCTATAATTCTTAAAAATCTGAAGAAAGATACTGAACTCTTTGACCATTTTTTCCTTTCTTCTCATTTTTGGCTTCTTTCACTTTTCCTATCCCTTTCTCTTTCTCCAAATTTCTGGTATCATCCTTGAAAAGACACAAATAAAGTCTAGAGGCAGAAGGTGGCCAGTGTTGGTTCATGGGTCACTATCAATCAAGGACAGGATTTTGTGAGATTCTCTTATTCTTTTTTCTTATGGTCATTGCCTCATGTTATAAAATGGCTGCAGGAACTTCAGGCATTTTCTCTTCAGGACACAGGAAGAAAAGAGAAAGATGAAAGTTGATGGTCCTATCCACCTGAATCTGACTCCGCAAAGAATGGAAAAGCCTTTCTGTCATACAGGTTTCAGTCTCTACCTAATTATACAAAACACAGGCACATAGCTACTTCTAGCTAGAAGATGGCATAAAGGAAAGGGTTATGGATGGGATCAGTCAGCTAAGCAGTCCGTATGGAGAATACTATTGAAGAAACAGATATTCATGAGGTCGTTATGAAATTTAGGTGCCATAGATTTATAAGAAGTGCTTGAAATCAGGAGCTGGGGAAACTACAAATGAGTTATATTGCCTTGAATACTTCCTATATATCATCAGAATTAATCATCTCATCAACCCTGTGGGATGAATTTAATGATTAGCACTATTTCACAGACACAGAAACTTGAGTACAAAGAAGTAAAGTGACTAATCCAAGGTCATTAGCCAGGAAGGACAGAATCAGATCCTTATCCTAGATCTTCAAAAAACATTTATTTACCAAGTTCTCTTTTTTGACTCTGCTCTTGAGTACAAATATGTAATAAAATTCAATACACACACCAAGCATTTGTGGGAAACCGTAGTAGGCACATTTCCAGAGCGAGCAAGCTTTAAACCAAGAATTCTGGGAGAGTCAAAAGGACAGTTCACCCATTCGTTCATTCAAGGATCCATGGACTTCTGGACCCATCTCTGGGCTGACGACATCGATGAGAAAGACCCAGCTACGTTTTTGCATGTGGCTCCTTGTCCAGACCTAGAAATGGACAAGTGGCCATGCAGTGGATGACATTCTGCAAAAGAGGGATGTGCAAGGCACTCTGTGGGTCTGCTGAGGCTTCCTTCACCCTTGTCCTTCTGAAAGCAGAGCCTGGAGTAGGGATCAAAGAAAAGATTCTTTGGGATGTGTAAGCTGAGGGATAAGTGTGAGGAAGAAAAGGGAAGTGAAGCAAGAAAAATAGTAATATGAAGCATTGCAGGCCTATGCTGGCCACTGCTCCACCACGAGCCGCAAACAGCCATTGCCAACTGTGCTCAGCTGAGTAATGGTCCCCATCCTAGTCCCCAGAATCTGTGAATAGGTTATCTGACACAACAAAAGTGATTTTACAAATGTGATTAAGTTAAAGATCTCGTGGTGGGGAGAATGTCATGGATTACCTAGGTGAGTCCAATGGAATCACAAGAGTCCTTATGAGAGAGGGAGTGAGGGTCTGAGCCAGAGAAGGAGGTGAAGCCGTGGAAATGCAGAAATCAGAGTGAGGTGAGGCCGTGAGACAAGAAATGCAGGCGGCCTCGAGAAGCGGAAAAGGGAAAGGAATGGATTCTCCTCAGGGGAGAAGAGGAAGAATCCAGAAGGATTGCAGCCCTGTCAACTCATTTTATACTTTTGACCTCCAGATCTGTTTGGGAATATATTTGTGTTGCTTTAAGAAACTACATGGTAATTTGTTACAGCAGCCGTAGGAATCTGATACACAGGTCTCTTTGCACATGCGTTCACTTGGGACCCAAGAGTTTTCTAGAAGAATTTTATGGAAAGGAGCTCATGGAGTTCAGGAACATATCTGTCCCGTTGCTTCCAAATGTTTCTCAATCGTACTCATCAAAGCTCACATCCTGGGTTGCTAACTCCCCACCCTTCCAGTTTTCACCTTCCGGCCCCTTGGCAGCTGCTAGGAATACATATCTCACACCCCAAAGCAGATTGTGCTCACCAGTGTAGGCAAGGAGTTGACTAAGAAGGCAAACACCCTAAGAAGTATCCCAAGGAATCTAGAAAGTACCAAGTTTATGCCCAGTACTAACGGTGACTAACCGCTTGGGGAGAAAATCATCCAAATACTTATCCGGCTCCTTCTAGAGACTGGTGTCATTTCTTGGGAGCATGTTTTACTTCTGCCTGCCTAGCATCCAATCTCCAGTTCTCTGAGTAACTGTACCCTATTTCCTTGGCAAATTACCCTTTCTAATCCCATCTATGTCCCACAGTGGGCTGATTCCCCCATTTATTCCAGAAGGAGGCATGGCCCAGACTTGGCCAACCAGAGCATAGAACTTCCTCACCACAGCAGCTGGCTCTGGAAGAGGCATGGCCCCAAGCCTGGCCAGTCAGTTTACTGCATCTCACTGACCACTGCAATTGGTTCAGGGAAGTACCCATGGCCCACTCCGTCCAGTTCTGAAACGTGAGAACCACTGGGAATACATCATCTGATGTATTTACCCCACTGATCCTGGAATTGAGAGCATGTCACCTGGAACTTCTAAGGGCCCACAGTGTGGGCAAGAAGCCAGCATGAAGTGAAGGAAAGGGTCACTCTAAGACACAGTTGGCTTTCTTTTTTTTTTTTAATTTTTTTTTTTAAGATTTTATATGTTTATTTGACAGACAGAGAGATCACAAGTAGGCAGAGAGGCAGGCAGAGAGAGAGAGAGAGGAGGAAGCAGGCTCCCTGCTGAGCAGAGAGCCCGACGTGGGGCTCGATCCCAGGACCCTGAGACCATGACCTGAGCCAAAGGCAGAGGCTTAACCAACTGAGCCACCCAGGCGCCCCGACACAGTTGGCTTTCTTGACCCAACCATACCTAAAGCTGGATGGAGTTCCTATGTATGTAATCCAATGCATTTCACTTTTTAACTTAAGTCAGCTTTGAGGGGTGGGGTGTCTTTTGAAAGTTTCCCAGTACAATACTTCCTCAGGGACACTTTTCACCGGCTGTCAGCAAGAAGCCCTCTTGTGGACTTAGAGGCTTCAGAGACTGGAGCAGTTAGGAAAGCTGGAGGCATGTCAGAGAAAGGCAGCAGCCCAGAGCTTCTTGAGAACTTCCAAGTCCTAAAGGAAAATCCCAGCTGTGCCTTAACACAGTATCTGCTGTGCCTGGACCCTATGGTGCCGAATGCCCCCCCGCACCATGGCCCTGGACAGAGCCACCTCCACAAGTACCCTTGGGAAGTTGTTCTTTATTCACTCAGACCCGTCTTACAGAACAGCAAAGTAGCAGAAAATCCATCTCTTGGGATGTAAACAACTCAGCTGCAGATGAGAGGGATGTCTGACCTGCTTGCATGATCCGGCCCCCTGTGCCGTGATTCTAGTGATTAGACGTGGCCAATTCCAGCCTCTGTGAAACAGGAAATTGCTGCAATTGCTAACAATAGGTCTGGTCCAGCCTGGGCCCAACATGCCTACAGTTCCAAGCATGAAGGCATCTTCTAGCTCCACGGTCTCTGTTCCAAAACCAGGACACACCTCTCAGAAATGAAGAAAAGGCTATTTTCAAGGCAGTAATTGCATAATATAAGGAATGTGACAAAAGGGAGACCCTCGAGCTCCATTACTTTGAAGGGTCTGTCAGTGTTTTCATTACAGTCCATTTTCTGCCGTCATTTGTCTTCGGCTGTGAAGTTGGGCTGACAGCTGGGGCTTAGCACCCACAGGCCCAGCCCAGGGGAATGGTGTGGAGTTTAATTTAGTTGGAGTTGCGTGGCCAGCTCCATGCTGAGGACTTGCAAACTATGAATTAAGTCCAAGTTTGGGTCTTCTGGCGCTTTTGTGGCAGTTCTTGTTTGGAGAACGCTCACTACCGCACCTGCAAACTGTGCTTTCCTGACGGGCTGAACTCCAAGGCCACAATCAAAAGCAGGAGAGTCATTTTTTTTTTAAGATTTTATTTATTTATTTTACAGAGAGAGATCACAAGTAGGTGGAGAGGCAGGCAGAGAGAGAGAGGAGGAAGCAGGCTCCCCGCTGAGCAGAGAGCCCGATGTAGGGCTCGATCCCAGGACCCTGGGATCATGACCTGAGCAGAAGGCAGAGGCTTTAACCCACTGAGCCACCCAGGTGCCCCCATGGAGAGTCACTTTCTATACTCTTCTAACATTTATTTTGGGGAGGGGGTATAGAGTTGAAATCCATGAATATAGTTTATGTTTCTTTTCATGTTAAAAAAAAAAAGTGTCACTTAAACTCAGATAACCATTTCAAAGTTATCTCCTATCTTCTCTCTTTATATGGTCCTCACACAATCTCTGTTTCCAGGAAAGGTAGGCCATGATCTGCAATGTCCCAGCCTCAACACAGCCCCCAGTCTCTCTTAGGACACACAGGCTCAGAACCTGGGCCCTGGAACAGCGAAGCCAAGTCCTAGAAATTAAGGCCAGAATAAACACCAGGAATAGCTTCCAGACTAACGAATGCCCAGCCTGGAACCTGGTTCTCATTGTGTATTCGCATCCTAGCACAGCATCTAGAATCCAACCCAGAACTCTAGAGTCAGACAAAGTATGGGCGGATATGGAAAATCAGCCTGTAAAGGTCCTTTCTCCTTACTTTTCTCCATGACCCTCCTGAGCACTAATAGCTGAACAACCCATGAACTTCCCACGCAGATTGTCTTCTATGAGCCATAGACCTGTCCACAAGTCACTGTCTTGATCCTCAACATCATTTTACCACCGCCAACGTCTACCAGTGTCCATTCCAACATCATCAGTCTCATCAAGAATGGTGTTAAGAACTTCCCTCAAGCTAGGTTCTGCACCACATGGTACACATGTGGGGTTTCAGTTAATCCCCACTATAAGTCTCTGTGTAGGAGTTTTTACCCTCATTTTACAGTCAAGGAGACTGAGTCTTGAAGAGGCAAGGCAACATACCCATGTTTACCAAACTGGGAAGCAAGGCAGACCCAGCGCTCCGGTTCTGGACCGGTATGGAACAATAACTATCAACACAGCAGAGGCTCCCCAGGAAACTGACTGGCTGACAGGGTTTAGAGGTCAGCATGTCTATTAGGGAGTGTCCCTGGGATCAACACCTGCGAAAGGGAGGAGCAGAAAGCAGGACTGAGCAGAAGGGAAGCCAGTCATAGCCCTGGCTGTCCCTACAAGGCATATTGGAGATAGAACAGTCTGCTTGCGATAGTGCCCTGTCTTGGGCCAGGAAGCCTGCTTCCTTATGCCCTGAATGAGTTTCCTGTAGGTCTTATGGGGCTAAAATGAAAGTGTTGGCACAGTTGCCTTCCTTCTGGAGGCACGGGGGAAAATCTGTGTCCTTACCTCTTCAAGCTTCTAGAGATACCTGCATTTCTTAGCTTGTAGCCTTTCCTCCATCTTCGAGAGGCGTCCCTCCAGCCTCTGCTCCTGCTATCACACCTCTTCCCTCTCTCTGCTCCCATCACCCTACCTCTTTCTCTGACTCTGACACCGCTGCCTCCCTCTTACAAGACCCTGATGTTTATATTCAGGATCCATCCAGATCGTCCAGGGTAATCTCTCCGTCTAAATTTCTTAATCAATTAATAATCTGCCAAGCCACTTTTGTCATGTCAGGCAACAGATCTGCAGACTCTGAACATGGATGTCTTAAGGGGCCATTACTCAGCCTGCCCCAGGTCCCCTCAATTACCCACTGTTTGTGGGTATTCCAGCTGAAGCGACCCCTGAAGGCCATCTGCTGACCACACAGCCCAGGCCACAAGTCCTTCCTGAAAGCGGATTTGGGGGGAATCTTCATGTCCCATCACACATCCCAGACATTTCAAGTTCAACCCAGCCCAGGCCAGCCCAGCTCCCCCCTTTTTCCTTTAAAGATGACATTTCCCCAGCTTTGAATCCCAGCTATAAACACTATCTCAGTCCCTGTTACCAGGATCTGCTTTCATCTTCCTCTCCTGTGAATCATAATACTCTGCTTTTATATTTATGACCAACTGTTTAAAGTACCTCTTGAGCGTCTGACCACAGCTCAATTGTCCATTATTGCAATAATCATCCGTCTCTTTGTATTCAGAGAGCAACACAGATTAGGAAATGTGAGGACTGCTTTTGGCGTTGAGCAGTTGTGTTTTGGGGGGGGCGTTTCTCCCCCTGCTGTAAATGTGTTACACAGAAGCATATTTCTATCCATCTGCAGCCCTGCCATATTGCAGGTAACTGTGAACAAAACAAGCAATAAAACTGCAAAGGGGCTGCTGCTTTTTCCTACATATTGACTCAGTTACCTGTGGCATAGGCTCCTCTTTCGAAGTCCATTCCTTACTCCCCAGAAGCACCTGCGACCTGGACACCCATGGGAAAGCCAAGAAGGGACTTAAGAAATAGCTGGGAAGTGCTTTTTAAAAAATCATAAACTCAGACCATCTCCTTTGATCCTGTCTTCTGAATGATCTACTTTCTAGGATGCGCTTCTTGCAGAATAGATGCTAATCACCAATTTGCTCATTACAGTGGATGCTGAGGCGCTAACCCATCACTCTGCGTGACTCTGGAGGGGCTGTCAGTAGACAGACTGTCACCTCCCTACCTCACTAGGGGATATTGACTGCCAGAGGCCTGAGAGTCTGGGAGCTGTTGATAGGGCCAGCAAAGCATTCTTTCTCTCTCTCTCCCTCTTTCTCTCTCCTCTTCCTCTTCCTTCTCCCACCCTCAATTTGCTAAGCTGCCAGGATATAAGTCTGGGGCATATGGTGGCCATGACACCTGTCTGCTTAGGAGATGGAAAGGAATGGAGGAGCCCTGATGCCTTCATTGAGTCCCTGGATCCATTCATGCCTGAAGGCAGCACCTAATCTTTCCAGTTACATAAGCCAATATATGCTTCATTAAACCTAAGTTATTTTAATGGATTTTGACCTATTTATTATTAAACATGACTTATTACCTTTTTTGCATCTTCCTTTAGATATTCCTTGGTAGCCTCGAACTCATAATACTCCAAAATAAATTCAGCATAGCTTGCTGTTCCTACACCCACATCTAACTTTGCCATTTCTCCCCCAAATACTTTCATTTTCTGCATTCCCTAGCCCCCGGGTCCATGCATATCCTTGAAACTTCTCCTTCCTTCGAGCCACTCACCCTTCTCATTGCCTTCCCTTTGTTCTGGTCTAGATGATTCTCCCCATAATATGCACTAACCTCCTGCATCTACCCCTGTTCCCTGATGCCTCTTCCCAAATGTTGATTTCATCAGGCTCATCTCTGATGCAGAAGCTCTCTATGGCCCCATGAAGTACAAAATAGGCCTCAAATGTCCTTGCTTGACATCCAAAGTGAGGATGTAGCACACGTAAGCTTAGATTGTAGCACCAAGTCAAAACTCAAGTCAGCTTTGTCATTCCATAGCTGTGTGAATTTGATCAAGTTATTAAACCTCTCTGACCCAACATCGCCAGCTATAAAATGAAAAGAACTGCACCCACTTCTTGTGGTCATGGTGACATTTAAATTTGTTACTATATGTTAAGTGCTAAGTACAGACACTAAGGCAGCCACAAAACCCAACCACTAATTCAGTAAGTATTTACTGAATACCTACTATGTGCCAGTTACTGTAATTGTGACTCAACACCCATACACACACACACACACACACACACACACACACACACAGAAACAAAGTTTTAGCTTCAACCCCCGTCTAATCAATGCCTTCATCCCTTCACTCAGCAAACCTAGTCTGGGGCCTCCTGCACACAGCATAATGCTGGACACTGAGACAGAGTAGTGAACAAAATGGGTCCCTGACTTCAAGGAACTCTTGTCCAATAGGGGAGACACATAACAGATACTAAGCAGACAATTTCAAATACCATCAGATTTCTGGCACAGCCTATAACTGGAGCTTCTAAGAACCTATTTCTAAAATTGTATAATATCCTAAAAAGTAAGTTTCTTCTCTAGAAATAGAAACAAGAAACCCTATAAAATAGAGTCAGAAGGGTAACTAAATTCCCCTTTCATTATGCAAGTCCCATTTCAGACAATATCCTTCCAGCATCCTTCCTAATGAGTTTCTCATAAACCCAGTGCCCAGGGGTTGATGCATATGGTCACAATGGCAATGACTCCACTGGGAGCGAAGCAGAACCTGCAAAACAACTTTCAGGAGAGTAGCTTGTCCTTACAGTCCCCTCACTGTTCCCTTCACCAGAACCTGGTCCTTCAAGCCTCCAGGGCATTAGTGAAACTCACCAGGAAAGTACGGTCAAGACCCCAGCAAGGCGTCCCAGCTACTTTCAGCACAGCTTTGCCCTTTAGGCCGACATGGGCTGGGAATTTCTATGGAAAGGTGACCAGAGAGAAGGATCTAGGAAGTGGGGCTCTGGGAGAGAAAGAAAGAAAAAATAAGGCCACTCATAGGAAGCTTCCAGAAGCATGAGGGGCAAGGAGTATAACTCTAAAGCAGAGTTTCTTGACTTTGGCATAAGACATGTAAAGGGGCATCACTGCATCATTCTATGCTGTGGAGGCTGCCCTGTGCACTGTAGGATGCAGAGCAGCACCCATAACCTTGACCACCAGATGCCACTACACTCTCCTGCAGTTGTGACAATGAAAAAATGTACCTGGGGCAAATGTACCCTAGGTGTCAAGTTACCCCTGATTGAGAACCACCGGTCTAGAACCAATGTCTCCTGGAGGGAAAGAAATAGACTAAACTACAGAAAAGTCTCCATACAGAGAGATTTGGGCGCAAAGTATGTTCTAATACAACCAGCAATGTGAGAAGAATAAAGACAGATGCAAAGGTCAGCTCTACGTCAAAAGATCTTCGAAACATGGACTTCTCTGAATGGATGGCATGTTCTCTTCCGTGACTCGGTGGGAATCTACAGACAGAGAAGGAATCTCGTGCATATGGGAAACAGGCCTGAAACACCACCTATCCTTTCTGATCCCAGAGACAGTATGTGGCTTTGAACCACTCCTTTCCTCTCTCTAGGCTGTTGGACAGGTTCTTTGCCAAATGAAGGAGTTGTACTGCTTCAGGGATGGAACACAGTTGTTACATATTACTCCCCTCCCGACGACTATGCCTGTGACAGACACCACTAACCAATTACTACACTTTCCCCTTGAGGCTAAGCAAAGCCTCTGAATCCTTCCCCACACAGGCCTTCCTAAAGCTGCTGCTCCTCCACTAATTGTTGCTGCCAAGATGTGTCAGCATTGTTTACGATTCTTAGAAGAGCCAGTGATTTGCAAACTATATTCTGGGGGCTTGTAGAGAACCCCTCCAGAGCTACCTTAGGGAAAAGAGAACACAACAAATAAGTCTCCAGTTTTCTAAACCCCACTTCAACCAGAGATTTTGTCTGCTTTACATAATGGACTTCTCATCAAATTGTATTTGAAAAAAATAATCCTTCAGCTAACACAGCAAAATTTGCTAGAGCCGCCGTAACAAAGTACCACAAACTGAGTGGCTTAAACAACTTAAATGTGTTGTTTCAGGCTGGAAGTCCAAGATCAAGCTGTTGTCGGGGTGGGTTCCCTCTGAAGCTGCGGGGAGAAACTTGTCCCAGCCCTGCCTCGGCATCTGATGGTTGGTTGGCGATCTCTGGCATTTCTTGGCTGGTAGAAGCATCACACCAATCTTTACCTTTTCTTTACCTGGCGCTCTCCCTGTCTACAGTTTTTCTGCATCCAAATTTCCCCTTTCTTTAAAAAAAAAAAAAAAGATTTTATTTACAGAGATTTTATTGAGAGAGAAAGATAGGGAGAGCAGGGGGAGGAGCAGAGGGAGACAGAGAGAGAGAATCCCAAACAGGCTCACACCCAATATGGAGCCCAACACAGCGCTTGATCTCACAACACTGAGATTAGGACCCGAGCCAAAATCAAATGTGGAACACTCATCTGACTGAGACATCTAGGCATCTACCAAATTTCTCCTTTTTATAAGAACACCAGTCATACTAGATTAGGGCCCATAGGGTCATAGGGCCCACCGTATGACCTCACTTTAATTTGATTATGTCCAAAAAGACCTTGTCCCCAAACAAGGTCCTACTGTGAGGTATAGGGATTAGGCTTGCAAGATGTAAATTTAGAGGTAGATACAAACTAACCCATAACACTCTATCCTCTGATTCCCTGAATTCATGACTTTCTGACATGAAAAACACATTCACCCCATTCCTGTATCCCCAAAATTCTAGATTCATTCCAAGATGAACTCTTTGTCTAGAATCTCATCTAAATCAGGTATGGGTAAGACTCTGGGTATGATTCATCCTAGAGCAAAATTCCTCTCCATCCGTGAACCTGTGAAATCAGATAATGAGTTATTTTAAGCTTCTAAAACACAATGGTGGGATGGGCATAGGATAGACAGTGTCCTGGGCAGGGTCAAGTTTTCTCCCTGGAGTCTGGATATCCTGGCATCTGCCTTTATCAAGGCCTTCTTGTGAATGGTTTCCTAGTGGGACCACACCCTCGTTTGGTGCTCTTTCAAACACCACTCTTCCAGGAAATTCAGGTTTGTAGTCTGTTTCCCACAAGCCAGATTAAAGGTCAGAAATTCCCAATGCTCTGATAATGTAAGAAATTTTGAAAAGCAAGCACATGGCCCGTGATGAAGCTCAGAGCATCATTCTTGATATGCTAGTAACTGGCTCCTCACTCCTTCCTTGCTTTGAAATTTCTGTCAAGGAAAAAGTAGCAGAAGAAACAAATTCTAAATGTTGTTTTTTTCTTCCTTACTTGCTCTTTGAAGATCAACTATGTGACACATTCCCGTTCCATATGAAGTGACATGGAGATGTCCCCATAAGTTCTTGTGTTCATGCTGGCTTCCCCATGGATCCAATGGTCCCATGATTCATTGTCTTGGAGCACAGTATGAGGACAAAAGTCCTTGAAGATCAATGACTTTCAACGATCAGAGACTCAAGAGCCTTTTGCTCCAGTTGGATAATGCACTTAGGATTTTAATCAACCTTAACGTGTGGATTTTATACATTATTCAAGACCTCCACGAGCCCCACATAGATCCTCCTGTTGACAAACACCCCATTAGAAGCCGGGGTTGTCTCAGCGCAGTGCCGGGACCCTGTTGGTATGCACAGCAGCAGCTCCCAGAAGGACTGAAGTCAACGCTTATTTGTGCGCCAGCCAGATCTTTGGAAATTGGACATTTTCTGTTCTAAAGAAAATTCCCCTAGTTGCTCCCTGTGCTTCGGCATTAATATCAGTCTCCATGTAAATGCTGACTTTTATGGTGATCAGGAAGGGCATGCAGGAGGAGAAATAGCCGTGGGCAGGTGTGAGAAAATGCCCCAGGGGTCCCACTGCTCCCATGGCTCTGTGGGACGGGAGCCCGGAGAGATGGGGACTGAGTCACAAGTACTGATGTCTGCCTGAGACAGCGGCATCGTAATGAGCGCTAATTGACAGCTGGCTCTCAGCCTCCCTGGGCTCTTTCAGGCCTCCAAGCTGCAGGGTGCATTTACCGTAAGAGATGAGAGAGGCCAGCGCAGGCTGTGATGCCCACCAGGGACCAAGTCGGCAAGGCAGAGGGCATAGGATTAGGAGCCCAGGCGCTGGCAGACCCAGGGGGTTCTGATTTTAACTATCAGCATGGGTATTATGAAGGACAAATCACGTCAATTCCCCCAGCCTCATTTTCTTTGTATGTAAAGCAAGGGCAGTAGTTGAACATACCTCTTGGCTTTGGTTTGGGGATCAAGTGTGATAGTGTGCCCAGGCACCCTGCCCTGTGCTGTGTTGTATAGGATATGCCCAACCAGTAAGACCTTCCAGGTTTTAGGGAATCACCTCTGTGCATGCTCCCAGTCTGTACCAATAAAAACAGCAACTCAGTAGTTTTATTATAATGACTTTCAGCAAGCACGGAAATGCTTCTCTTGGTAACAGTGCTAACCCTAGTGGTAACGATAATTATGAGGCAACAGCTAACATGCCTTGATCCAGGCTCTACACTGAGCATTTACAAGCCCTTCCTCATCTAACACTCACACCTAGGTACTTGCAGATGCAGAACCCAAGGCTCAGAGGGGAAGTAGCATGCGCAAAGTAACAAAGTCCAACCTGGAGTCTAACCCAGATCCGTCTGGCACCGGCATCCATGCACCATATTACACAAGACAGAGGCAGCACATTATGTAGCTTCTCTGCACCTTAGCTTTAACTGGAGGAAATCGCTCCTGTTTCAGAAGTGATTGTAGCAATCAAATTGGTATTGCATTTAAGGAAGATGCTTTGGGCACGGAGATATCTGCCTAGAAAGTTGGGTGTTTGTTGCCAAACTCACCACCACAAGCCTTCTGTGGTGGAGAGTTTGGAGACACTGTGATCCTGCAGCCAAGAAACTCACGGAAGCTATTAGGAGTAGTCCACACCAGAGAGATGAAGAAAAGAAGCCAGAGGATCTACGTCCTAGACAAGCAAGGAAGTGTCATCCCCAAGCAATCCGGGTTTTTGTACTAACCCAGAAAGACAGTGTGGCAGCCTCCATGGCTAGCCAAAGGTATCCATGTCCTCACCTCCTGTGATCATGTTATCTTACATAGCAAAGGTGACTGTAAAGACACGATTCAATTAAGGACCTCAAGATAGGGAGATTACCCTGGATTATTTGGGCAGGTGCAATGTCATCACAAGATCCTTCTAAGAGGGAGGGTCCGAGTCAGAGGAGATGAGACACAGAAGCTGAAGTCAGACAGAGAGATGAAAATCTGAAGATGCTGGCTTGGAAGATAGAGAAAGGGGCTGTGAGCCAAAGAATGCAGGTCTCTTTTAGAAGCTGGAAAGAGAAGGAAAAAGATTTTACTTTAGAATCTCCAGAAGCAACACAGTCCTGCTGACCCATTTTAGACTTCTGACTTCTGGAATAATAAGAGGATAAATTTGTGTTTTTCTAAGCCACCAAGTCCATGGTAATTTGTTACAGCAGCCTTAGGAAATTAATGCACTGTGTATCTCCTAGAGAGCTGAACATACTTCAAACAAATCTCCAACCAGCACATGGAGAGAGTAGGACAAGTCCCCTTCTACATTGTGCCATTGTGAGAAATCGTTGTACAGCTGGGCTTTAAAACAGATTCTGTTTTGTTCATATCTTGTCGTTAAATATTCAGAAGGAAAAGAAACATGGCCCCATACAGAAAAGAATGTTAGCATTTTGCATTTGCAGAAAAGCCAGACTGTAAAACAGAATGATATGAAGTCTCTTTGTAAAATTTGAAGTGATAGACACATGTACTGAATTATTATTATCAATATGAATTTTAAAAATGCAGAAGCAAGTTCCCAAAGTGGCACTCCACAGGCTGTCCCACCACCCACCCATCGTCGGGAGTGGAAAGGCAAGAGAAAGCTGGCAACCAGAGCAGGGAGGAGACCCAGGCTTTCCGAGAACTGGTAATAGTTGGGATTGTCTTGAAACCGGTCACATCGGACGATGAAGTGTGAATCACTGAACAAATGTGCAATAGAGAAAAATCGCAAAATAAGCCTAGAGACAGAATGCTAATAGTCAGGCAAATAAGGGGAGACAAGAATTTGAATATTCATGAGCCTCTAATCAGGAGCTTTGGATGAATACGGAAGTGGTCCCACTGGTGATAACAGGCTCCACGGGAAGGAGAATCCTGCCTGAGGATGCGCAAAGCAGAAGTGTGGACCAGACCTGTCCCGCTGCCTGGGCTCCCAGGCATTGACCTGAGTATCCACATCTTGGTCCCACAATCAGTTGTCTTTCCTCACCTGTCACTCACACTGCACTGCACTTGGTCTTTTCTTGCTGTAGAAGATTTCTACTTTTCAGGCTGGAAAGCGGAAGCTGGGGAGAATACTAATATGTTGGAACATCTTCCAAGTTCCAGGACTGAACTACAGATCTGCTCTGCAGATAGCCCATATCCCCCTCGCAACCACCCTTTCATGGGAACATAGATGTCTTATTTGACAGATGAGGAAACTGAGGCTCAGGGAAATGTCTTACTGTTGATGTCAGAGAGCTAGTCAAAGCAGGGCTCAGATTTGAAGGACATATCTGTATCACAGCAGAGCCTAATCTGTTCCTCTCCATCACTCAAGGACCCAGGATTCACTCTAGACTTGTATCCTCTTGAAATGTATATAAGTATCTGAATGTGTTTAGGCTACATCATAGTATGTGGAGAGAGGAGAGGTTGGAGTCTGGGGAACAGGACTCAGCTACACAGAGAAGGCTTGGACAGGAACTGACATGAAGAATGCCCCCTGCAGTGTGGATGACGAAGCCAGCTGCCTGGATACAGGCCAAACGCACAGGAAGTCTCTTTAGAACTAACTGGGGCATCCAGAGCGGTGAGGACAGGGGCCTCAGGCAATCCGAGGAGGGCTGGAGGTCAGATGCAGACAGTGGTCCACATTTGGGCTGCCCAAGAGCAGGGATGGGCATCAAGATCATGGCAAGACATGAGTCAACACCCAAGAGGATGAACGGGAGGTCGGCAGGACCCCAGCTAACAGGCTGCAGTTTGAAGCAAGAATATGTTCTTGATGGGGGAGGGAGGGCTGGACTACACTGGGGAGATGATCGGAAACCCACACGTACTGCCGCCAAGTACTTCCTGTGCAGCTACCTTGAAGGCGCCATAAAAATCATGGCATTTATTTCTCATCACTTTTGAGGCAGATGTTATCTCTGAGCTCATTTTCTATTATTTTTATTAGTACAAATTTAGAGGCACGACACACATTTCTTACTTCACAGTGTCTGTGGGTCAGGAGCTGGGCATGTTTTAACAAGGTCCTCTGGTCAGGGTCCTACAGAACTGAAATCAAGATGTCATCTTGGCTGTGTTCTCATCTGATGGCAGGACAAGGGAAAGATTGCTTCTGAACTTTCTCAGGTTATGATCAGAAATCATTCCTCGTGGATGTACAACCGAGTCCCCAGTGTCTCGCTGGCTATTGGCTGTGGACCACTCTTGGCAACTAGAGGTAGTTGTCATATCCTTGCCATGTGGCCCCCTTCACTGACTCTCTCACATTTCCAGCCTCTCTAGTTTCAGGAAGGGTCAATTTCCATTTAAGAACTTGCCCAAGTTATTAGCTAGGCAGGCATAGATAATTTCCTTCTGGATTAACTCAAAATCATAAGATATCATCATATTTACCTACTCTGCCCTCACTCAAGAAGAGGTGATTATACTAGGTATGCACACAGGGGTGTAAGGGGGATGGGCAGTGCAGGCAGGCATCATGGGGCATCATAGAATTCATACTAGTAATATTAACAGCCATCATTTTTCTAGCACCTTCTATGTGCCAGGCACTGTTCAAGGGACTTGACATGCAACTGACTGTCACCTTGGCTAGGGAAAGTCTCTGTTTTAAAGATGATGATACAAAATTCAGGGAGGTTAATAATAACTTGACAAAGGCCAGCCTGCCCGTAGTGGCCCCTGTGGCATAAGAGGGTGGCCTCTCTGTCATCAGGGTCTTGTTTTCTCCAAATAGGTACAGCCCAGAAGTCCCCAAAGGAATCCCCTCTCACTTCCTGTGAGCCTTGAAGGGAGAGCCCAGAACTGCACCAGAAGAGCTGCTTGGGGGTACCAGGAAGTATCTATTGTCCTGGGCCTCATGGAATCATAGGGATCCTGGCCGTGGCAGCACACCCAGTGGATCCCCGGTCAGGGGGAAGCAGGCACTGGGGTCTAGGCCATCTCTGCTAGGACCAGAGCACTCCACAGGTCCAGAGAGCACACAGCAGTGTTGGGAAGCCTCCTCCAGCCTATGAGGGATACTAGTGACACGGGCACCTACCCACAGCCCCATGGAGCCGACACTGCACTTCCCAGGCTGGCTGCCGTGTGGCCTCACCCCCCCACCTCACCCCTACAGCAGAGCCTGAGCAGATGGTTCAGAGTCACTCCAGTGGAAATTAATGGAGTCAGACTGTCCACACACTTCTTTTCAACCGTAGAGAAATATTTTCCATGAGTCAAACACCAGATGTATTTTGTTTATGGGGTAATTTAGCACTTGCAAGGGGTAAGACACTAAAACTAGAGAAGAGTCGTGCTTGCATTTCAGGCAGAGCCCAAGCACACTCCAGCCACCGGCAGTAAAACTTTGGGGCATCATTTCTGAGACGGAGCCTGGATCTTGAACTCAACCCCTCAGGACTTCCCAGAGAAAGTACTAGCACTTCTCGAAGCAACTCGTGTCTGTCTGCTGGGGTTCAGTTTGTGACCCTGCTGTCTGAGTCGGCGAGAGCCCTGGAGGTGGGGAAAGGTGAAGCAAAAGGAGGAGCAGCACCCCTAAGGACTGAAAACGTTCTTGGGGGGTTTCAGAAGAGCCAGAAATGAACTAAACTGGCCTTCCCTGGGAGCACCTTAAAAAAAAAAAAAAGTCACAAAATTCTCTTAGCTGGCAGTTACCGAAGGAAACCAATATCAGCATCCAAGGGGAACTTGTTAGAAATGCAGATTCTTGGGCCTTTCCCCAGACCCACTGAGTCAACACCTCTAGGAGTGAAGCCCAGCAGTCTGTGTTTTAACACACCCTCCGGGGGGTCTGATGTTGGCTGGAGTCTGAGAGCAGCGGCCCCAAACACTAGAGGCACACATTCACTTTACATCTAGCTGTAGAGTTTCACATAAATTAATCTTTCTGTGACTCGGTGCTCTCATCTATAAAATGGAATAATGGCAGTACTCATTGTGCTCTCCCTGATCCACCGTAAAAATCAAACGAGGGGATTCATGTAAAGTCCTTGGGATGGGAACTTGTAGAGCATACACATCAGCACACAGCTGTCGCTCTCGTAGTTACTGTCAGTGCGTCTGAAGCCCACTGTGGTAACAGCCGAAGGCATCAACAGCCACCACATTTGGTGTGGTTGTTATGTGAGAGGTGTTATCCACGTGACTTGATATGTAAATGTATAACTGTCCCTGGGGCAGTAAAACGTCATTTTGCAGTATTCATCAGCTCCATTCATTCATTCATCCAACAAACATTAACCAGGCCCCCTTATGCTCCAGGCACTGACGGAGGCACAGAGGTCCATAGGCAACAAAGCAGATGAATGAATCAAAGCTCTTATTCAAATCCTATATGCCCATGACACATTAAACCCAAGTCCCCTTCTAACATCTTCTCAAGTCTGGTTTCTCCTGGCAACCCACCCGGCTCCACTCAGCTCCTGCCCAGGCTGCCACTCTCGGCTCAGAGCTTGTGGCTGCTTCCTGCCTCATCCAGCCGCCCCACTTACCCTCCACACCCTTTGCGACCTTCACCCCAGAGCACCAGGACCGTTGATTTCATGCTTGGCCAACAGCACTTACGTCCCTCGTTCCGCTGTGCAGTGCCTCCCTTAGCCCCGAATTCCCTTCCTGAGCGGTTTTGTTTGATATCCGGGAGGAGCAGGCTGTTCTTCCAATTCCTAAACGATAGTTTGAGCCCTGTGCATGCCCTAAGGGTGGCCAGTGCAGGGCAAGTTCAATTAGTTAATGTGTATTCAGAGTAAGGAGATGTTATATTAGCAGGAGGGTAAGGGACAAATACAATGGAGATGTTATATTAGCAGGAGGGTAAGGGACGAATGCAACGGGGACGACTTCAGAGGTCCCAGCTTCAGTCACCCTCGGCGGAGACATGGCCCTAAAGCCTAGCATCTTGAATGTCCGAGTGCCTTTATTCATTTCTTCAGGAATACCGCATATTAAACCTGGAACCGTGTTTCAGGTATATAAGACTTAGGCCATTGGAATCAGCAAATTGAGGTACTGATCTTGTCTCCAGACGCCCACTCATGCCCACTGTAGAACGAGGTTTTGAAAACCACAACCCATGGCCAAATACAGCTCCCTGACTTTGTTTTTTTTACATAAAACTGTATTGGGACACAGCCGTACCCATTTATTTAAATGTTTTGGTTGCTTCGGCGGTACAGTGGCAAAGCTGAGAAGTTCTGAGAGAGACAATCCAGCCCGCAACACGTAAAATAATTACTACCTGGCCCTTTAGGAGACACGTTCGCCAACTCTTGCTCTAAGAGGCAAGGCTCACACAGCCTGCCTCAGAAGAAATTCAGTTTAACCTCTAACCGACCTGGTGAATTAGGTTATGAGAAAATCATCAATCGGGGCGCCTGGGTGGCTCCGTGGGTTAAAGCCTCTGCCTTCGGCTCAGGTCATGATCCAAGGGTCCTGGGATCCAGCCCCGCATCAGGCTCTCTGCTCAGCGGGGAGCCTGCTTCTCCCTCTCTCTCTCTCTCTGGCTGCCTGCCTCTCTGCCTGCTTGTGATCTCTGTCTGTCAAATAAATAAATAAAATCTTAGAAAAAAAAAAAAAAGAAAACCATCAATCATCCCATGTCCTACCCCTGAGGCTATCTGGGCTGGGACTCAGTACAAGTGTTTCAACAAATTATACAGATATAATTATAACCAATTAATCTAACAGTTTAATAATTAGCCAATAAGTAAGTCACTTAATAAAAGTACAACATCACCTCATTCAATGTTAAAGGAATGCAAATCAAAATCAACGAGATTCCACTTTTCACTCGTTTGATTAACGGATATCAACAAGTTTGTTAATACCCAGAGGAAAGGATGAGGGTCTTTCCACACTATGGGTGGAGAACATACCTGCACTTTGCGAGTATCTGCGAGAGCATGAAATACACAGGCCTTCCAAGGAGGAGGGAATTTCCACGGCGTCATCCTACAGCTGTGTCCTCAAATGTGTTGAATGCCATGTGTCTAACTACGTTGACACTAATAGCGAAAACTGAGGTGAGGGTAGATGTCACTCAATAATAGAGTAAATAAATGGTAAATAATTTGGTGTGCACATAGAGTGGAACATGACAGAACCATGAAAAAAGAATTCATGTAATGAAATGAATAAGGAAGGGGCTAGATCTAACAGAGTTAATATAGAATATTCTATAACTAATTGAGAGGCACACAAGGGCATGGTGTGTGTGTCTGTGTGTGTGTGTGTGTGTGTGTATGTGTTATAGTAAGAACCCAGTGGTATTAATGAAGGGTAGGTACACACATACACATACACATAAATGTACAAATATTTGCAAATGGGTAGAAAAATCTGAAAATTTTAAAAGCAGGAACCTGCCACAACTTCCGTGGTTGCCCCTGGAAGAGGAACCTGGGAGTCTGAACTGAAAGAGACAGTCCCTTTTGATTTTGTACCCTTTTGTTCTGCTTGGCTTTTTTTTTTTTTTTTTTAACACGCACAGACTTTGTTAGTCTAATTTGAAAACATGTTTTTATAAGACAAAAGTATCCCTCTGTGTCGGACAACAGTGTTCCCCAGGACCGGGGTCCCGGCGGGAAGGGGCCCTGCTGTTAATGTGAAAGACCGTCCCCAAAACCCAAGAAGGTAATGACAGTGCCCACAAGCAACACAGCCTGCCGTGGCCGACTCCCTAACTTGCAAACTCTCAGGCCACTCTGTACAACAAACCAGTGTTATTAAAGGAGAAGAAAAATCAATAATCCATCACGGAGAGGGCTTTGGAGTCAGATGAGAAGGCTCTGGATTCCGGCGCTCCCCAGCAGCTGTGAGGACCCCCCCCCCCACCCCACAGAAGCGCAGTGAATATCAGAGCCCCCTGCGCCTCCGTTTCCTCACTAGCGAGAGTGGGGATCACCCTGCCCCCTCTTCGGGTGGGCCTCTGCAGGCCTAGCCCACACACGGCACACACCCTGGGCCTGACTCTGCGTTCAGCGTGTCCCAGGCCCTGCTGAATTGCGTTAACTGTCGAACCACTGTCCTTGTCCTTCAGAGGAGGAAAGTAGTTTTCAGGAGCCAGCCATAAATCAATTCCCCCAAAGTCACAGAGTTACTAAGTGGTCGTCAGGATACAAACCCAGGTTGGCCTGCCTGGGCTTGCGACAACTATTCGATTTTGCCTTTCGATTAAATGACGTCAGCTGAGATCATCCGCCTGAAATTGCCTCTTAGGAGTCACTCGGCACGTGTCCGTGATTCCAGTGCACAGCCCTTGAGGGTGCCAAAAAGAAGTGTGCAAGGGTCCGTGCTCAGCCCAGTTTCCACACGCCCCCCTGCACTGCCCCCTGCCGGTGCAGCTGGCGACAGCGGCTCAGGCCCTCCCAGCAAAACTGAGCGTCCTCCACTGAGCAACTCCGGCATTTCCTGAGCGAACAGTTGTTCTTAGCGTTTCTTCCAGCAAGTGGAGGCCTCTGCTTTAGCAACCACGTAAGCGCAGTAAGTTCTTCCACTGGGACTTCTCCTCTCTGTGTCCAGCTCTGCACTCTGCCTCCCTCTGAATCTCTCTGTCCATCTCTGTCCCTTTGTCCCTCTTTCTCTGTCTCTCACTGTCTCTTTGTGTGTCTTTCTCTGTCTCTGTTTTTTTCTGTTTCTCTCTGCCTCCCTCTCTCTCTCTCTCTCTCTCTCCCCCGCCCCCACACACACACCCCAGAATCAGAAAAGAGAGCTCACCCACTTCATTGAACTACACCGTCCCCTCCCCTCTATCGGAGAAATTCAGGCTTGCTCCAGCCCACACGAGAGGCCGCAGCACTGATTCTGTTCACGAGGGTCTTGGAGGCCTCTTTTCACCAGGGTCCCTTCTGTTTTATTCCCTCATATGTCCAAGTGTTCACACTGTCCTGAGTCACAGCTGCCTTTCTGTAAGGCAGGGATAATAACACCGATTTCATAGTACAGCAGGAAGGAAAAAGAGGGCATGACCCAAGGCAGAAACGAGCAAGGGGAAGCTCCTGGTGTTGGCTAAATCATGAGGGTAGGCTCGACATCTGCCCTGTCCCTGCATCAACTGTACCTAATGCACATCACAGCAGAGAGCACGTGTTCAACAGGAATCATGGAGCCCATAAAGGAAGGAACTCGGCTATATACTAAGCACCTGTCATTGGTTAGGTTCTGTACCAAGGCGGAAAAAAAGTGATTTCCTGGACAGTGTTGGGCCCAGGTACAGACATCCAACGCAAAGAAAGCAGAGAGAGATTGGAAGAGCGGCAGTGCCTTGATCAAGCCCGTCCTGTCTGCCAGGAGCCCCACACAACACTGACATGCTTTTTCTCATCTAGTAATTTTTAAAAACTTGCCATACATGTCTTCTCACTCCCATTTTACCAACCAAGAGAGAAAATGAGTTGAAGAGACACTGGGGGGTGGGGTGGGGGACGTGCCCCCAGCTGCACAGTGAGTGGTTGGGGGCAGGGCTGGGCTTCCATCAGGCTGCCGGCCCTCGAGGTTCATGCTCCCTCCTGTTCTCCTCTGGAAGGGCAGTGGAGCCCATAGTCAGCTTTTGTCTCTCCCGTTGCACTCCTCCAAGGAGACTCCATCTTCCCTGGCATAGGAGTCCTTTCTGTCATCCACAAAAAAGCTTCAATGACCTGTCAGGGGCCTCTCCCCATCTCACATCCCCCTGGTAGTCCTCCCTATTGGATCCGTAGCAGAAAGGGCCCACTCTCCAAGCTCTCAGACCCAAGAGAGGCCCTGTTTTCAGCTATGCGTTGTAGGGACACTTTCTTTCTCTGAAAGTGAAATTCAGAAGGGGAAAATCAGGGCCTCAGTGGAGGGTTAGTGCTGCTGGACTATCCATGCATAGAGCCCAGGTTAAGGGCTACACAACAGAAACCGTCAAATGCACCAAAGGCTTGGAAACACCGAAAAGGAAATGGGACTTGACAAAGAAAAGATGCCAGAGTCCTCTCCTGCGGGAAGACATACAACTTCTGTTTTACCTGCAGGAAGCTGGGAGACCCGTCAGCCATCTGTTCCCCCTTTCCCGCCTCCACACCCCGGAAGGCTCCAGGGTTCTTCTGGGATCTCCCTGAGAGTTCAGTCCCAGACCCACAGACTCCCCACTTCTTCCTGCACCTCCGGCTCAGCCTCAACACAGTCTCATAAACGATGATGTCAGTTAGACCAGAAACGTCTGTCGTTTCTTCTGCCCTTTATGCCCCTACACCTCCCGAAAGAAGATTCTCTCCCGTTCCTGCTGAGCATGGATGGAACAGGCCACATGACGCGGACCTTCAGATCACAGCTGCTGGGCCCGGGCGGACGCCTTAGAGAACACGGGCGTACGTCATGACCAACTCAGCTCCGCGTAAACTCCTCCCTGGAAGGCATTTGCAATTAGGAAGCTCCAGCCGATGAAGTACTCTATGGAGACTAACGTAAAACAATCAAATAAATAAATACATAAATAAATAAAGCTTCTAGAAGATGACATAGGAGAATATTTTCATGACCTTTCAGTAGACAAAGATATCTTAAATCAGATACAAAAAGCTACTTAGCCATTAAATATGTAAAAAGGTAGATAATCGAGCTACTTTAAATTAAGAACTGCTCCTCATTCAAAAGAAACTATCGAGAGAGTGAAGGGGCAGAACACAATTGAAGAAGTAGGCAAAAGGTTTGAATAGGAACTTGATAAAGAGAAAATCCAAAGGGTTATTGAAGCTGAGATAATCATAGCTCCTGTCTCAGCAATTCTAATTCTCTAGGTAGACACCCAGAAGATGTATATACACATAGTCACCGAAAACATGCACGATAATTTCTATTAATAAAAGGGTCTATACATTTCTTTTTAAAAAGGATGCTCTAACTGAAAGTAACATAAACTCAACTCAAATTTATTTTTTTTAATTTTTTCTGAGTGGGGCACCTGGGTGACTCAGTCAGTTAATCGCCTGACTTTGGCTGGGGTCATGATCTCAGGGTCCTGGAATTGAGCCCCGTGTCAGGCTCCACACTCAGCTGGGAGTCTGCTTGCCCCTCTCCTTTTGCACCTCCCCTGGCTCATGCTCTCTTTCTCAAGTAAAAAAATAAAATCTTTAAAAAATATATTCTTAGTAACATTATTTGAACAAAATAAAACCTACCCTACCAGTTCTCTCTAGTAGGAACTTGGCAGAAATGTCCCCAGGGCTCTCAGAAACTAGGCTGAGCGCCTGCTCCTCCCAAGGAATCTCTGTTCTCAGCTGCCTTTCTATCAGGAATTCAGGATGAAAAAGGTTGGGATTTAGAACAGGGGCATTAAGTCTGCTGGGCTTACTAAAAAGAAAAAAACTGGGGGAAAGAGGGCTGAATGCTTTGGCTCATGCAATAGAGAAGTGCAGAGGCAACTGCTTCAGGTAAGACTGGACCCATGGGCTCAAAAAATTCCATCAAGATCACCAGGACTTGCCTCTGCTTTCTGCATATGCTTTCTTCTGTGTCAACTTCATCCTTGTACAGCAAAACAGATGCCAGGAGCCCTGGAAACACAGACTCATAGCTTAGCAACCCTTTTCCTAACCCTTCCAGCAAAAGTTAAAATTAAATCTCACTGGGTCACTGTGGATCCCAAGCGCAACCCTAGACTGGTTCTCGTGACTAGAGGATGGGGAGTGCTGACCAGCTGAGCCTGGAGCCAAAGGAGAATGGGGGATAGGGTGGGGGGTTATTGCTAGAAAAACATGATAGGAACGCTGGCTGGGTCAAAATGGAAGATGATCACAAGAGTCACGCAGGGTGTGGGTCTGAGGCTGCTGTAGGTCTGTTCATTCATCTGACAGATACTAATTTAGCAGCTCCTGCGTACCAGGCGCCATCGGAGGCTCCGTGGCTGAGCAAAGCAGACAGAAATACCACCTACTCTTACGAAGCGCAGGTCCGCCAAACACACAGCTAAATGAGGTGGGTATGGAGAGTGGAACTTCTGGGGAGGAAAAAACGGATGACAACAGGGAATAATGGTGTCAGAGGAGGTCAAGCCAAATGGCCATTTGGGCACCCATGTGCACCAAGAAAGCAAAAAGATCCAGCTTAAGGTGAAAAATTGGAACAGTCAGATGGTTGGGGTAGACGCGCAAAACCACGAGACCACCTTTCCCCAGAGAGAAGGGGAAAGTAGGAGGAATGAGGGGAAACAAGCAGACAGGGATGGAAAGGACTTACAGCCGGTTTTCTCCGTTCAGTCTCACACTCCCAGTGTCTAATCATGAATCTTACTCGAGTTTGGTCAAAGAGTCCCTTTGTCTTGAGTAAATCACCCTTTTCCGTGAAACTAACTAAAAAATTCAAGACTCCTAACCTCATTAGTTGCCCATAAGACATCATTTTGTGGGCTTATCCATTCTTAAATGATGTAAGACACCCCCAAATTTTTGGGGTTGTGGCTAAAAAGTACCCACACTTCAAAAAAATACTATATATGCGAGCGCGCGCACACACAGCACACACACATTTAAGTATATATAGTATATTTAAATGTATTTAAGGATACATGGAAACTGAGGGAGCCAGTTCAGTTGCTCATTTGAAAACCAAACCACCATTTCTTAAGCTCTCCTCTGTGGATCTGCCGCTTACAAAGGTACAAGAATAATTCAGTGCTCCTAAAAGGTGCCTCATTCCTCGAAGGCACCCAAACCAAAGTACACACATACACACACACATACACACGTATACACATACACTACTACACAGAGAGTGCACACACAGAGCACAGGCACACACCATTTATATCCATGCACATACACACACATATAAAGAACACAAGCCAAGTGCAAACATACAGATACAAAGCGCACATACACAAAGCGTAATACACACACACGCACACAAAGTATACACATATGCACAAAGCACACACGGTAAACATACACACCGACCATTAGAAGTGCTCAGATTAAGTTTGCACCGCCCTTCAGCAGGGACCTTCTCGGCGCCAGGCACTGTGGCTGAAGGTGTTTTCACCCAGCATCACAGCAACAATGGCACGACTGCTCATCAATCTTCCAGCGCCCTGGGAAGGCACAGTTTTATCAACGTTTCCCCTTTTGAAAGGAAAGGACTTGCCCTGAGCCACACCTCTGGGGTGCAGTGGAGCCAGACGTGATCTGTTTGTCGGAGGGTGCCCCTCTTGGGTGAACTCGGTGCTGCCCTCTAAATGCACACGTGTGGGCATCCAGGTCCTGCCGCATCCACTGTGTGTCTACATAAACGTGCTCCCTGTGAGGCAGATCCCAGCACATGACACATCTCAGGATATAAAACGGTGCTCTCTGTGTTGTAGACCACTAACGCCACCCCAGATTTATTACATTTATTTAAAAACAACAAACATTCTCAATTATTTCCACACCATTCGGGGCCATAATTTACTCCGAGGTATGAGCTATCAAGTTTCTCAGGGATTGCTTCAAAATGTCAGATCTAAAAGATGATTCCTGTGTTAGCGAATATGAAACACCCATTTGTATTTTTCATTTTTACTTTGATTTAATTTTCAGACAATTCAACTTTCTCCCCATGCCTGAGTGCCTAAATTCATTTCACTTGTCAAAAGAGACAAATTTTCATAATTACTAAATAAAACATGGTGGCCCTTCTTTGGTGACCGCATATTTCACATCTTTTTTTTTTTATTATTCTGTATGAAAATGCATTTCCTAGTCTAGTTGGCTTACTTCTGACATATTTTCATTCAGTCTCTGCTTAGAACAGACAAGAGGACAGGCTAAACATTCACTAATGTTTTGTTATGTTAATGAACATCTGTAAAAGGAGAGATGAAATTTCCCAACCGAGCCTGTGATGCTCACATCTTTTTTTCTGTAAATTGTGCTGAAAAAAGTCAGTGCTCTGAAATTACAAGCTAGAGGGTGAAACATGCCCTGTCCTCTACTGGTTCCTTCTGCCTTGACCAAAAAGCCCTCAAGTCCTACCGCCAGGTTCCCAATGTTCACTACAGAGAGGTCAGAAGCACGTAGGGCTTTCCTACCATTCCCACCAGCGGCATACACAGGATATAATAAGGGGTTTTTCTTAAAAATATAGAGAAGTGCCTGGGTGGCTCAGTTAAGTGGCTAACTTGATTTCTGTTCAGGTCATGATCTCTCAGTCTGGGATCAAGCCCTGTGTCGGGCTCTGTACTCAGCAGGAAATCTACTTGAGAGTCTATCCCTCCCTTTCCCTCTGCCCCTTCCTTTGCTCCCTCTCTCCTTCCCTCTCTCTCTCTCTCTCTCTCTCACTCTATCTCTAAAATAAATAAATAAATCTTTAAATATATCTACTTTTTTTCATTTATAAAAGTAACACATGTTCTTTGTTTGAAATTGGGTGGAGGGGGACAGAAACAGTAACGATCAGAAAACGATGAACTACCTCTCTATCATCCAAAGCAAAACATGGCCAACATGCTGGTGTAACTTCAGACTGTTCTTTTAAAAATAAAACTCACAAAAAAAAAAAATTAAAATTCGCTTTGACTTCGTTGGGCTTTTGAATATTTAAAAACAGTTTGTCATGAGAAACCTGCTCTGTTTAGTTGCAAAGGGGTTAAAGATGGAAATGGGAAGAAAACATTTAATTCTTTGAAACTATCTATCTGAATTCCTAAATTCTGACTCGAAGACTGGAAATGCCCAGTGTAGTCACCAGCCCCACTCCCCTGCCTTCACTCCTGCCCCAGGACACACAGACCACTCCTGAAAGAAGGTGATACAACCTAAAATTCAGTGGCCAGTGAATCCAGACAAGGGTAAGAATAATGAGAAGCCACGGAAGGAAGAGAAGGTGTGGGGCAAGGCAAGGATATCGGAGGGGATGGTCGTTTTCAGGAGCAGACCGAGGAGGGCAAGGAAAACATTCTTTTTTTTTAAAGATTTCATTTATTTATTTGACACAGAGAAAGAGATCACAAGTAGGCAGAGAGACAGGCACAGAGAGAGGAGGAAGCAGGCTCCCTGCTGAGCAGAGAGCCCGATGCAGGGCTCGATCCCAGGACCCTGAGATCATGACCTGAGCCGAAGGCAGACAGATGCTTAACCGACGGAGCCACCCAGCTGCCCCGAGGAAAACATTCTTGACGCACATCCATATACACACTCTTCTGTACAAATATCATGAGTGTCATGGACTGAGGTCTCTGGGAAACAGAATCTGAGGAGGAGACGCACATATAGGAGGCTTCTTAGGTAGTGTTCAAGGAACTGCCACCTGTGCCAGGGACAGGATGGAAACAGGACTGGGCATGGGGGGGAGCTAAGCTGAAATGTTCAACAAAGCCCTCAGTTGGCCCCGTGCGGGGCTGTGAAGCCGGGATGGCTCTTCACATGTTCCAAGATGGCATGAGAGGTGAGGCCTATAGGCCTCCTACATCGGCCAGTCACTGGACGTGGGCTGCGCTGGGCGAGGTGATGCTTCAGAGGAGAGAACCCCTGCAGCTGGCTGATGGCAGGGCTGTGTGTGAGCAGAGCCCCAGCAGTCCTCCAGGGGATCTGGGTGGCCGGTACCCCCTACACTAGGGTCTCAGCATCGCAGTGCCCCTTTCCCTGAATGAAAAGACATACAGATAACCAGATCCCTCAAGACCTCGCTATGGGGATGTATCCCAGTCAGAGGCAGAAGTCCACAGTGCTGGAGAAACCCCAAAAAGAGAAATTCACAGGCAGTTTTGACCACTGCCTAATGCGCTCATCATCAGGGCAGTATGGATAAGGGGGACAGCTTCACCTTGAAGTACCATAGGATTCATCTATCAGAAATTCCCATTTTAGTTGCCACTGGAGCCACACACCCAGACTGTGGCTGAGAAAACCCAGTATTTCTAAAAAAGAATGACTAAAAGAGCAGACCTCTCAACCCCTTCATTTCAGCAGAGGTGTGAATGCCCCGAGCAGGGTTCACCGCTCCCCGTGGCGCTCACGGCACTGTCTACCGAGGCTTAGAGGGGCCAGGCCAAGGAAGCGCTCTCGGTGGCAGGCCCCATAGGGTCCCATGGGATGTCCTACAGAATGCCTCTCTCTGACTCTGCCTCTCAGGGCCTTCCCTCCTGACAAGGTACGCATTATCATTCCCGTTTTACAAATGAGGTAACAGAGGCCCAACACCTTGTCCAAGATCACCTAGAGAACATGCAGCACCAGAATTTGCACCCCTCTTAGGGGCCCTGGCTTTGGGTTCATTCTATTACGCATGGTGGCCCATGTCTGTTGGTATGACCATTGTTGAGGTTATGTCTACACCTCCATTGCCACTAGTGATACTTCTCTGCTGTCTGAACTGCAGTCTTATTTCATCATAATCATTGCTGTCGATTGCAGAGGGGCGTGACTCTCCCTGCTAGTGGTGAATTGGAAGTCTGTGGCTCCCTACCAGGGAGGACCGTCAATCTCTACAGGATGACAATGCACAGCAAGACACAGCATCTGACTTCAGCTTCAGAAAGACAAAGCTGAGCATCTTCTCTTTGAGAAAACAATTCTGCTCATTATTTGTCTAGTGTCCTAATTATGGCGAGAGAAAAGTTGTTTTAAACCCCATCTCTTTTGTCTTTTTCAAGCTGAATGTGTCCCATCAAACCTAAAGAATTCATCTTTTGACAGAATTTTGTGGCAAAGATAAAATTCACAATAACAAATAATAAATCCATAATAAAATCCCAGAAGAATTCCATTGACCTAGATGCCACTTCACCTTCCATGGCCAGATAGAGACTACGATAGGGCGTGATATAGTTCAGGTTTGAATAAGGTTAGGAAACATAAATCAAATACTAGTTCTTCATCAGGTTCCTTCACTAACCTAAGCCTCAGTCTTCCCATCTGCAGAAAATAAAGGTAGGGCTAGGTGATCTTTAAGATTCCTTCCAGTTCAACCATCTCCCAGTCAGGGTCCACAGATCCCTATCTTGTTCTGCTTGCCGTGGAAAAGATGTAAAACTACCACTCCCGCCACAAGATCACTCCCTAAAACAACAACAAGCTTCCCTGCAGGGCACCCCCCACCACAGGATACAGAAAATGCTTACGTCGTCAGTTCTAAAAAAAAAAAAAGAAAATGTTCTTGTTCTGCTATGGGTGCAGGGAGAGGAACAGTAGCAGACAAAGACCCAAAGCAAGCCGCAATGCCCCCCAAAGCTCGTTGCGATGTTTAGGCCATAAATTGAAATTAGAATTACAAAAATGACACTCTGGAAATTATTTTTAAAACTAAAAACATCCTTAAAAAAATTGAAATGGCATTCCAACTCAGTGGTTCTCCAGGCACCCCCCAAGTGAGAATGTCTCAATTATAGCAACATCACGGTTACCCTCTCCACTGAAATTGCATGTGAAAGCTGTATGATTTACATTTGCAGTTTATGAAATAAATTAGGCAGAAAAGAATCTCATAATCTCAAACACGTTTAGTTTACCAGATCCCAAAAAGGTAAATGGACAAAGCACATAATCCTTGGAGCAGCAAACAATGACACTAATGATTGCATTAATAAATTCATTAGGAGAAACTTGATAAATGTACAGAGAATCTCTTTTAGACAACTCAAGGAAATGGATCAGCAAAACTGCCCAGGACACACACCCACCCAAACTCTGAGTCCCATCACCAACTCCATGGCCTTTGATAGAAGGGCTAAGGGAGACTGACAGTCACGTTGCTGGGGTTGCTGGACTGCTGTTTTCAATGCTGTGCATGCTGGCTGCATTTCAAAGCCCATGCAGTATGTTTAGGACCACAGAAAAAGTGGTCCGTGTGGACCACTGCTCCACCTTGACCCAGCAGCCATCGTCCCCTGCCTCAGGTACAGTAGTGGCTTCCCGACTGGCCTCCCTGCTGCCACCCCTGACTGCCTTCACCTTCATCTTCCGCAGAGCAGCCAAAGAGACGCCGTAAAACTGTAAGTCACTTCCCGCAACCTCTCAGCTCCGTTCCCCTTGGAGAGAGGAGCAAAGCCTTCAAGGTCCTACCTGACCGGGACCTGTCTTCTCTTTCTGACCGCATCTCCTGTATTGTCCTTCCTCACTCATTCTGCTCCAGCTATACAGCCTCTTTGCTTCTCTTGGAACCCTCCAGGAAAATGCATACTTCAAGGCTTTTGTGGTTGTGATTCTTCCTGTTCCTCCTTCATATATCTGCTTGGTGACCTCCCTCTCCTCTTTGAAGGTTTGGCTCACAGTTACCTGCCCTAACCCTTCCCCTAATGTCCTTACCTGCCCCTTGCCCCCAGGCACTGTCACACCCCATTACCCTGGTTGGCTTTTCCTCTATCCACTAAAATTAAAAGAAACTAACATACTATTTAGTTTACTTATTTTTATGTCTTTTATTAAATACCTGTAAGCTCCAGGAGGGCAAAAATCTTTGTTTTGTAATGCTGTATCCCCAGGACCTAAAAGAGTACCTGGGAAGAGTAGACACAAAATAAATATGGGAAGGAAGAAAGGAAGGAAGGAAGGAAGGAAGGGAGGGAGATGGGTCAGGGAAAGGGAGAGGGAATGTGGGGGAGGGGGTCAGGGAGGTGGAGGGAGGATGGGGGAGGGATGGAGAGAAGAAGGGAGGGTCGGGGAGGGTTCAAGGAGGGGGGTTAGGGTTCCTAACCCTGTTTTGCAGATCCACTGCTTATTAACTGTTTCTTAGACCTTTTTGAGTATTTCTGGACTCTACAGTCTCATTTCCAGGGCCTACATCCTAGAGTCGATTCGTGTGAACTGATAAAAATGAATTTGACCATGGGGGAAGTGGGGGGGCAAAGTGTGGTGGGAGAGAGAGAGAGACCCAAGGGAAACACTGCATATGGATGACTTGTGGGAAACATCAGGGGAGCCCCCAGTGTGTTCGAAGAAGGTGACATGTGTAGAACATTATGAGCAGTTCGAAGGACTGTCAGGGGTGATTTAAACTCCATGTGATGTTTGTTTCATGCTCTGATTTTGGACTCTAAGCCTCGAGTTCGGTTTGACCCCGTTACCTGTTTTGTTTCCCGAAGCCATCCTTACCTTGAACCTGCATTTCAACTTTTTTTTTTTTTTAAGATTTTATTTATTTATTTCACAGACAGACATCACAAGTAGGCAGAGAGGCAGGCAGAGAGAGGAAGGGAAGCAGGCTCCCTGCTGAGCAGAGAGCCCGATGCGGGGCTTGATCCCAGGACGCTGGGATCATGACCTGAGCTGAAGGCAGAGGCTTTAACCCACTGAGCCACCCAGGAGGCCCCAGATTTCAACTTTTACAGAAAACCCACCACCTCATGTCAGTGCCCTACACCCAGTCATTGGTACCGAGGACCCAGCCCACTCCACACACACATACCAGCTCCCTGCTGGTCTAAAATGGGTGAGCTGTCATGTATGTTATAGGTGGTGAGGAAGGAAGAAGTTTCTGGGGAGGTGCCAGCTGCACAGTACTTGGTCAGGGAACCCTGAGTGGACTTAAAATAGAAATATGTAAATAGAAATTATTCAGTGAATAATCCTGAAGGAGCACCCACTCAGGGCCAAAGCTGTTGAGTGAGTAGAACTAGAGAGTGACAAATAATAAATGAGCAGTCGGTGAAGACTGAACGAAATGTGCTGAACACGATGAACTCTATAGCTTTCAAACCCGTTCTAGTGCATTCAAATGAGTTCTGGAATCTCCAGGCTACCACAGTGACTTCGGAGACCCAAAAGCCCCTACCAGATTCCTTGGAAAAGCTGCCAAGGAAAGCGGCTGCGGTCTCCTTGACATTCTGAAAAGATAATAGCTCGTATATTCTTTTATCTACTTATTCTTGTATGTATTATATTCAGAAAAAAAATTATAACTTAAACTCTGACCCATTCAAATCTATTTTGATAATCTGATTTACTCATCGAATATCAATAGAGCAGAAGTTTTATGTCGAGAACTTGTGCCAGAACTTTTCTGTGCGCAAATCCAGCAGTTTCTTCTGTAGAGATCAACATTCCGGTGGTGGGCACATCAAAAGATGTGAGAATAAACCCAAATTCCACTGCCCATTTTTTTGCATTTCTGTATTATGTCCTTTTTCCTCCTTAAAAGGGGGGAAACATCCTCTTTAGAACAGAAGCATCAAGGGGATACTACCTAAATACATAAATCCTGTTGTCTCACTATTTATCTTTTTGTCCTCATGTATTTTTGGCTTCCATTTGTAAGAACCCAAATTAAAATTTCAAGGTCAAAATGATATCTGACAGAGACATGGAAATTCTTAGCTAGTTTTGTGGAGATGGTACTTACGAAATACCCAAAGGACATGTTGTGTATTTTTAACTTGCTCTTAAGACCTCTGAATTCAAATGTGAGGGATTGCATACAGAGGATGAAGACAAATTATGTTATATGAAAGAAGAAAGGGTTTTTTTTTTTTTCTTTTGCAATAGATGAAAGATGCTTCCCTCCTCTAATGAGTCATGAATGACTCATCTACTCTTGGGAAAATCTGAAGTGGCCAGTGATTTGATTGCTTTTTCTGCTGCAAACACATCTAAGAAGTGGAGCATAAGAAGTAAACAATAAAGGACCCTGTGAAATTCAAATAATTTTGTGTGTTTCTTTCCCGAATGACACCACCCTGAAAACAACTTTTAATGCAAAATATGAGTTCTCTTTCATATTGGTAATATTTAAGTGTGGCCACTGAACCAACTGATTCTGGCTGAGTGCAATTTGGGTGTTGGGGCGGGGGGAGTTCCTTTTTATCCTTTAATGGGATTCACAATAATATTGACCCAACTCAATCATTTTATAAATGAAAGCCACAGGATGACTTTCATCTTTTCTTATGTCTTGTCAATAAGATACCATCTATTTTCATTTCTGTTTCTTTCTCTCTCCAGACCCTTGAACTATTTTGATAACTTACAAAGCTAAGAAATGTTCAATGTTGAGGAAAAACACCAGAGAACTTTTTGAAATTCATTGTACCCCAAAGGCTGACAGCAAGAATATACTTCCTGGTACATAAGAAAGAAAAATGTATTTGGTATGACTGGCTGTTAATATGTCATCAGGATAAATCATAAGTCTTATTCTTGAGAATCTTAATAAAAGAAGTCACTTGAGACGTAGAAAGTACAAAAATAATCACCAATAGGCTCTATCTTTGACTTGAACCTGGGGAAATTTTTAAAGTGTTCATTCATAGAGACACTTAAAAAGACATTGCCCGAATTTATCATTGTCATAAATTCTTGCTGACTAAAAGTTTCCTTAAAGTAATTTACAATACCTATCATAAAATACTTCATCAAAAGGAAATACTTTCATTTAATACAAAACCGTAAACTCCCAAGGACTTGGGGACAATGGTCTCATCCAGTCCCCAGAGAGGATGGAGTGATCTACGACTTCTATATGCCTCTAGACTTAGTCTGGCTTCATCTGATGTTCCTACCTTGGGGTTGTCACACAACTCTGATGAGTCTCTTTCCCTGTAGGACTTCAGGAAGAGAGGTACTTTGAAATAACACTCCGACTCCTCATCCTCTTTCCTGGGCAGGAGGACAGGAAGGATGCTGCCATACACTAATTGGGTGATCAGAGGAAGTAGTCTCTGATTGATAAAGTAAACGCCTTGAGTCCATGTTCTAGCCTCATGGTGGAGGGAGCTATTCCATACTGGATGCTTCTGAATGCCTCAATCACTCTATCTAGGCAATTGCTTTCACTTTGTCTTTAGGCCAGGAAAGCTGTTAGTTAGCTAATGGGACCCTTGAAAGATAAAAGAAGTCTACACACCAAAGAACAGAACCATCAGCTTTCCATCTTTCTGATGTTCTTCCCTACAGACTGTTAAAGAAATTAATCCAAACTCTGGCACCAGCTCTGAAGATGCCCCTGTGCTCTAGCCCAGTTTCCACTGTAGCTGGAACCCTCCATCTGAATGCTCTTGCTGACACTTCTAATTTCTTTCTCTAAAGTAAAACTCAATGTCTTTCTCCAAAACTGGCTGCTCTGTCAGAGTCTTACCACCTCCCTGTTTACTTGCCTTCAAAAACTCCTTCAATCCCAGCATCTAAGTTGTATGCATCTGGCTTCTTGAACACCCTCATACCCATCTCTCCTACAGAGCTGAACGCCAGAAGTTTGGGCCGGCCAGACATGTCACTCTCTGCCTGAGAATCTTCAGTCTACTTCCGCTATCTCCCTAAAATAAATTTTGCAAACATTGCCAAATAAATCTGCCTGAAGCCCAGCTCCACTGATGTCACCCCGACATCAGAACCTTTCAACAGTTCCATGTCTCCTACAACAAGGAGTCTATACTTCTTAGGTAGCTTTCCCCTTCATTGTGATAACAAGCCATCTAGCCTCACTTCCCACTACTTCCTTCAAGCTACACGTGGATGCTTGATTGTCCCCATGTTATTCTCGTGCCATTGCTCCTGCTCTTTCTTCATGACATCTTCGCGGCTAACCATTGACAACCTATCCTTCCTTCCAGGTCAAGCTAAAGTACCATATTCTCTACCAAATATTCCTTTTCCTCATGACTCCCAACAGAAGAGCTATTTTGTACTGATTGAATTTTGCTTCACTCTACAATTTTTGTACATATACTTATCTCCTATGTTCAGCTCTGAGTTCATTGAAGGCAGGGAGCCACCTTTGTCTTGACTCGGGTTTGTATCACTCAATTAACATTTTATTGCTGGATGGATGGATAGAATTTATATCCTATAAATATAAAGTTGATACACAAAACCATGGAGTACAGAGGTCTATTATCCAACCGTCAGGCACAGGGAAATAGTACCCTCTTTCCTCTTCAGACCCATGAGTCCTGGATAACCCCTGTCTAACTTGTAGTGCTGGCAGTTAAAAGAGATGCTTTAAAAAGTAGCAGGACCAAGAATAAAGAGACTGAATGAGGCATGATGAGATAAGTCTATTTTCCATAGGAGTCTGAAGACTTGGCAGTCTCGGAGAAGGGTGTTAAGCAAGGGAAGGCCTGAACTGTGGGGTGGATGTAGAAATAAGCCAAGAGAAGACAGGGGGATGAAAAGAGGAGATTTACAGACAGTGGAAAACAGCCTTTGCATACGCATAGAGGTTTTGAGCATGGAGTATTAGGGAAATGCGACAGTTGGAGCATTGGGTTCAAGGAACTTGGTGATGAGAAATAAGGCTGAAGAGGCGGAGAGGGCCATTCATTAAGTATTGGCAATCTTCTAGGAACTACTCCTTGATAACTTCACACCTTCGCCTGAGTCTGCATCGTTCCCCTCAAATATCAGTTATTTGCGGGACTCAGAAGGTACAGAGCTGGTGGGTGGTAGCATCAGCAAGAAGTAAGAACAACCAAACCGAGCCAAGGACTCGGAGACCTCATTGAAGCATATCAGCTGGTGTTGGAATTAAAATGGCTGCAAGGTTGCACTACAATATCATGACTAGAGGTGGGGAGGAGGAGCGGTGCTAACCCAGACCTGGTGAAGGACTAGGTGGGCAGAATCTCTTGTCAGCCAATCAGAATGACGGACTGCAATCTGAGCTTCACTTTTCTCGAACGAATGAATGGAACTAGCAATAATGGCAATTACACAACAGACACTGCTCAGATATCGGGCATGGTGCTAAATGAGCAGTATGAGACTCTGTCTTCACCATAACTGTGTTCAGTAGGCATTGTTGATCCATAGTTCACAGATAAGGAAAGTGAGGTGTATAGGGACTAAGAAACCGGCCCAAGGGGCACCTGGGTGTCTCTGTCAGTTAAGCGGCTGCCTTTGGCTCCGGTCATGATCTCAGGTCCTGGGATCAAGCTCCACATTGCACTGGGCTCCCTGCTCAGTGGGGAGTCTGCTTCTCCCTCTCCCTTTGCTCCTCCCCCTGCTTGTCTGCTCTCTTTCTCTCTCTTTCAAACAAATAAATAAAATTAAAAAAGAAAAAAAAAAGCAGCTTTTCCAAGTTCATACATACAGTACACATCTGAGCTGGGTTTCAAACCAAAGTAGAGGCCTGCCCCAGGGCCCTATACCGTGTATTCCCGCCTTTCTCTCTTCATCAGGACTTCACTCCCGAGTTTACACAAGGCTGGTCTGGGCCATCACCAGAACTGAAAAATCAGGCTCACTGGGAAAAGAGAAATTAAAAGGCTATTGCTGCCCGGGCCCTAATTACATACAACCAGGGAAAAGAATCAGCGTGGAAAGCCAGCAAGTTATCCGCAGCCCGGGAGTACTGTCTGAAGCTAACAATCAGGAGAGATAGAACTGTAAGTAAGCCCTTGCAATGACTATTGTCATTACCCTGTTCTTTAATTGTAATAAAAAATCAATATATTTCAGCAAGGCAGCACAGTTCTCTATAACCTGCAACTCAGAGAGCCCAGGGAGAAACTTCTGGGGCTGCAGCTCCCATGCAGCAGGACCAGAAGCCCTGGGTCAGGGAGATGTTGAGAGTTGGACATCTTCAAGGAAGAGGCAAACGGAGCGCGGTATTAGGGTGTCGGGGCATTGCACAAAAGGTGTGAAGAACACGGATGGAGTGACAGCAATCTCTCTACGTTCGTGGTGACAACAGAAACGGAAGAGAACTCAGAGTCGGAGCTGCAGCCCAGCCCTCACGCATGCAGAGTCCCTCCGCATAGTGATGGACATGAGACCAGATGCCCAGGTCTTCCTGCAAGGAGGATTCATTGTTCCAGCTACGGAGAGAACTGTCACCAGGCAGCCTTCCGCTGTCAGCCCTCTCAGGAAACGCCTCACCCAAAGTCACACATCAATGTCAGATGGAGGCTGAGGGTGGTTAAAGGCCGAGCCAATTTGGTCAAAGCAGGACAAGCCTGATAGGCCCTAAAGGCTCCAGAGCCCCATGTCAGAGAGAGGCTTTCCCTCTACCCATCCTGTTTCCATCCGCTCCCTTCCACAGGTGTTAATCCAGAGTTTGCTCCCTAATAAACATGTCACATGTCAGCTTTATCTCAGCGAGAAAATCCCAGGGCAGCCAGCCCCCCACCAGCTCACGGCCTGTGTTTTTACCGTATCCCTGGATTCCTCCTATTTCCCTAACTTAATTTTAAATAAGACCTACACATCCCTCCGTATTAGGCAACCAGATTTAGGGATCTTCTGTGATAAAATGGAGACTACAGGGGAGTTGGGGAAGGCAAAGAAGAAGCCAAATGTCCTATATTATAAAGGGCTGGGAGGGAAGGACAAATTCCGTACAGGCTGGGAGTTGGGGGAAGTTTCCGAGGATTGATAGATCGGAGTACCTAGGCAAGGAAGGATTGTACTGGTGCTAAAACAGATTTTGAGAAGAGTCACTAAAATTATGAATGGTATCCCCATCGGTGTTTTTCAGGAGACACAAGTAAATATTAGGATTGCTTTTTAATTACTCTGAGTGCTGGATCGTGGATTTAATATGCGACTCCACACAGAACTGGAGGCCCAGACTTTTATTAGGTGCATTGGTCAGGTTAATTAACAGTAGCCGCTTTAACAAACAACCCCAAATCACAGTGGCTTAACATAATAAAGGTTTCTTCCTCACTCCTACCATAGTTAATTGAGGGTTGGATGGCTCCTTTTGGCAACTCCCCTCCAAGTCATAGGTCTTGTGATACTGCCATTTTAAACACTGTCACCCAAGCCCTGGGTCCCTCTGCCCCCCGGAGAGCTGCCCATTTAGTCCTGCCTCAGAAAAAATCCTTGATCTAATTTTCTTAACCTTGCTTTAAGCCCCGGGAGGTTGTTCCTTAGGAATCTCCTCTTGAGAACCTCTGGCTTCCAGCTGAGTTTGGTCAATGGGTTTCCAGGCAGGAGATTAAGAGAAAAATCTTAATCAAGGAGGTTTATTTTCTCCAGCTTCCTCCCCTGTTGGACTACCTTGAGAATGCTGAGTCCCCTGACCAAAGGTCACAGCGCTGGCTAGGTAATTCTCTCTACACCCCTCACCGTCCCGGAGCTCTTTAACTGTGCTTGCCCTGGGCCCTTCAGGCCTCAGAGGAGTAGCGGCCCTATTGTCCTTTATGGCATAGCACAGCAATATCCCTTGTGGTTTTCCCAAACTCCACCTCCCCCTACCAATAGCCCCTTAAATTAAATTTCCTTGGATGATGCTAACTTGAATGTATCTTCTGTTTCATGCAACCAGGGCTAATTCCTCAGGAAAGAGAGCTGGGAGGCAGAGTGTCATGGGTGCCCAGGGAAGAGAGGCAAGACCTGGTATTTGGAGCACTGGCATTTTCTGTCCCCTTCTACCAGGGATGTTTGCTATTGTTTCTGCTTTGGTTTGGAGAAGCAAATGCTGTTTTCATGTCCTGATGGATGTCTCAGTCTTTTCTTTATATTTCACACTGCACTTATACATGAAATTTTTATCCTGTTTATTTATTTTCGTTCAGTTCAAAATATAATTTTATTTTCCTTGAGACTTCCTCTTTGACCGGTGGATTATTCAGAACTGCCTGGTTTCATTTCCACATTTGGAGGCTTTCCCATTACCGTTCTGTTACAGATTTCAATTTTGATTCCATGTGGTCAGAGGATACCCTCTGTATGATGTCAATCCTTTTAAATTTCCTGAGGTTTCTTTCGTGTTCCTGGATGGTCTGTCTCGGCGACTGTCCCCTGGGTACTTGAAAAGCATGTGGATTCTGCTGTCAGTGGGCACTGTTCTAAGCTGACTAGACCCTGCTGACTGATGGTGCTGCATTCTTCTGTATCCCGGCTGATTTTCTAATTGTTCTATCAGTTCTTAAAGAGAGAAATGCTGAACTCGCCAGCTATAATTGTGGATTTGTCTGTTTCTCCTTTTAGCATTATCAAGTTTTGTTTTACGTGTTTTGCAGCTCTGTTGTTAGGTACATACACATTTAGGATCCCTATGTCTTCCTGGTGGGCCAACTCTTTCATCATTATAAAGTTTCTCTCCCTGGTAATGTTCTTTGCTCTGAAGCTTCCTTGATCCGATGTCAATGTAGTCACTCCTGCTCTGCTTTCTTTTGATTTACTGATAAATTATTTTTTCATCCTTTACTTTTCCTGCCTGTAGTGTTACACTCCAAGTAACTTCTTATGGGTGGCATGTGGTTGTGTCATGTTTGTTTTTTTTTCCCCACTATCAATCTGTATATTTTAATTAATGCATTTAGACCATGAAATCCAATGTATTTATTAATATGTTAGGGCTTAAGTCTGCCATTTTATTTTTTTGTTTTCTAGTTGCTCCTTCTGTTTTTCATTTGTTTCCTTTTTCTTGCCTTCATCGGGGTCATACGAACATTTCTGTACACAATTCCTTCCTTCATCTTTTTTTCTCTGTTTAGGGAATTCCTTCTAACCACTCCTATAAGGAAGGTCTGCTGGTGACACAAGGTCTCTGAGCTTTCCTTCTTCTTAGACTGTCTTGATTACGCCTTGACCCCTGAGGGATATTTTCACTAGTTATGTATTTCTGGGTTGACAGATCTTTTCTTTCAGCATTTAAAAAATATCATGCTATTTCTTTCTGGCCTCTCTGCTTTCTGATAAGAAATCTTCTGTCATCCAAACTGCTTTAACCCTCTGGACATAGTCTGGTTTCTCTTCCTGGCTATGATCAAAACTGTTTCTTCGTCTTCAGAAGTTTTCAGAAGACGATGATGTGTCTTCACGTGGATTTCTTGCGATTATCTTACTTGGGATTTGCTCAGCCTCTTCAGTCTGAGGTTTATGACTTTTGCCAAATTGGGGGAATTTTTGGCCACTGTTTTTTCAAATACTTGTTCAGCTCCACTCTTTCTCCTGGCCTTCTGTGACTAAAATGATCTTTTTCATAATCTCTGGGACTCTGTACATTTTTTTAAAGTCTATTTTCACTTTGTGGTTCAGACTGAGTAATTTTTGTCATTCTGTCTTCGAGTTCACAGAATCTTTACTCTGTTCCCTCCATTCTGCTGTCTGGAGGGTTTTTGTTTTAAATTTAATTAGTATATATTTCAGTTCCAATATTTCAAATTGATTTTCCTTTATAAATTCTTTTCTTTCTGAAACATTCTCTTTCTGTTTTGTTTTTTTTTTTTTCCATTTGCTTCAAGGATGTTCATAATTGCTCACTGAAGCATTTTCATGTTAGCTGCTTTAAAACCCTTGTCAGATGTTTTCAACATCTAGATGATTCATCATCTAGATGTAGGCATCTGTCAATTGTCTTTTCTCATTCACATTGAGATTTTCCTACTTCTTGGTATGATGGGTGATTTTCACTTGTATCTTGAACAGTCATCTACTATATTATGAGATTCTGGTTCTTCTTTAAGTCTTCTTTTTCAGCAGTCCTCCTCTGACTCTGTGCCACCTCATTACTGCCAGGTGATGATGAATGTCTAGTTCCCCACTCAACCTCCATTTGGTGGGGAGGGGTGTCTCATTACTGCTGAAGGGTAGGACCCCAGGCTCCCCATTAGGCCTCTACTGACACCATCTTGGCTGGTCAGGGAGGGGTACCTCATCTTATTACTGTTTCCCCTTTGGTGAATGTGGACATCTAGGCTGTCTGCTGGGCCTTTGCTGATGGGCTGGGGGTAGGGATCACAGATTTTTCTCATGGTGTTTGGGTGGTCTGTCTTGCTACACTGCCCTTTTCCTGGCCCTTGGAGAGAACAGACTTTTCTTGGAGATTTGTTATTTGTCTGAACCTCTGCCCAGCAGGATACCCAAGAAGGGATAGATGAGCTGGCTGTGTTCAGGCTTAATGCACCCCCTAGGAGTCAAGTCAAGTACATTGATAAACAAGACCCTGAAAGGGACACAAATCAATCAGAGACGACTTTATATAGTGATTCTTTCTACGTGGTTAGGTGTAGTATAAAGCACTCAGGGAGGAAGGAAGGAAGGAAGGAAGGAAAGAAGGTAGGTGAGAAAATCCATTCCCAAGCTTGAATCTTGCTGATTCTCTGTGGCCTCCGCAGCTCAGCTGGTTCTTCAAGGCTGACGAAAGCTGCAACATTTCACATCCTTAAATGGCCTTAGGCACGGGAGGCTATCACCCATCAGGCAGGATTTCAAGTCAAACTGGAAGACTTCATGGCCTCAAACTGCTGCCCCTAGTCTTCTTATGAGGCCTGAAAAACTTGTCCTTCCTTCCCTCCAATTCCCTCCACACTCACTGGCATAGAAGTACGTACCTGCATTTAGCAACTGTTTACTGAGCTCCTACTCTATATTAGGTAACAAGCTAAGCATGGCATTGAGAGAGATCACCAAACCAGACCTGATCCTATCCTCCTCTAATGAGAGAGAGATTCTTCTGCTGCAACCTTACTGCTTTAACTTAGAGAGGGTAAATGATAACACACATGCTACCAACTCCTCACCCACAGTGAACATGACTAATTAGTCATGTCATGATACATCACCAAGCCTGGATTTAGCTTCAGTTTTCTTCTCAACCAATCAATAACAGCTGGCCCAAAAGATGAGCATATTTGCCATCTTCAGATGAAGTCTTTGTTCTCTACTCCAGTTCTGTTCTCATTTGGATCTTTTCCATGGTTCGTGGAGAATAAAAGGCGTCCATATTTCTGAGATTTGATGCTTATTATCTAGAAATGCTCTGATTGGTGGAAGACTTGGCATGCAGTTGATTATGCTTGGTGTGAATCCCTCTTATAAATGGATACAGAACATCTGTAATGCAGTGTTACTCCTTCCTTCAAGATATTATCATGAAGTCAACTACAAACTTAAGAACAAAGTTAACATTCAATGAACTTTTTTTTTAAAGTGTAACTGTAGGGTACTTGGGTGGCTCAGATGGTTAAGCATCTGCCTTCAGCTCAGCTCATGATACCTGGGTCCTAGGATCAAGTCCTACATTGGGCTCCCTGCTCCGTGGGGAACCTGTTTCTCCTTCTCTTTCTCTTTGCCACTCCCCCTGTTTGTGCTCTCTCTCTTTCTCTCAAATTAATAAATAAAATCTTTTTAAAAATAAAAATGAAAAAATAAAGTCTAACTATAGAGCTGTAGGCTTCCTTGGGAAAGCCTTACTTTTTTCCCATTTCTCAGATCTCATGGGCAACTCAGTGAGTGAAAAACAGGCAATCACACATCTCACACATAAGCTCTCCCCGTGTCCTGAGCTGGCTTGCTGTATCTCACAGCTGGGCTATAGAATGTCACCAAAGAAAGTATGTCTTTATGGTCTGCTATATGGAATGAAACTGTAGGAAACACAAATTTGAAGCAAAAATATGAAATGCATTTCTTTAACTTCTTTTAGAAGTACAGTTGATTCTCATCATCCATGGTACTTATGTTCAATAGCATCACAACAAGCACTGGTCTGGCTAATAAGGAGCCACTGCTCCTGGGAAAATATGAAGTTAGGTTCCTCTAAGCCCTGGCCGTGACATTTTCACCAACCAATTAACTCAGAACCTTATTTTATGTGCATTTCTATTTAAAGGCACCGTATTTAACATATATTATTGATTCATTAACATTGAATGCATGGCCAACAGCAGGAAGCTTATCTAACACACATATTTTCTGCATATGGCACATCACAGCTTCCTTGCACTTAGGAACACTAGATAATAATTTAGCACTTGTGGGCCATTTTAAATAACAAGATCACCCCAAAACAACACAAAAATGCACTAAAACATGGTACCAAATAGATTGCAAAAAAGACAGTTGAAAAAAAAAAAAGGACAGTTGTTTGCAGCATGAGAGCTGAAATAAGAACACAGACAGTCCCTCTGTTCGACCCAAGTTGGAAATGTATGTATCAGACAACTTAAATTTTCTACTGCCTTGGCCATGTATGCAGATAACCAAAAACATCTCACAAGTATTGATTTGGGGATTACGAATAAATTTTAGCAAGTAGGCAGATTCACAAATACAGAATCCACCAATAATGAGGATCGACTGTATTAGGTTACTGCCATGCCTCATTTTACGCTGTGTACTGTCTGTCATGATAGGAAGTCAAGAGAATCTCGAAGGACTCTAGCATATGAAACTGTTTTCAGATATTTGCTGCAAATCTAGAAGAAACGTAGAGTTCTACTAACTTATTCTGTTGTGGATTTTCATGTCTCCATAAACCACTGTACTCCCTGCTCCCAGTGTATTTCTAAGTTTACAGTGTGTGTAGCAAATGCCTACTTAGGACTTCTTTTTTCTCCTATTTAGGAATTCTTCATGGATTCCTGAAACTTTTCCTTCTTTCTTTCTTTCACTGCCATTTGAAGCCTTCCTGTGGCACCCATCACCATTTTCATTTGTTTGCTTACTTGGAATAGTTTTGCCAATTCAAAGTAGTTAAGCAGAGGCCAACCTTCACCCATCAGAGCATCTAAGCCTGTGTGATCTAAGTTTTGCAGCCTCTGCGAGAAGCCTTGTTTCGTCTTGCTCCTTTCTCTGTAGGAAGAACCTGGAGCTCACCAGCCAACACAGGTGATGTAGCAGTCCCTCGGGGCCGTAGACGGGGATACCTCTGTCCTCGAGCTTCTCAGGCACCTGTGCCTGGGGAAGGGATCATATGAAACTGCATCTGGGGACCACTTCTTAGGATGGGAGCAGATGAGAGACTGATAGGAAGAGAATCTGAAACTGGACTGGGTACTGCAGAAGTCCTGGCCAATACCCCATCCCCTTCTTCTGTGGAGTATGTTCAGCCAAGAGAAGTCAGCTCCTAGAAGATAGAGCAATACTATGCCAGGGTATCTGCTAGATTCACTCTTCAAGAAGGCATCTCAACTTGGAGACTTTGTACTAGCTGCAAATCCTGCAGGTGATACCCAAGAATGACTTTCCTATTGAGATGTGGGAATGACCGTGCTGTCTCTCACTAGGAATGTGCCAGGTTTGGCTTGCTAGTACTTCAAGATCCCCTCCTTGGATGCTAAGGACTGTGGGAATGGAGCAGATTTCATAAAACAGAAACTCAAAAGGGAAAATAAGATTGAAATACTGTGAGTCTAACAGGAAGCTAGGCACATTGTGAGCACTGAATTAGTATCTGTTTAATCCATTGAAAATATCCCCTGGGGAGGGAAGGAAGGAATGAACGAACGCACAAAGAAGGAAGAAAGGAAGGCAGGCGAGCGAGCCCCAGCAGCTGGCTGGAGATAGAGTCCCACTGTAGGCAAATGGGTGGTGGGGTCGAGACAGTGGCCTCAGCACTTCAAACTACCCAGGTGTGCGTGGGCAGATGTTTGGGAAGAAACCCAAGCACGCAGATTCTCTTCCTTGTTTCTTCACTAGCCTCCCCTGCCATCCTCCTCCTCTCACACATCCTGGACTTCACACACAATATCGATACACAACTCCAATATGAAGTATTCGGGCAGAAGAGGGAGCAGGAGCTTTGTGCCAAGTGCCCACTGGAACTGCACCGTGGGGTCGTTTTCTGTTGAGAAACATTTATACACGCTTTCCCCCCATTTCCCATATTGAGCTCATCCGGTTAGCAGCCTCTGCTTCTGGCTTTGCATAATTCCCTCTGCCAGTGGCACAAAGCACTTTTCTCAAAGTCTAAGGAACAAATTCGCCGGGCTAGGCTAGTGAGTGTTTTGTTTTTACTTTCTCACTCTATCTTTCGGCAACGTGATGCCATAGTTGTGGTTTTGAAAATGAAAGGAATCCTAATACATCACAAAAGTCCCTTCACGCATAAGGGTTCTCCAGTAATGGGGCTTAACGAGTGTCCGTGAATTCGAGGCTCCATTCCACATTCTACTTGCATTGGTCATTTTACTTTCATCATATCACCGGGCACACAGAGTACAGGATCACTTTCAGCACTGTGGGTAGAGGTTTCCTGTGCCATTGACTTGCTGCCATTACGGCCCACACGTGAAATGTCTAAAAGTTACCAGTTGGGAATTACGGCAGAATGAACTTCATAAACCAAGGAAATGGCAACACATGCACAGCCCAGCAGCACCAGGTGGGAGTTGACCTGGACAGACCATGCAGGGTCCTTGTATGTGGTCTACTCACATTTTCATCGCCTAACAACTGTCTTCAAAAACAGTGATTAATTTGTAAACACCGCCAGAATATTTTCTAGCTGGTTTGTGGTTTGAAGAGTATATTTTGTTTTCATGTTTTGTTGTGTTTCTTGTTTTTGTTTCTGTGTTAAGAGTAGATCTGTACAGGGCCGCCCAGGTGGCTCAGTTGGTGAAGTGTCTGCCTTTGGCTCAGGTCATGATCCCAGGGTCCCGGGATTGAGTCCTGCATCTAGCTGATTAGGGAGCCTGCTTCTCCTTCTCCTCCCTGCTTGTGCCGTCTACCTCTTTTTCTCTCTCTCAAATAAATAAATAAAATCTTTTTCTAAAAAAAGAGGAGATCTGTACATAAAGTTGCAGTAGTTAAAGCTTTGCCTTTTTGGAAAAACAAAGTAAGAACTAAGCGTGTGCATGGTAACTGGTATTTATGAGAGGAGAAACTTGAGGGAAGATGCTTTAAGGGAGAAGTCAGGGGACAGTTGTCAGGCTGTGAGAATTTTTTTTTTTTTCTTATCAGGTACAGGATTTTGAATTAGGAAATACTTCTCCCAAAATTGGGAGGAGACAAAGGAATAAGTTTACCTTTGTATTGTATGATCCTTTAAAAAGGAAAGTACATACTATAATACAAAAGAGAAAAAAGCTTTTATGAGTTTTATAAATGGGTTTCTTACAGGATGGCTTGTTCTGTAGCTGTTATCTTACCACTTCAAATAGATATAATTTGAATAAATTTTATATGGGAAAGAATCAACAAAAATGGTATTTTAAGGAAAAACAAAAGAAGCCTGAAATCAGGCAGTCCGGAGTTGGTATGGGGGCTCCCAGGTTTACCAGGGATCCAGCCTCGTTCTATCTTGATGCTCCACCAAGCTACAGCTTCACCTCATGGTCTAACAGTGGCTGCTCAAATTCCAGCCATCACATCCACATCTCAAGCAATGGGAAGGTCGAAGGGCCTTCTCCTATGGGGTCATATTCCATCGGACAACCTTCCCACATGTTTCATTCAATACTTTAACACTATAACTTTCTCTCACCTGGCCCCATCTCAGTCAAGAGAGGTTGAGAAATGTGTCTTTCGACTGGGCACGTTGTTGCTCTGAGAGAATTCAAGGCTCAGTTATTAGGGCAAGACAGATGGATGAATATTGGGAAATAGCTCAAAGTCTAAAATTCTCCTCTAGGAGGAAGGAAAAATGACAAAAGCTCCTGGCTCTTACTGTGCTCACAAGAGACACAGATATTAATGAAAGAACCACAGCTGGGGTAAATTAGCTGAGAGCCTATAGCAAGGGGATTCAGGAACTAAGTGGAGAGCCAACTGCAAAGCAGGAAGAGAGGATGCTGGGCTGAAGAAAGGGGAAGAAGGTGCTTCCCAGCCGCAGAGGGAGGTATAAATCAGACCAGACAGCAGCTGAAAGGTGATGACCTCCTTTCTCCTTCTAGGAGCCTTGGGAAGACTTGCCAGAGCGGAGACGGGGATTCCACACCTAGATTCCCACTTTGGAAACATCTGGCTGCTGATGGGATATGGGGAGAAGGCTTTCGGGTGGGGATTACTGCAAAAATCCATATAAGTGGGCGGTTTCCAGAAAGAGTCAGCCTGCCCTAAAACACTCAGGATATAAAGCAAGAGTTTTCTCTGAGAAAAACCACACTGTGGGATGTTTCCTTGAGAGAAAAGAAACAACCATTTTCTGATCTGTACAGTTCCCCCTACCTAATGCCGGGTGGCCAGGCACACTTCTGGGGAAATTGGGCAGCATTTAAAGACATAGGTTCCCTGTGGTCCAAAGCTTCATCTAATAATGGGTCTGAAGGGGGTCTTGGGAGGGAAATCGGCATGAGTCTACCTGCAGCTTTTGATTTTTTCCTTTGTGCGTTTTCCTGGCCCCCAGCTGAGTTTCTGATGTGGAACAGGGGGTTCGGCCAGGTGAGCACACAGAGACTGGCAGGGGGATGCTTGGGGCTCTGTGCCCGTGGCGTCTGCAGCTGGGGGAAGGAGAGGGGGTAGTGAGGACGAAATGAGAGGGTACTCACTGCTTTACCCCTAGCAACTGCCTGGCCCAAAGCAGACCCTCGATTGATTTAGTGTTTATTGAAGGAAGGATGCCTACATTGACTGTTCTGTCATCATACTGGAGAAGTAGTGGGGGAGAAAAGCAGGGAGATCATGGGGGACCATCGGATAGGAGAGAATAAGCCAGGAAGAAAGGTGGAAATTCTCAGGGCAGGTTTTATGTCAGCGCTGCTCAGGGCATCCCCACCTGGTAAAGAGTTGCTCCTGCAGCCTCCTCTTCTGGCTCATGCGCACCTCCACCCGCCTGGGCACCATCACGGATGCCTGCGATGTCCTCTCTGGCTTCTGCACTTGCTTGAAGTTCACTGCCAACACCTTCTACGAGAAGTCGGCCCACTTCCATCCCAGCTTCTCACATCCTTCCTCCAGCTCAGTCCCCCAAGTCCAAGATATACATTTACCTCCACTTGATGCCCTCTGGTTCAGGCCCCAGCTCAAACATCTCACCTTGGGTTCTGAAGCCAAGCAGACTTGTTAGGGTTTAGATTCTGGTTCATATGTCTGCAAAATTGGAGACAACCGTAGTGCCTAGTTTATCTGGTTGTGAAAAGTTAATTGGAATCTCCATGGGAAACATTCAGCACCACGCCCGCTTCCTAGTGGTCACCCAGTAAATTAACCGTTACAGTCACCCTCCACAGCCCTGGTGCCTCTGCCTCTCTCCCCTACGTTCCTTCTTAACTTTGGGGCTGGTGGCTCTTCTGGCACAACCCACAACCTGTAAGTGAGGCATGAAACAGTACATTCCTTCCACAGAAACAGCCTTGTGAGAAAAATTCCATTATTAATATCCTCATTTTACCTGTGAAGAAAATCAAGCACAGACAGGTGAGGTAGATTGCCCAAGGGCACAGAACTTGGAGGAGGCAGAGCCAAAATTTAAACCCAGGCGGTTTGGGTCAAGCCCACACAATTGACCTCTACACCCGGACTAGAAGAAACAGTCATCCTCAGCTCCTGAGGAAAGCATGTGGTTTTGTCAATTCTCCACTGAAGAATTTGAAAAGCTAAGCCTCAGCCCTGCCCCGCCTCACCTGTGAAATATAAAGCATAAAGCTCCACCGTTCCCCCCCCCACCCAAGATGAGGCTCCAAATGTCAATTTCCAAGTCCAAGTCCACAGAGCAATGGCGGGGGTGGGCCCCAGGCTGAGAGTCGAGAAGAAAAGCAAGAAGGAAGGAAAATGGAAAGAGGTGCTCAGGCAGCGTCCAAAGCAAATCTGAGCATATCCTGGAAGGCAGCCGGCCAAGGAAAGGAAAGAGTCGTCTGCCCTGTTTGTTCGTGTGTCCAGTACCTGCTGCATTACTCACCACAAACCCGCGGGCAAGAGAACGCTTGTGTTCTCACCAAGCTTACGCTATGGTGCAGGAAGACAGCAAGTGTTTAAATCCGGAAAGTAGAACACGTACATATTAAGAGGGTAAGAGCCTTGCAGAGAATTCAAATAGGGTGGCATGATAGGTCCGGGATTCTCGACCTTAACGGCGCCTTACAATCCCCAGGGGTGATTCTGAAAATCCAGGTGGCCCAGCGGATCGCCAGATCCTTTAAACCACAATCCATGGTGGGTGGTATCTGGGCATTAGTATTCTTTTTTAAGATTTTATTTATTTATTTATTTATTTATTTATTTATCTGAGAGACAGAGAGTGAGAGGGGGTCAGGGGGAGGAGCACAGGGAGAGGGACAAGCAGGCTCTGTGCTCTAACACCCTGGGGTGCACACGGTATGATTATGCCCGTATTAGTTCAGTGAAAGCAAACGTATCACCTTCAGCTTCTTTGTCTTATAATATTCTTTCTTCTTACTGATTGCATAATATTTCTCCTTGCAAACTGCACATCCCAAGTAAACATTGGCTGAATGAATAAGACAGTTTTCATGTGTCTTCTTGCAGATACGTTCATAGAAGAAATGAAAACGAAAGCGTAGTTTGCTTGGTGATTCCATTCCTTCCTTTCCCTTCCCCTGTTCACATTCCCGGTTTATCTTTCTCATGGTTTAAGCCAATTACAGCCCTGACACCCCTTCTTCCAGCACCACCGTGTCAGCTTTCGCTCACAGGCTGGAGTGAAGGTCACAGGATGGAAAGACTCTCCCTCCCCGTTTTCTTCCCAGTTCCAAGATGCAACTGCGCCCCCCAGCAATGCATCCTCCTTGTGCACAAGGCCGGATAACTTGCCTTTTGAATGGTTCTGATTATAGGATGAAAAAATTGCATTCTAAAATTTGCAAATTCATAATATTCTCCAAAAAAAAAAAAATGAGCCTGTAGAGTTAACGTTCCATTTAAAAATATACTCTGAAAGATCTGCAAGTTACAAGGCCGACTTTGACAGACAGCTTCTACTGCCTTTGGCATTTCAGTAATGACCCCAGAACTGCTATTGACCTGCCAGCACGCCTGGTAAAGTGACAGTCTGCTCGATTTCTTCCCCTATTAAAATGTGGTGGGAGCAAGTGGGAGGGATGGGGGAGAGAGAGCAAGGAGGCAGGAAGGGAAAAGGAAGGGGAAGGAAGAGAAATAAGACACGCCAGCTGGGACAGGGGCTCCCCGTGATGTCCACATTGGAACCCTCAGAACCTGCATACGTGTTGTGTTACATTCCAGAGGAGAAGTAAGGTTGTGGATAGAATTAAGATTGTTAATCAGCGGACCTTAAAATAAGAGATTACCCTGGATTGTCCAGATGGGCCCAGTGTAATCAAAAGGAGAGTCAGAGATGTGACAAAAGAAGGAGATTCTGAGAAATGGAACGTTGCTGGCTTTGAATACGGAGGTAGGGGCTGAGAATCAAGGCACAGGAGTAACTTCCAGAAGGTGGAAAAGGAAAAAGAAAAAAAAAAAAAGGATTCTCTCCTCTAGTTGCTAGTTTGCTTAGCAACTGAGCTTTGGGGAAGAGAAAGGAGAAACTGGGGTATATGTTTGTTTGCTGGTGCGAAATCAGCAAATGGCAAGGTGCTCACACCTTGATTTTAGCCCATTGAGACCTTTCCTGGATTTCTGAACTATACAGCTCGAAGGAAAAATTTGTGTCGTTTTAAGCCACCAGGTTTGTGGTGATTTTTGACAGCCGCAATAGAGAACTACTACGTAAGGCAAGGAGAAGGGAAGAAGTGTGTCTTGGAAGGAAGAAGCTCTGTGCCACATACTGGGCTGGGGGAACTAATGTCAGCAAGTTGATGGGCATTTCTGGTGCATTCTGGACACTGGAAGTAGATTCCCTCTTAGACAACTGAGCTGGTGTGGACTTCAAGGAAAAAAAAATGGCCATCCCTGGGCAGAAATGCAAAGCCAAAGGTGAGGATGGGTATTCCGATGGTAAAGGAGATCACGGAAAAGAACGTGGAACGTCTTGTTTGTGAAGCAGGAGATGAAACGGAGTCTCATTATGAAGAGCAAATATGGGAAACACACATGGTGCTTGAGAACCATGAGCTAGACGCACGGCAAGATGCAGGGAGATGGTGCCAGAGGAGACATGGACACTGCCCACATGGAAAATCAAACTTCAGCAGATGCTCGGCTCCAAATAGGCACAATGACATGCCATTCTCCACCCACCAAGATGACTATAACCGGAAAGACAGACAACACAGAGTGTTGACAAGGATGTGGATGAACTTGAACCCTCCTACATTGCTGATGGGATTGCAAAATGATGCAGCCACTTTGGGAAATGGTTTTTCAGTGTCTCCAGAAATGTAAATATAAGAGTTACCATACGACCCAGGACTTCTACTCCCAGAGAAATGAAAACGACATCCACACAAAAACGCAGGCATAAATATTCACAGCGGCATTATCCATAACAACTAAAAGGTAAAAACAACCCAAGTAGCCATCAACCAATAAACGGATCGGTCAAATCTGGTATATCCACAAAATGGAATATTACAGAGCCATAAAAAGGAATGAAGTTCCGATAAATGCTGTAATATGGATGAACCTTGAGAACACGATGCCAAGAGAAAGAAGTCAATAGGAAAGGCCACATATTGTAGGATTCCGTGTATAGGAAACATCCAAATGGGCAAGTCTATAGAGACAGGAAGTAGATTAGTTGTTCCTTAGTGCTGGAGGGAGGAAGAAGAGTATTAGGGGAGTGGTAGCTAAGGGCAAGGGATTCCTTTTGCACAGATGAAAATGTTCTAAAATTAATTGTGGGGATTAGTTGTACCATTTTGAGGGTAGGTTGTGGGAAAAAGATTATTGAATTGTACACTTTAAATTGGCAAATTGTATAGTATATGAGCTATATCTCAGTAAAGCAATTACAAAAAAGAAAAAATGCAAGAAGGATCAGCATAAAACACCCGAGCCAGGAACAAGCCAGAGCAAAGGCAACCACAGGCTGGTAGCGGATGCCACAAAGGTTTATCTGGGGCAACTCATGCTACCAGGGCTTGGCGACTTAGAGATCGTCATCAAGGCTATTAGCCAAACCCAGCAGGTCAACTTGCTTCTTCCCTGATCTGAGGCACCTGACAAAACTGAGTGGCTCAAAGCTGCTCATCTGTATGGTCTCTTTGGGGCTCTGGGAGTCTGTCGGTTCTGGGACCACAGGAGATCAGTTCCTGTCGTGGCTCCGAACGGAACCGCCCACGTGCATTCTGTGGCACGGTCGCCTCATCCCTCCCTCGCCTGCAGGAAGCACCTCAGTCTCTGCTCTTCAGGAGTTGCAGCGGTGGGGCCTCGTTCAAATGGGTTTGGGGTGACGGTGCCAGTAGAAAAAGACATTCTAGGGCCCCTTTTTGGACTACAAAAGAAAAGGAAAAAGGAAGAAGGGGAAAGGAGGGGAAGAGGGATGGAGAGGTGGGCACCTGTGGTCACGATGCATCTGAGGGGTCATTCTGTCACTGTCAGAGGTCACGTGGGACTGGAGGCCCCTGGAGGGCAAGCCCTGTGCCCACGTGCTCTCTATGCTGTGCCAGCTGTTCCAGCACCGAGGACATAGTATGCTCTCAAAATGACTGATTGATTAACGCAAAGGATTAAAGAGGGGGCAGTGATGTAAAATTCTAGTTTTTCTTCTCCTGCTGCTTCTAGTCTTTGTACAGAAATTTATTTGTCAACCATATGAATTATGACCCTCCTACAAAGGCAGAAGAGGCAATAGACAGGGGAGTTTAAGATGACATGTGTTATTTTTACTTGGGTGTCCTTATGAGCCCTCTGCCCCAGGCAGCTGGGAATGAGATGCATTGAGGGTCCCTAGGTTGGGGTATAACCCACTAAGCCCAGAGAGAGAGCAGAAAGTCCAGCGCAAGACTTCAGTTTGCTTAACAACAGCTTTGGGGAAAAGAAAGAATGAGAAATTGGGGTATATGTTTGCTTGGTGGTGCCAAGATGTCTTAGTTGGAGTTGCTCTAATTACTGGTTGTAAAACATGTCTATAGATCTCCCTTCAAAAAAAAGGACCCTAATTCCCCTCCTTTGAGTGTGTGCTGGGCCTAGTGCTCATTTCTAACTAATGTGGAGATGACAGGAGACGCCTGAGGGTAAGTTGTGGTCAGCTGGATGGGGACCACATCCTAATCCCTAGCACCTTTGGGTGACAAAAGGGACTTTACAGATGTGATTAAGGATCTCAAGATGGGGAGATTATCCTGAATTATTCTGGCAGGTCCTAAGTAATCACCAGGTCCTTACAAGAGGAGGGCAGAGAGGACTTAACCACCAAAGAGGAAGAAGCTGATATGATGAGGAGTGAGGTTGATCTCAAGAAGCTGGAAAAGTCAGAGCTAAAAAATTTCCCCTGGAGCCTCTAGAGGGAACATGGCCAAACTGACACCTTCCTTACAGCCCAGCGAAACTGATTTTGGACTTCTGACCTAGAGAACTGTAAGAGAATAAGCTTGTGTTGTTTAAGCACCAAGTTTTTGGCCATTTGCTACAGTGGCCGTGGGAAACACACAGGTCGTAGAAGACCTTGCTACTCCTATCTTGCTCTCTTCAATCATCTGAAAGCTAGCTGCCACGTCAGAGAGAAACTCAAGAAGCGATAAAGGGAATGTTCTCAAGCCAGCAATCCCTGCAGGCAGCTGAAGCTATTCCCATCAGGGAACTCTGGCATTCGTTACAGAACATGTGCCTCACCCCTCTGAGAGCTAAGGAAGCTGAAGTGTGTACACCAACTCCCATCCACCATGGGGGGAGGACTGTCCCTGACATGGGAGATGGGGAGGACATTAATTTCTCGAGATTGCCAGTCTGGTGGACTAGGTTCTGGTGGCCAGGGAAATCCAAGGGAAAAAAAATGCAGTTTTTCAGAGTTGGAAGTCCAAAGGGCAAGGGGATGTGGGCAGAATTCTGGGAGCTTCTGCTACACCAGGTGATCAAGAGTAGGGGGTGTGGCAGAAGAGAGTACCCAAGTCAGAGTTTCTACAGAAGGATGAGAAGATGTCAAGAAACCCAAATAGGGACGTTTTCTACAATCCTGGAACTCCAACTGCGTGCCGGCGGTTAATATGCAGAATTCCTAATTCTTCAGTGGGGTGTCACATCACTCCCATCTGGCAGATGAAAATGTTGAGGCTCAGAGAGTTTGAGGGGCTCATCTAAGATTACTCTAGGCCAGTGTGCACAAACAGGAGAGCGACTCATGTCAGAGGGCTCTCTCCGGCCACTTTGGCAGCTGCAAGGGAACTGTCTTTAAAGCAGTAACAGCACAAATCTGTCTCCAGACAGCCAGCGCCCTTTGGACTTCATGCCCCGCGCATGGCAGTGTCATGCTACGTTACTTCCAAATGTCATACGCCACTCCACTTGCCTCTAACTGTGTGTGTGCACGTGTGCGCCCACGCCAATGTGCGGAAACACACACAGTGCTGTGCCGCTGACATCCCAGAGAGGCCATTCCACACCGCGGGCCACACATGGAGCTCCCCTTCCGACGTTTAACCGGCTTATACAGAAGCAAATATTTGAAGTTTACCAAACATAAACTAAGTAAAACCTAAGTCAATCAAAAGTGACTAAACACTGCTTTCGTCCAAATACATGTTTCTAAAAGGTCACAGCTGGTGTAATTATCCATGCTAGACTTCGCACGCATTCAGCTGTGTGCTTAAGACTGCCAAGAACTGGGATACATTCAGAATCCTTAAATAAGAGTCACCTTGTTTTCAGAAAACGCTTGGTTAAGTCAGGCTCGGGAGGGGGGAGGTACTGAAGGAAGCCTATTAGAGTTTAATGACACTTTGAGAAAATGTATAAGGAAACTTCTCTGGAAAAAGGAATGGAAATGCATGTCAGCACCAATTTCTCATAATACGTGGGTTGAGCCCTTTTTCTTCAAAGTAAATAAGTCCTGACAAGTACAACAACAACAACAAAAGAACACAATGACAAAACGAGCAGCCCGGGATGTCGGTCAGCAGGAGGAAAAATCAATCAAATGCAGGCTGAGACAGTGGCCTTGGGAAAATGGACCAGGGTCGCACGCAGGGGTGGGGGGCGGGCGGGATGCCTAAAGTGCCAACTTCAATGGGCATGTGGCTTGTGCAGGCGTGGTTGTTAAACTGTGTTCTGTGACACCCTGCAATATCATGCCAGAGCCTTGGGAATCGCCACAACAGATGATGAGCCTGGTGAGGGTGGGGAGTTCCCGGCTTACACCCGAGCAGCTCCTTTCTTATATACTCATCAACTCGGACTTCCACGTGTGACTTTGCTTCAAGACAAGGTTGTTCTACCAAGTAGATACCAAATTTGAAAACCTCAGGTTTATATAATGTCTGAAGCTCGTGCCTACCCTCACGCTCAGAGAGGAATTTACACCCTGAGCATCATCCTGAAGAAGTGAAGGCAGGATAAGAGAACTAGGGCTGGATGTAGGAGGACAACAGGCTGGTGTTTAGACTGCAGAGCACAGAGCTTGGAAAAATCTGGTAAACAGCAGGGGAGAGAGAACCAAGAGGGAGTAGGAGTCGAGGCCCTCAAGAAAGGCAGGAATTTGCTTGGCCTGTCACTCACTGCTGCATCCCAGGGGCCTTGCAGAAGAGCTGGCCCAGAGCAGGTGCCCACTAGGTGTTTGTTAGTAAATGAGTGAGTGAGGCGCCCGGTGCAGGAGACCAGGGAAGAGGCGGAATCCAAGCTTGAACCGACGGGGCCAGCACGCCACAACCAGGACTGTGAAATGGAGCCAGCTAGTGGGGAGGAGAGGTAGGAGCAGCTGGGACTTGGAGAGACCACCCAAGGCACAGCACAGAGAGCTGGGGAGGGAGACTACCACATTCTCTAGGATACCAGAAGGTGTCTCTGTGGCTGGGAAAAGTGCTGTCAAAGGCTTAGAACCCAAGTCTAGCCATTTTCTCTATGGCCAGAGGAAAAAATGACCAAATTGGCAGACACTGGCAAGGCAATTCCACAATTAAAGGACCCAGATAAGACTCTGAAAGCATTCCCCCTAGAATTCAGCCAACTCCAGGAAAGTCAATACCTGCCTAACTAGAAATGAGGTCAGGGACAGGGTACAGACAGGACCTTGACTGAATCTGTAATGTTTCATCTTTTAAAAAAAATCAGAAAGAAAGCTCTAAAATCTTGGGGGGCAGCCTATTGTGTGGCGAAGGGCTCAGATTCCCTCAGAAAAGGCTATCTGAGCTCAAATCTAGGATCCTGCTCGCTAGCTGTGGGTCCTTGGACAAGAGATTTTAAGTCTCTGTGGGCCTTAATCTCCTCCTCTGTCACAGGGACAATCAGAGTACCTCTCTCATACAGTTGTGTTATAAGTAAGTTACGCCACGGAAACCCCCTGTATAAGCGGCAGTTACTGTCATGGGTATGGAAACCTGCTAACATTTGTTAAAAGGGGAGTTGGCACACTAGTGTTCATGACAGTTTTCTTAGGTTTTAAATAATTATAGTTAGTAAAAATAAAACTTCCCCCAGCCAAAGGCATACCCTTCTGGTTATAACCCCAACTCACAAGGAAATTAAGCCTTATGAAGCCACCAAAGAAATATGTAAGAGGAGAACAGAGTCAATTCCAGCAACTCTCAGCATGTGGTCTTGGGGCAGCACCAGCAAGACCTTGGAACTTGTTAGGAATGCAAACTCTCAAGCCGCGGCCCAGACCCAACAAATTAGAAACTGTGGGGCTGAGGCCAGGTAGTCGGTGTTCTGACGTGCCCTACAGGGGATTCTGATGCGTGCTGGAGGCCATCTCTCAGAACTAAATCAAGGACCATGTGGCTTGAGAGGTCCCAAGTAACCCATGCAGCAGAATGTCTGCGATAATGATGCTGTCACCGGTGGGGACACCTTCATCAGCCTCATTGGGGAAGCCGCCCTCCGTATTAACCCTATTAACCACTCACAGGGGAAACTGGGAGGACTGGTGTAGCAGTACGCCCAGGAGAAACTACAATCTCACTTTTCCCAACTCTGCCTGGTGGCGTGGACTGGACTCAACCAAGGCGAAGGGCTATCTCTTGTGAATTTCTCTTTGCGGGACAGTATGTGACCATAACTCCAAAATATGTCACTGTTCATTCACAAAGATCTTAATCTCTCCAAGTCTCTCAGTGCCTCTGCACCCCCAAATCCACCACCACTGCCGCCACCAGGGTAGGCTACACAGACGCCAGCAATACCCCTTGAGCCCTAAATGTCTCTTAGGGCAGGAATATTTATCCTACCTGCCCCCATCCTGGCATTCTCAGGCAGGGAATTTCCAACGGTGGTTGTTGGAAACATGAGAGAACTATCAGAATGCAATAAAGGCATCTTTGTAAATTGTAAAGTAGATAAAATAAAAATGATGGGGTTTGTTCTACAATAGTACATACACTGCAAATTTATCATGAAGACGGAAGTTAAAAACAAAGACAGACTGTGAGCTTATTCTCCTGGGAAGGGTTGTACAGGGTTAGGAGTAGCCAGAAATGATGATGTGGGATGATTTAGTGCCTTTATCAGCAAATAACTGAGAAGATGTCCAATAAATATCTGTTGAATGAATCAATAAAATGAACTATTCACAGTACACACCTGTGTCTCATCTTTCTCTCTCTCTTCCTCCCTCCTCCTCTCCTTCTCCCTCTCTCTCTCTCTCTCTCTCACACACACACACACACACACTTAAACAAGTCTCTGCCAATCATCTATGCCTGGGCACGAAGTCACACCCTTGCCTATGAAAGTGGACATTCTTAGATGCCAGTCTTAGCCCTTCCAACTGTTACAAAAGTTGTAGAAAGAAGAGTTCCCCCCCAAAAAAATATTATGCCAAGAGAGAAGAGTCAACCTCCAAAAAAAGTAGAGGGAGGAAAAGGAGCATAAAAATAAAGTAGTGCTCATTGACTCATGATGAAATTGACCTCCCTGGGAAAAAATTCATGATAATAAACTTCTGATCTGGAAAACCCGGCTGCTTGTGCCCAGTGAAAAGACTCAAGCGGTGGAATCTCAAAGGTCAGCAAAGTTAGCTACAAAGAAGGACCTTAAGTGGATCAATCGTGGTTGAACTACTGGATAGAAGGATTAAGTGGCTAATAAAAGGGATGTTCTCCTGACCTCTAACACAGGAGGGAGGAGATAATGAGATAAGTAAAGCTGGTGAGGATAATAAGACTATAATTATGGCCAAGCTCGCACTACTGAATGTACATTGGAGAACCCTCTAGACAGCGTGGAGAGAGGGAAATCAGGCATCCGGACAGGAATGTCGTCTCCAGCGCTTGCCGTGCTCCCAGCTGCTTCTCCCCCAGACCCCCATGAAAACGAACCCGTAGCAATGCGCGTTTCAAACACATTACAGCAGTGTTTGTGGTTCAACATGCTGAAGGGGAAAGGCAGAAAGAAGTGAAGTCTCGGGGCACCTGGGTGGCTCAGTGGGTTAAAGCCTCTGCCTTTGGCTCAGGTCATGATCCCAGGGTCCTGGGATCGAGCCCCGCATCGGGCTCTCTGCTCAGCGGCGAGCCTGCTTCCTCCTCTCTCTCTGCCTGCCTCTCTGCCCACTTGCGATCTCTGTCTGTCAAATAAATAAAATCTTTAAAAAAAAAAAAAAAAAGAAGTGAAGTCTCATCACCAGGAGAAACCAACTGTGCTCAGAAGCTGTGCCATCACAGTTCTTTTAAACAGTGGCTATTATGACCGTTGTTCACGAGCACTGAGTGAGCTTCTGCTATGTATATGGTGGTGAGGCTGCCATTGTGCTTTCTGGGATATTTACAAAGCACACAGATACACACACACGCATGTGCACACACACACACGTGCACACACACACATGCGCACACACACACGCACACACACATGCACTGAGTTCCCTGGCCAGAAGATAAAATGCAGTAAATTTGTAAGTTGATTCTTTTTTTTTTTAAAGACTTACTTGTTTGTTTTAGAGAGAGACAGTGGGCATGTGCACATGCAGGCATGAGCAGTGGGGAGGGGCCGAGGGAGAGAGAGAATCTGAAGCAGACTCCCCACTAAGCATGATCTCCCCCCACCCCGACATGGCTCAATGATGGGCTTGAACTCAGGACTCTGAGCTCACCACCCAAGCGGAAACCAAGAGTCAGGCTCTCAACCAACTGAGCCACCCAGGCGCCCCTTGGTTGATTCCTTCTGAGTATGAGAATCCAGGGTCTGATAATAAAGCAGCAAAATAGAAATGTATTAAAGGAAGAGCATCTGGGACAAGCACACCGTCTCCCTCTGCATCTGGGGTGTTTGGTTTTTTCCTGCAGGACGCTTTACATAATTGTTCCCTTAATCTCTTGGGTGAAATAAATGTATGGCAGCTTTACTACACTATTGATTCAAATTATTGCTGTAATGACAGAGCTACCCAGGGAGCTGTCACTGAATTTCCTGAAACGTCCTGATGGCTGTCATGTGTATTATTAAGGAGCACTACAAAAGAAAGCCCCTCCCTGCATGTCCTGAGCCAGAAGCACTGATGCCACCGCAGGCCTCAGGCTCAGGACCCAGGGCTCGGGCCTGGTTGTCATGAGCCAAAAGAGAAGTCTCTGATGGGTTTGCAACTACGGGATCAGTGTGCCCAGCGGGGTGACCCTCAGGTACTCGGCTTCCATGGTTTAGATCTGTAGTCCTGAAGATATGACTGGACACTCCCAAAGACAGAAACGAACAGTCTATAGGCCAAGGTTCCTCAGGAAACAGAAGACACACTCGGGTCCTGAAAAGAATTTAAGAAAGGACCTGCTCACGGGTGAGGACAGGGTTAAGGGGACTGGCAAGGGACATCAGGTACTTGAGAACACCACCACCAGCAGGAACCCTTTACCAGCTCTAGGACTGAAGGGGCATAGAAAGGAAATCACGCTACAAGAGCCCACTGGGTGGGTGCAGGTAAAGAAACACCCTGCTCTCTCTCCTTCCCTCTGACCCCTGCCCCTGCCCCGTGTGGCTGAACCCCAGGGGAAGCCAGAGAAAGCCCACAGAGTCAGACTCCTGGGACTAGGAGTCTGTGAAAGAGGGCAGAGAATGGCTCTAGGGGTGGAGTAAAGATTCATGATCTCTAGCCCCCACTGCTCAGAGAGCTTCGAGTGTGGGAAGAGTGGGTGAGGGAAGGCGTGAGGGCTGACAGAGGAACATGCGTGCTACAAGATCAATCATGACATCAGGCTGATGTCCTGAAGCCGAGCCAAAAGACAGTGGAGACTCTTCTCATTGTGGGAGAGAGAAGCAGTCAGGAGTCTGGGATTTACAGCTATACAGACCTGGGAAAGAGTCCCAGGGCAGCCTTGTTCCTGCCATGTCACCTTGGCAAGCTACTCAACCTTCCCAGGGGCCAGTTTGCACTGCTGACAAAGAAGCGTCATACGAAATTGTTTGAGATCAGAAAACACTTATGAAGAACTTAGTGCATTTCCTCGCTCAGAGTAAATGCTCCAAGATGGTAGTTATTTATATAGATTAGGAAATCAGAATCCCACGGAAGCGCTTAGGCAAAAGGGGGTAGTTATGGTAAGGATGAGGGATATCTGGTAGAACTCAAGGGCCGGGGAGAACACTATCTTCAGAAAGAAACCGCGGCAGGACCCCAGGTGGATCTGTTCTCCATCTCTGGGTTGTGCTTCTCTCTGAACTTCTCCGTCTTCCTTTCGTCTCTGAGCCTTGGCTGTCTCCGTTTTACTGTCCGCGCAATCGACCGTGGACCACTCAGTACGGTTCCTGAACACACTACAATCATAGTAACTTCCAGTCACCCAACCTCACTCTCCGGCTGATGCTCCGCCCCGGCCTTTAAATTCCTGGGAGAGAGACGTGATTGGGCTGATTCCGGTGAGAAGTTCACACGGGCCCAGTCACCTGCAGCACGCTGGCTCTTTCCCTTGTCCCCTGCAGATCCTACTGTAAGCCTCTGGCTGCCTGCCCTCCGCCCTGTGAGGATTGCTTTCATGTCCTTCATTGACTTTGCCTTCCGCTTGGGGATGACGAGTGGGGAACCACAGCAGGACACTAGGGGAAAGGAGTGGATGAGGCCAAGACTCCGTCCCGGCACAGTCAGCTCCGGCTGGCTTTATCCCTCCACCAAAAGCCACAGCATCATTCCAAGAGACCCTCTCTGCAGGATGCTCAGGTTTCAGTAACCATTCCCTCTTCTTGTCCCTTCCAGACCAAGGGTTTGAAAAGTCTGACTGTTGCCAGCCCTTGAGTACTGGCACTATCCCTCCCCATATCCCACCCACATATTTGTAAATTCTCCCCTTGCTAAATAATCTTCAAATTAATTTGAATATGCTATCTGTATCCTGGTGGGATCCTGACCAACACACATGGCCAGGGAATGGAGACTCTTAATAAATGAGGCTCCTTGTTCCCATACCCCCTGGGGGCCTCTGTGGAGATAAAGAGACTTCTGAAAGGTGGGAAGCTCAAGGTATTTTCTAGATTATTATTGCCGTTACTGTTTTTATTAGTACTAGTATTAGGAACATCATTAACTGATTAGAACATAGCCATTCTCAAAGGTTGGATATTGGTTTGGGGTCAGCCTCCATTTCCCACACAATTTAAATGCAAAAGACCTCCAAGAATGTGACCACAGCTTTCCTTCTGTCTTTCACGTTGTGCTTCTCTGGCTTCCTACAGGAACCTCGACAGGCCTTAACCTAGATTCTTTGTCTTTGAAAGGAAACAATACTTTGAAAAGCCTTGGTGATCCCCAGTTTCTTAGGCCAGGTGGTGACACTGGCAGAACTCCGGGGGACCCAGAACTGATGCAGCTTCCCAAAAAACACCTATTTGTTTACGGGCAAGAGAATGCCTCTGATCACTGGGAAGGAAGGGCATGTGGCTCTCTCCTTGAAAGCATGACTTTCAGGATCATTGTCAAACCATGTAAAAGCCCAGGGCCTCAATCCTCTGCCATTCTAGCTGATCACACACCCCTCTCTGTTCTCCTTTCCACCTAGATAATATACTCTTTTGTCAGTGATTAAATAAATCCATTAACCTGCTTCCAAGATTAGGAAGAGGTTACTTCTGTTTAACTGTTTACAATGCACCAGAAATTGCTGAGGGCACCCGGTACAAAATGCAATCCTGGCTCCCCGTTCTCTCTTTCCACTCTGAGATAACAGGCCTGCTGTAAGAAGTAGCATGACCCCTGGTACTGGGGTTAAACATGCACATTCTTGATGACAGAATACATCCTTCCACATAGCAGAGGTCATTTTTGTAAAATTAAAAGCAAACATCAAGTAGAATCATTTTTCCCGACCAGGAGGAGGCTTATAGGATGAAAATGAAAAGTAGCGAAAATAAGGATTAATTGACTAAGCCAGTCGTCTGATTTTTTTCTAGCTTGTTTAAATATTTGTGATTCCAGCATGGGGCCCCACTCTCTAAGCTCAGTGTTTCCATCCAGTTATCTTCAACAGTTATCTGCATGATCCGTTTCCATGGAAACGATGGTGAGGTCACATACCCAACAGAGTGACTTTTTGGTGACTTTAGGAGATGTAGATCCAGTTGAAAAATTGAAATCTGTCATTTAATAGCTGTGTGACCTTGGGCATCTTAGTATACCTCCCTGAGCCTCAGTTTCCTCTTCTGAAAATGGGGAATAATAATAATAGCTCTCTCTAAGGGTTTTCATAAGAATCAAATGAGATTATTTGGGTAAAGTACGTGGTATGTTTTCTGGCACTACATGTGCTCAATAAATGTTAGGTGCTTCTGTTTCTATCATATATTAGAAAGTTAGACCATGCATTCATTTATTCTCTCATTCATTTATTTCTCAATTATTAAGCTTCACTATGTTACAAATACTGTTCTAGAGGCTGAAGATAAAATAGTGAACAAAACTGACCAAGTTCTGTCCTCATGGAGCTCACATCCTAATTCTAGTGATGGAGACAGACAGACAGATGACATACAATACACCAGACATGTATTTCAGTTCTATCTGGAGTGATAAATGCTAGGAAGAAGTTGGGTAAGAGAAGGAAGGGGTCAGTTTGCAGAGGCGAGGGGGGATATTTCAAATAGCACGCTCCCCAGGGAGGACACATTTGAGGAGAAACCAGAAAGGCACACGACAGGATATGCCTTGCGGATGTGTGGGGAAGAGCGAGGACAGGAGGTGAGCGGAACAGCGAGAATGCTAGCGAGACAGGGGGGCAGAGAGAAAGGGAGAACATCCATGGGTCTTCCCATGTGTCCCAGACTTGCGAAAGAGATAAAGGAGGTTGTCGGAACTGTAGAAGGAAACAACAGAGCATGGTGACGGATAGAGAAAGCCCTAGAGTCCTGCTGCCCGCAATACAATCTCAGCTCCATCGTTTAGCAGCTCTCAGTGCTGCCCTCAGACCAGCAGCCTCAGCATCAACTGCGAGCTTATTAGAAATGCAGAATCTCAGGCCCAATCCCAGCCCTACAAGATCAGAATCTGCATTTCAACCGGATGCCCAGGTGATTCAAAAACCTACTATATTCTGAGAAGCACTACTCAGGACTTGTTACTTTACCCCTCACTGGGTCTCAGAAATCCCATCTTCAAAACTGGTATCATAAAAGTGACTCCTTCATAAGGTTATTATGAATTTTAAATAAGCTTGTGGTGAGAAAGTACTCAGCCCAGTGCTTGAGACACTGTAATTGTTTGATAAACCTTATTATTATTATTTTTTTTTTGCATTTAATCCCTGGTGGGTTAACATGCCAGAGGACTAGGTCCTGAAGGTTTGAGTTAAATCCCTGCATCCCTCATGAAGTCCCATAAGAAACCAGGATGCTAAGGGAATGTTCCCCTGGGACTCCCAGGAACTGTCACTGTTGCTTTTCGACTGCTTTGAGCCCCACTTGGAAACTATACAGGAGGAATGGTACCCAATTCTGCTGTTCCTGTTCTTGAGACTGCTGACTCCAGAAAGACCATTCTCTTGGTTATACAATGAAGGTCACCTTCCCATGTGAGTCAGTGCTGGAGGCATACCTGGGTGGCTCAGTCAGTTGAATGTCTGATTCTTGGTTTCAGCTCAAGTCATGATCTCATGGGTCATGG